>NC_057354.1:30894428-31217136 GCF_016509475.1 Prionailurus bengalensis | reverse complement strand
GACTGGTGAAGTTCCCGGCCTGCCCCCTCTCCTCATCCCCTCTGAGAGCTGTAGATAAATAGCTCCCCCCTCAAAAGTTGCCTAAAATTGATTGAGCTTTGTGGCATTCAAGAAGGAATGGCTTGGGCTTGGGATGTGTGAATATGTGCTTCCTCCAAGTATCTTTTGTTTCTGCTTCAGATCGAGAATTCCGCAGAAGAGTTTGCTTTGTATGTGGTCCATACCAGCGGTGGTAAGTGTGAAAAATACCGTGTACTTGAACATTTTTACTTCACTCAAAACAGGAAAACAAACAAACAAACAAACAAACCAAACCTCTGCCTCATTTGCTTGTCGTTTGGATTTTGGAAACCTCCAAATGTTGTTTGCCTCCAAGGCCAGTGGGCTCACTGGCTGAGTCCACTGGGGAATGCTGTATGTGGTCAGGAAACAAACACTAAAACGTAACTGCTTATTTAAAGAGACCAATTCCTCCAGTAGAGTATCTTCCAAGGATTTGAGCATGGTAGTTTTGTTAGGGAGAGGGGGGAGGGAATGGTTGCTTTGAACAAGAATTGTTCATTCACTATTCAGTCTCCTGACTTACGTGGCCGCATCTCTTAAGGTGCCTGGGCCATTTGGGCCCCTGAGTTGGCCACTACTTATGGTGAGAAGGGCCTCGGGCCGAACTCAGGGCTGCTCCTGGCTGTGTGTGTGTTACAGAGAAACAGAAGCTCAAGAACACCGATTACCCGCTGGTAGCTCGAATCCTCCAGGGCCCGTGTGAGCAGGTCTCCAAAGTGTTTCTTATGGAGAAGGACCAGGTGGAGGAAGTCACCTATGATGTGAGTCCCCTTTTGGTCGGCTGGTCTGTCCTCAGGTGGGTGGGGATTTGGTTGGGTTACCTGCAACTGGGGTATAGCTTGACTTTTTTGGCCAAGGGCCATGCCCCATTTTGCTGCCATTCCTCAATACCGGGTTTCCTTGAAGCCATTAGCAGGGAGAATGAATGCAGTGGCTAGACTGAGGGTATGCCCTGGGGATTTGTTGGAGGTAGGCTCAGGCACCAAGTGGTTTCCATGGAAGGAGTAAATGTCTTCAGCCTTTCTGGGGTACCGTAAGAGGCCCGAGAAGTTTCTGCAAACCTCTCTTAGCGGCTTCAAGAAGTTAGCAGTGATTTTACCTTATCTCATGCATCAGTCAGCTTTTGCTGTGGTAACAAACATCCCCAAATCTTAGCTGCTTACAACAGCATTTACCTTTTTCTCAGGAGGCCGCAGGCAAATAGCAGCAGCTCTGCTGGGGGCTGTGGGTTGAGTTCAGGTGTGCACTTCATGTCTCATTCAGAGACCCAGGCCTAAGGGGTAGTGCCTCCCTGAGATACACTTCTCATGGCAGGTGCCTGTAGTGCAAGTAACCAGGCAAAACCACGCAAGCTCCTTTGAAGCCTCCACTCAGTTGTGTCTTACATCACGCCCACACACATTCCATTGACCAAAACAAGTCACGTAGCCATGAATAGGGCGGAGAAATCCACTTTTCCCGTGGAGAAGAGTTGATAAAGTAGGGTGGGGATTCTTGTGGGGGGTGAGAGATGGCTCACCCGGGAACCACCCTCACCCCCACAACCTCTCCAGAGTAAGCTCCCATTTGGACACCTGCTTGAGACTCGAGATGCAAACCATCGTCCTGAGCCATGGTTCCATAAATCCTCTTAGGGGCGAACACGGAGTTTTATTGAATACCACGGGTCAGGTTTTCCTCTGCATTGCTGCATCAGGAGAAAGTGCTTTTCCATGTTTGATTTCACCTTGTCGTGGACTGGATACATGGGGACGAGAAATGAGAAGTTAGGAGATCTGTATCACGTATAGGGAGCCATCTCGATGCCAGCCTTGAGAAGAACGAGGCTTGGCTACTGCCTTTAAGGAAATCTTGGATCCGTGTAGAAATAGGTGCCCGCGGCTTTGAGCCTTACGTAAGAGAGACACCAAAAGGAATTGGAATAGGGTTGGGAGGGGGTGTGTGTGCGCCCCAGACTTACTTCTTCCTCCCCAGGTGGCCCAGTACATAAAGTTCGAGATGCCTGTCCTTAAAAGCTTCATTCAGAAGCTCCAAGAGGAAGAAGACCGGGAAGTCAAGAAGCTGATACGCAAGTACGCATGGCCCCAGGGCGGCTGGTTGGGCTCCTCCCAGGGCCGTAGGGAGCCCAGGTGTTCAGGTGCCTTGCAGGGACTGTGCTGAGCAGCTGTGTGGGCCTGGGTCCCATGGACCTTCTTCCGGGGGCTTCCCGTGACAAATGTGGATCTCAGATGGGGACACAAAACCTAAGTGTGTTGGTCTCTTTGCTTCTTAGGCCAGCTTCTCATTTTGATGTGGGACATAAAAGCGTGCCAGAGAAAGCCATCTAGGCAGCGGAAAGTAATCTGAACAGCCCTCCCTCTGAAATCCTTTCCTCCTACCCTTCTCCCTTCTCAACATTTCTCTTCTGGAAATTGCATTTGGGTTGAAAAGCCCAGTAAAGCTTCTCTCTGGGGAGGATTTAAAAAAAAAAATCCTGGTTGAAGTATAGTTGACATATAATGTTATATTTGTTTCAGGCGTATGGCATAGCGATTCAGCAATTCTATGCATTATTCAGTGCTCACCGTGCGCGACAAGTGTGGTCACCATCTGTCACCATATATTATTACAGTATTATTGACTGTATTCCCTATGCTTTTCATCCTTGTGACTTTTTATTTCATAACCGGAAGTTTGTACCTCTTAATCCCCATCACCTGTTTCACCCTATTTCTCGGGGGTGGGGTTTTTTTTTTATTGTGACTTTGATGTTTTTGGTTATGTTTTATGATATTTTTTGCCATGTTTAGCCATAAATCTGGCTGCTTTTCATGGATACAGCGGGACAGTTGATTGACTTCTGCCACTGGCGAATAGCACCGATAATATTTGCTGTATCAATGATAATAGCTAGTATGGTAGCAGTTAATATTTATTGAACACTTACTATGTGCCAAACTTTTAAGATGGCTTTTGCTGTGCGGTGTCAAGCCCTGGACTTAAGGAATGTTCCCGTTAGTCCTACAGCCGTACACACCCCAGCGTCCATGCTGCCTTATTAGTTCAGGGAGGGGGTGGAGACAAGTCATGGACACCCAGGTTTGGTAGTTGTTATAGCCTGTTCCGCAAAATGCGGGTACTGATATTAGGTTGAACCGTACGAAGTTGCCGCTGCCGTTGTAGCCCCCCCGCCCAAGTAGTCAAATAATGGCAATTGCGTATGGTCCAGCCCAGGTGAGGATCCCGTGCTCCTGTGTCGTGGAGCCTTGGGCCTAGTCAGCACTCGGTTAGCGGAACCCTTACTGTTGGTGTTTCCGTTTCGCCTTCCCATCCTTCTTTTTGCCAGAGTGTCTAACTATAGTCAAGTTGTCCACTTTGGATTTGGTCTGTTCAGTTCCTCTCCTCTGGGTGTGGAAATGAACACAAGCCACAAAGTGGCGGATGGCTGGGCCTGTGATAGAAGCAGAAGGAGCGACAGGTGGCCCCTGTGGCCCGGGTGGTGGGGAAAGATCAAGAGGGGGTGTGTGTTGCCTTCCGCTGTCCACCGCAGCTGTTCCTGTCCCCAGGTACACCGTGCTCCGGCTAATGATCCGGCAGAGGCTGGAAGAGATGGCTGAGACCCCAGCAACAATCTGAGCCACAAGAGGGAGGGGATCCAGATGCCACAGGGGCCGCCGCTGACATGAGAAGACGCACAGGAAGCTGGGTACCTTCCTTCCGTGGAAACCTTTAGATGCAGACCTCTCCAGCTCCCACAAGCCACCATTTGCTGCCCGGAGCAGGATGGGGAAGCCAGCAGACAACTCCCCATCCCTGGAACCCTGTGCTCCGCTCCTTTCTTTCACTCACAAGGACTTTTGATTTTGTTATAAGGACCCAAAATGTGTGCGCGGGCGTGTGTCCGCACATGAGCGCGTGCATGCACTGTAAGTGTGTGTATCCACGTGCCTACCTGACATTCACATGCCATTGAATTCCAAACAACCAGCACAAGTGCCACGGGGCTTGCAGGTAGGCTGGCCGAGACGGGGAAAATCAGACGAGTCACCAATCCGAGGGGTTTAAGTCAGAGGGAAGATTTCTCTCCTCCAGTGCCAGGGAGCAAGCCACACATGTTTAGAAGGGAGGAGACTCAGCCAGCGCACCATTTGGGATATTTATATGTTAGTAGAGATTCTCCCTGTACACGTAACAGGATTGGGGATTGGAACTTAACAAAATAACAGCCCCATGCTCCCGGGGGGTGCAATGGAAAAAGATAAACCGTCCTTGGGGTAGCTGCAGTAGGCCCACACGTTTTTACACTGGAAACTTGGATTGTTTTAAATAACAAAGACATATGTGATGATCTGCGCGGATTCTGCCTCTGTCCTCGCCTCCACGGCCACGTCTAGGAGACAGGAGAGGAGCCTGATGCGCTAAGCATGCCAGGCTGCCGGCCCCAACTCTTTGGTGCCTCCGTGAGTTGAGGGAAGGGTCTCACCGGTTTGTACGTGGCAGGCTGGCTAGTGTGGCCGGGGCCTGGCCTCGTTCTGGGGTGGCGGCCAGAGAGTTTCCCTCTTTAGGGAAGTGTAGAGGCTCCTTGCAGAAATGACAGGCCTGTGAGCCAGGCCCGTTTCATACCACCAGGGGAGATTCCTGCACTTGATACTGAAGCCATGTGTTTGAAGTCAAGGCTTCAGTCTTTCCAACCACTGGATTCTTGCAAGTGGCCCTCACCTCGTGTGTGGAGATGGTCTTCCCAAGAGTGAGGAGGCTGCTATTGACCGAGGTGGGGCCCAGGTCGGGCTGCACAGGGAGGGTGGAGCTTCTCTTTCGGCCTCTCTGAGCAGCCACCTGGGTGATCTTTAGAGCAGACCCCAATGCAGGGAAAGGGCAGGACAGTCTGTCGCCGTGGGGTCCCCATCAGGAAGACTTCCGGGCAGCTGGGCAACAGTATGGCTGACACAGTTTGAAGAGGGACTGATAGATGCATGGGGGCAGGGTGCCTGGCTGGGAGATCAACCAAGCAAGGCCAGGAGCTCCTGACATCAGGGGTCTCAGCCTTGGTGGTGGAGAAACTCCCCATCTCTTCACCTCCCCTCCAAGGAAGGTTTGGGGAGCTGGGCGGTTGGGGGGAGGAGTGCCAGTGGTCAGCACCTGCAAGGAAGGTAGAGGTTTGCAGCAGAGCGGTTCCTGCCCCCTGCTGTCCCCTGTGGCCTCCGTGGCCTCTGTAGGTGGCTCACAGCTGTGGTGTCATTGTTGATTTTCAAAAAGATGGCACGCTGCCACCTGGCGTGTTGCCGGGGGTCTCTTAGCAAGGCGACCTCCTCCTCGGGGACAGCGCCACCAGCCCTGTGGGGTGTGGACTGGAAATCCGGCGACCTTAGTCTCAATCAGACATCTCCGTGGGCCTCTGCTAAATGCACAGAAAACCCCGGGGGCGGGAGAGGCTTCCTTTGTTACATACAGATGGGCGAGAGCGGGTTTGTGAATGCAAACACACTTCCTGAGTCCTGCCTTTGAGAAAATGACTTAAACTTCTCTTCCAGTTCTTTTTATTTTGAATGTTCACAGCCTTTGTTGGCCCCAGTAATTCTCCTTGGTGCGCGAGGCAGAAAAACCCCCACAAAGCAAACTACTAACCACTAACTTTTGTTGGACAGCTATTTCTGGTTCATAAGAGTTCTCTTTGATTTGTACTAGCACTACGATAGTTTAAATATGGCGATGTTGCAAAACGTCAGGTTTGCCGGATCCCTTGCCGACAAAGTGATGCTAAGGTAGACCTGGCTTTTTAAAGATGGGGGGCGGGAGGGATTCAGGGTGGAAGCCAGGGGAAATCGCATCTTACAGGATATGTTCCACGTAATGTGGGCCGTACCTTGTGGCATTTTGGCCCACCCTGTTTGGAGATCATTTCTTACTTCCTAACAACCCGATCAGGAATTTTGGAAAGGGCCTTCGAAATAGCAGCGGCTGACACAGAGACACTTCACCGCAGTGTGGAGCCGGATTTTCTCACTGGTATCACATGGCCTGGCGGCTTTGAATTCCTGTACCGATTTGTAGGGGGTTATGTAATTGTGTGCAATGAACCTGAAATCGTGTGAGGAACAAAAGGCCAATTTATAGGTTTTTCCCCCTAACTTGTGAAAAGCAGTAGAGCCACATCTGGCTTTCTTTTTCTAGGGGTTTATGTTACAAGGTGATCAAATGAAGGAAAAGCCTGAGTCCATCTGGCTGGGGAGGGGGTCCGCTCCCCTAGGTGATGGTGAGATTAAGCACAAGGTCACGTTCTCGGTGATCACATGAGTGGACAGGTGATGAGTTACATGGGGGTGGGGGGATACCTTGGGGAGAGACTGAGAAGCACAGGTAGCAGGCTTGGCTTGCCTGTACGTGCTGGTGAGGAGTGTGCACCAGGCCGATGGACTTGGATTCTAAGCGAGGTTGAGGAGGGAGGAGCTCAGATTAGCCACCCACCTTCGAGAAAAATGCGGGGACTGGGGTTTTGGTCTGAGACTTCAAGGAGAAATATTTGCACCCTTCCCTCCTCCCTACGGAAAGAAAACAATAATCCTCTCTCCTGGAGATCCCCAGATGAAGACATTTTATCATCACTGTAGCTTAGACTTTGAAATACAATGACACACACACAGCTCTGTTCTCAGATGCAAAACTTCTTGGCACGAATTCTTTTCTGCAGAGTTGGGTGGTTATTTCAGAATGTCAGAAGGAAGAGGAGCAACGGATCCCAGAAGCGCAAGAAACTCTTAAGAGAGGCTCTGTTAAAAAAAAAAAAAAAAAATGCAAAGCTCCTTATTAACATGGAGAAATATGGTGCCCTGGATACATCGCCAAGAGAGAAATTTCTGTACGAACAAGGGAATTTCAGGGCCTCGTGGCCAAACCGTGATGTGGGGGCCGAGACAGCAAGCAGAGCAAGTCTCCCGCGCCCCCCATGCTGCATCCCACGTTTTTGAGTTGCTGCTTAAGTTGTACACAAATTCCTGCCTGAGTCAGGAGATGAGCAGTGGTCTCCGAGAGGGGGAGAGAGAAAAATGAATGTAGCAACCCGCCTTTCAGATGGGACTGAAAGCGGTGACCCCATCGCGGGAGGTTACAGTGCCCCCTGCATTTTACCCAAGCACAAGATGTGGACAAGCGGTGAAGGGAGAGCCTCAGTTTACCCCTGGAGTCTTCCCAGCCGATTGCAGACCTGCTTCCCCGGCCGATGGTTTCTGGTGTGTTACTACTGTTAGTGTCCTTGAGGGTTTCCCCACTTGTTTTAGCTTTGTGACGTATCCTTTTCTTAATCATAATTTGCCCTCTGCAATGGTACATGACCAGGTTCACTGTTGGGTTCTGAACTTACAGACGGATGCATCTAGGGATCATGTCGTAATTTGACAAGGCCTCAGTAGGGGCCACTCATTTCTGTAACATTTTGATATGTTTCCATGCACCAACGTAGATCTTGTTGAAATAAAGCACTTTTCAAAGAGAAGTCCCTCTGTGGATGGCTCTGTGTGTGGCCGCCGGGCGCGGCGCTCTGCCCCGTGGGACGGCGGGGGATGGGAACGCGAAAGCACATCCAGGAAGTCAGTCGATTTTCATCCCCCAGAGTTTCTGGTTTGAATGGGCTCAGGCTTGGCTGTAATATTCCCAGTCAGAAGTGAAATGAGAATGTCCCCGGTGAGCTCAGGCCCTGCTGGAGCCAATGATTGCAGTGGAAAGAGCTGGGAGCCACCATCCCATGAGGCAAGATTTTGTCCTGACTCTACCCCCAGGCCTCTTACGATCCTGGGACCAATTCATGGAACCTTTTGCTAGGACTTGGTTTCCCCAGCTGTAAAATGGCCAAGCCACCCTGTGGGGGTGTGGGGACCTGGACTTGCCTCCGTCAGAGGCAGCTCCCCAGAGGTTGCCAAATGTAAGACCTCAGACGAGGGCCCAAGTTCCACCCCAAGGAGCAGGGCAAGTGTGACGGTTAATTCTAGGTGAACTCGGCTAAGCCATGGTGCCCAGATATTTGGTCAAACACCAGTCTAGATGTTGCTGTGAAAGTGTTTTTTAGATGAAATTAACTTGTATATCAGTTGACTTTGAGTAAAGCCGATCACCTTCCATAATGTGGGTGGACCTTATCCAATAGGTTGAAAGCTTTAAAAGAAAGATCCTGCTTCCCCTGAGGGAGAGAGAATTCTGCCTCCAGACTGCCTTTGGACTTGAGCTGCAGCCCGAGCTCTTCCTCTGGTCTCCAGACTGCCGGCCCATCCTGCAGATTTTGGACTAGCCGCCCCCACAACTGCATGAGCCAGTTCCTTAAAATAAATCCCTCTCTATGTACCCACATCCCGTGGGTCCTCTTTTTCTGGAGAACTAGAACACAGGAGGGCTATGTGATTGGTTCACAACATTTGAATATGTGATCGACCGTTGTCTTCCCCGGAGGAATTTAGGGACCATCATAATTTGGCCTCTAAAAAAGGCTAACAACCAAGATAAGATTTTTAACAATGACCCCAAATGATACTTATAGGTTTCTTTTTAAAAGAGAGAGAAAAATTTGGACGAATCAGTGTTCCCCTTAAGTGCTGTTTTGAGTTTTTATATTTAGAGTTATCACTCCAAGCAGTAGCTTTTTAGCTGCTGAATTAACTAAGCTGGGTGAAACAGATGAGCAGTTAACCCTTCCAAGGCAGTGAGGTTTTTTGTACTGTTCAGATTGTGCATGTAGGTGACAAAGACAAAAGATAATCTGGGGTCCCACCAACACCACAAATCAGGCAGGAAGCCTTACAAACGTTGGAGTACTGAAAACTACCCTGCAAATACTAATAACCTTCTCCCCCAAGGAGCCAGCGCTTTTTGGCTTTCTTTACAGAAACAGATTTTATGAAATAATTTGGTTTTGTCTATTTTAGGTAACGAAGCGAGTACTGAACGGAGTTGGAGCAGGAGACTGAGCTGTGAAGTTTCGAATCCATTCGAATAGGTTTTGCTAAGATGCTTAGATGCAGGCAAATCTACGGAAAATTGGACTTGGGTAAAACCGACATTGCCTTTTTCCATTTTAAACCTACAGAAGACAAAAATGATTACTTATGAGTTAAGCATGTAAGTCATAGAAGTATAGAAGTTAACTTCAGAAGCTTTAAAGCCAGGGTGCATTGGTAGGGACTGTGTGTTCTGTTTTCCTTAGGATAGTTTCAGTTTCTGCCTGTTGGTCTATTGTGATGATCAAAAGCAGCCCCTATTTCTCCAACATGTCTCAGTGTGGACGAGACTTAGGCTGACTCCACGCATTGGCTAGAAAACAGCGTACCATAATTTTCATGTGCGAGGTCCTCAAGACGGAGCCATAAGTTGGAACTTGAGAGTTAAGTTTAAATTTTATGATAGAGGGGCACCTGGGTGGCTCACTTGATTGAGCATCTGACTCTTGATTTCGGCTCAGGTCATGATCGCAGAGTCATGGGATTGAGCCCCACGCTGTTTAAGATTCTCTCTCTTTCTCTCTCTCTCTCTCTCCCTCTGCCCCTCCTCCCACCTAAAAAATTTATGATAGAACTGCAATCTAAACACAAATTTTGGTGAAAGGCAAAATATAATATGGATATTTTATATATCAATATTTTGATAACACTGATGTAAACGTTCTTGCATTACAGTGAGATCCATTTTTTTCCCAAGGACTTTTTATAGACACATTAGCGTTAACTAGTGCTTAATTTTTTGTTTCTTTTTTTTAACGTTTATTTTATTTTTGAGAGAGAGAAAGAGATACAGAGCGTGAGCGGGGAAGGGACAGAGAGAGATGGAGACACAGAATCTGAAGCAGTCTCCAGGCTCCGAGCTGTCAGCACAGAGCCCGATGCGGACTTGAACCCATGAACCCTGCATGAGATCATGACCTGAGCCAAAGTTGGACACTTAACCGACTGAGCCACCCAGGTGCCCCTTAACTCGTGCTTTGAATGTCACTCTGTCCATGGCTGCAGAACCATCTAAGGGGTGGGCAACACCCAGATTTTGGGTCTCTTACGGTATCCCCCACTGAGAAATTTGGGCTCCCAGGAGGGTAGCTGGTGCCAGAGACCAGGGGAGAAGGCACAGGACAGCGTGGATATGTCTTGCTAATGGAAAGTAATTATGTCTCAGAGATGTCTGGGGTATAATTTCAAGAACAAACTGCTGACGAGAACTCCCACACATAGCAAATATTGAATGTCTGGGGCTATGGAAAACCTTGAACCCAAAATGATCCTAAGGGAAGATTCTAGAGGTAAGGCACATATTAAAGTATGGGAAGAGTCCAAATGTCCATTGACATATGAATGGATAAAGAAGATGTGGTATATATACACAATGGAATATTACTCTGCAATCAAAAAAGAATGAAATCGTGTCATTTGCAACAACGTGGATGGAATGAGATTGTATTATGTTAAGCGAAATGAGTCAGTCAGAGAAAGACAAATACCATATGACTTCACTCATATGTGCAATTTAAGGTACAAAACAGATGAACATAGGGAGGGAAGCAAAAATAATATAAAAACAGGGAAGGGGACAAAACACAAGGGACTCTTAAATACAGAGAACAGAGGGTTGCTGGAGAGGTTGTGGGAGGGTGGATGGGCTAAGTGGGCAAAGGACATTAAGGAGGACACTTGTTGGGATGAGCACTGGGTGTTCTATGTAAGTGATGAACCATTGGGTTCTACTCCTGAAATCATTATTGCACTGTATGCTAACTTGGATGTAAATTAAAAATGAATAAAAATATTAAAAAATGAAAAATAAATAAAAAATGAGAAATGAAGAAAAAAATAAAGGTAAGGCACATATTTACAGAAATGTAACCTATCGTTCAACTTAAATTGTTAAAATTCCTTAGCCAAATTTTGTCTTTAACACAAGTCACAAAAATACATTTGAGTAGTTTGCCCAAAAGCTCTTGAGTTAACTAAGCAAAAAGAAGAAATAGAAAAGTTAAAATGTCCACGATCCATTAAGAGAAACCAACAAGGGAAAGCTGAATTTAAATGGTCATAATAATCTTAGGGGCACCTGGGTGGCTCAGCCGGTTAATCTTCTGACTCTTGATTTTGGCTCAGGTCATAATCTCAGCGTTCATGAGATTGAGCCTTACATTGAGCTTTCGCTGACAGCTCGGAGCCTGCTTGGGATTCTCTCTCCCTCTCTTTCTGCCCCTCCCCTGCTTGTGTGTTCTCTCTCTCTCTCTCAAAATAAATAAATAAACAAAGGCACTTTTTGGGATGAGCACTGGGTGTTATATGTAAGTGATAAATCGCTAGATTCTACTCCTGACATCATTATTACACTATATGTTAACAAACTTGGATTTAAATAAAATTTAAACAGTAAAAAAAAAGAAAGAAAAAAAACTTTTAAAAATAACAAAGATATTAAACATTCTTCACAAGTCAGTTGAAATTCAAATCCACTAGAAAATAAATAAATAAACAAAAATAAAAAAATAAGATAGTCATAATAATCTAGAAATTATTTAGAAATACTAAGTGAATTTTGCAATGTTGCTAAAATGATGTGAATACATACAAATTTATTGTGTTTCTGTGTATCAGCAATAAAATACGAAAAAATAAAATTTAAAAATGGAAAGTTATCCCTCATTTTTGGGTTGGAAAGATAGCAGCTCTCCCAAAATTGATTTAAATAATCCCATGGAAAAGCCAAGTAGGTATATTTCAATTAAAAAAAAAAAGCCAAGTAGGACTATTTCTTTCTTCCTTCCTTCTGTGATAATGCTGCAGATAAAATCGAAACCATAAACATGAATATTATTCAGCCATTAAAGGTATAATTATGAAGTTTTTGTAGAAACATGGAATATGTTATTACATAAGGTGAGTAAAACAGCATGTTCAATATGATGGCAGGCCTATATATAAAAGCCTATGAGAAAAGTTACCTTGGAGCCATAGGATTATGCTTTCTTTACGTTTCTATTACACTGGCTTTTTGATTAAAATTTCCTGCTAGTATGCCAGAAACATGAAGGCTCCAAAAGCACATATGGGTACACAAACCCCCCACAAAACCCACAGTAGAGAACATTAAAGCCCTCATCCCCCTGCTGGGGTCAGTTTTCTCCAAGTGCAAGACTTCAAAGCCTACCAGGAGGCAATTCAATTTCATGCTGTTGAAATGCAGTCCCTGTGTGCCCAACCTGTCTATGTGTGTGTGCATGTAAAATACATCGCATGTGTGTACACTGACATAACAACACACGAACACACACAAACACACACGCCAGAATGGAAGGATCACATCCATAGTTCTAGGGACCTGGAGAAAACCCTCCTATGGCTGGTTTCCTGACGTCTTGACTGTGTACGAGTCTGAACGATGCAGTCTCCATGTGCTGAGCTGGGGACTTCCTTGTGTTCAGGCTCAGTTACCCTGGACACCGAACCCACTTTCTGATTGTCCTCTCAATGCTTCTTTTAGGGATTAGAAAAGCAACAGCTTTCAAAAGGAGGAAAAAAAAAACCCCTATTACAAATTCTGCAAACCTGACATCACTCAGAATATGCTGTCAGACTGTTCCGCTTTCAGTTTCTGACATTCTGAAGTTCTCTTTATTAAGGATTGGATACCTGATTGGCTGACCAAGGCCCACATCGTGGATTCTGGATAATGTGTGCTTCGCCCCACCCTGGCACACGGGATACATCCTATTCCTCTCTCTCACCTCAGGCACCTGGAGGTCTGATCCAAGGAGCTCAGGAACTGATCTGACCTACATCCCCACAGGTCAGAGGCTCACCTTCTCCAAGAGCTTTAGGGAAGAAGCTGTCCAGGGATGGTGGCAGGGAAGACTATTTCTGGACTCAGGTAGTCACCAAATAAACTTAATTGAAAAATTGCCTCAGGTGTCTACCAGCACCCTACAAAGATATGCCCACTAAGCCAACCAATAATAAACAACCCCAAACGAACCCAGCTGACAGGAAGAGATCCTAAATGCCCTTAGAATCCCCCACCCTAGAAAACTTCAAGGATCCTGAAGATTCTTGTAAACCCTGAGCCAGTGGTTTTGAACTTTAGAATCAGAATCACCTGGGGAACGCGTGAAACCTGATTGCTGGGCTCCACCCCCAGAGTTCCCAATTCAGCAGATGATGGGGGGCCAAAAGTTTGCATCTCTGAAAAATCCTCCCATGGTTCTGAGGCTGCTGGTCCATTGTAAGTAGCTCTTTTCTAAACCAGTATAAAGCGATGGCTCTCACCTTGGCTGAAAGTTGCAATCGCCTGGGGAGTTTTGAAAACACCGATGCCTGCATTTCATGCCAAGGGATTCTGATTTAATTCTTCTAAAGTGTAGCTCTGGCAGCAGGACTTCTAACATTGTCCCTCCTCCTCCCCACCACCCCCTCCCATCCCTGCGTGCACTGAATTTGAGAACCACTTCCCACACAATCCTAAGAGATTCCAAACAAACCCAAACAATCCTAAGCAATTAAACATGACTCCATGTGAAATATTTAAATGTGACAAGCAATTAAAATTATTCTAAATAACTCTAAGATTCTTAAATGCTCTTAATTAACCCTAAGTGATCCAAATGAATTTCAAAAATTCTATACAACGAAGAAAGATCGTAAGTGACCATAAAAGTTCCTAAATGATCCTTAATGGCTCCTAAAGCCCCCAGAGGGCCCTAAACTTTGAAGGAACCAACTCTAAACCTCAAGAACCCACATGATATTCAGCGACCCTAAATGACCTTTAAAAGAATGCCAAAATCTTATCTAGCCTACCTAGACCTAAATGGTCTCGTCCCACCTAATCTTGGGATCCCCTGGTTTCCACCTTCTCCATAGTCAATGTGCTTCATGCTCTCTGGCCTTGCTGTCCTCAGACCTCTCTTGTTTCTGGGCTTTTGCACTCACCACTCTTTTTCTGGAACATTCTTCTCCCAGCTCATCCCATGCTTGGCTTCTTTTTGAGTCAGGTCTGAACACAACACTTGCGTCCTAGTGAGGCTTTCCTTGAGTGCCCTACCTCCATCGGCCGCCCTCCTGCCAGTCCCCCTCTGCTTTCATTTTCCTGAAAGCATTTGTCACTGAATAGATTTGTTGATTTATTTATCTCCTCCGCTAGAACCCAAACTCTGTGAGGGTAACCCGAACACTTAGAGTAGTACCTGACCTTTGGCGGGCACCTCGATAATGTCTGTGGAAAGCAAGGGTGAATAACCAGATGTACCCTAAACAGAAAGACCTTAAAACAGCAAGAATGCCAATGCTAATAACAACCTTAAGGTCTTGACCCAAGTATCTTAACAGTCATAACCCCTGTATTGCCCGCTAAAATGACCTTAGACATCCCAAACTATCTAATGGGCCATAAATCACTCCAAATGTTCCCATACCTTTTGGTAACCTAAACTACCCGAAATGGCCTAAGACTTCAAACACTTAAAGATCCTGAAGAGGCATAAATTACTGAAAATTACTTTAGCCCTACATGATCTCCAATGACTTTAAATGATGCCAAATGATACACACCATCCTTAAAAAGCTCTAAGCAATCCAAGAAGAACCCAAACCTTAGCAGTCTCTAAGAGAGCTTCAATATTTTTGAACCCTAGATGATTCTAACTCTAAATGCATAAAATATACTAAATGAAAAAAAATGACCCTAATTCTAAGGGCTCTTAAAAACCCAATCATTTCACGGGGTGCCTGGGTGGCTCAGTCGGTTGAGTGTCTGACTCTTGATTTCTGTTCAGGTCATGATCCCAGGTTGCGGGGATCAAGCCCTGAATCGGGCTGAGGGTGAAGCCTGCTTAAGGTTCTCTCTCTCTCTCTCTCTCTCTCTCTTTCTCTCTCTCTCTCTCTCTCCTACCCCCTCCCCCTCCCCTCTCCCCTACTCACTCTCTAAAAAAATGATTATTTCAATGGCCCAATGGGTAAGGTGATCCCAACAAAAGATCCTCAACAAAATTCAATCCTGAGTCTCAAATAACCTTAACCACCCTAAAGTTTCTCAGTTGATGCTTAAAACCATAAGCCCCAAATTATCCACATGACCCTAAACTAACAACTCTGAATGACTCCAAGGATCACTCTAAAATAGAGGGATAAATAGACTCTTTTAGAGTCTAAAGAGACTCTAAAAGATCTTAAATCCTGCCCCTCCCTAAATGCCTTTAAAATGCAAATTTACTTTAATGATTCTAAACCCCAACAGTACAAAAGATCCTAAAAGGCCCAAGAGATCCTAAACACACCTAAAATCCCAGACTCAGTAAACAATTCTAACTGCCCCCAAGTTATCCTAAACCCAAACTGACCTTAAATAGTTTAAATGGAGATTAGATCTAACGAGCCTGACCTCCCCACTCTCAGTGACGTTAGTGCTAACAACTTCAGTGAACTTGACGAAACAACGTAAAACCCTAAGAGGCAATGGAGCAGACAGACACCTTGTTGATGGCCTGTCCTGACCCTGATTACTCCACACTCCAATGACTCAACATCGATGCTCCAAAGAGCAGAACATATGCCTTGACTTTAACCCTGACCCAGGGAGACCATTCATGCCGAATTCCCTGAGTTGCAAATGACAATGGATTCATGTATGGTTGACTCTGAATGCCCTGAGGGGCAACCCTAATGCCTGGTTACCATAAACTAATGACGTGCAAACTCTGGAAAGCAGACTGGAGCAGATCCACATATATCTTGACCACAACCCTAACCCTGTACCCTTCCCCTTAACGATGCTATGCTTTCACCCTAATAATCCAAATGCCAGGAGAACTGTGACAGAGATTACCCCGAGGCTTATCTGGACCTAAATGTGACTTTGCTTCTGATACCCAGAGCTCTAAACTCGAATAACCCTGACCATAAACCCTAAACACTGAGAAATGAGAAAGCAGCATTGATACCCAAGTATCAATGCAAAGTATCAATGCAAAGAAATGAGAAAGCAGCATTGATACCCAAGTGGGGTACCAAACTCTGATTTTCCTGATATGGAACATCACAAACCCTCACAACACTCCTTACCCTGGGTTCCATGTGTGTGCCATCACCTAAGGATCTAGTTTAAAAATATGGTGAAGTAATTAATACTTTTTAGAAGTTCATCCCACTTCTGAGCTGGGGCCCCCAAATTCATCTAAGGGTCGTGCGCCATGTTTTTCTCAGTGTAATCATTGAAATGTACCCTGAATTAGGATAAAAATCGTGCAGATTTTAGGCTTTATAAAACTAAATTTAAGCTACCCTTATAGTCATCAAGTTGCTTTTCAGGCCAGTATGACATGTAACATGTTGAGGGGGTAAAACCAAAATCCCAGGGCCACCACGTCAAGGTAAGCCTGCCACAAGAATCCAGACGGGATACTGGAACACGTTCTCCTGAGTGGTGGCGACTTCAGCCGTCTTATCCCCCCAGAGGCAAATGCTCCAAAAATGCATCCTCCGAAAGATCAAGATCTTTAATACCATCTCTCTTGGGAGACAAATCGAAAGATAATAATGTGATTTCAGTGAGCTACGCGAAGGAGCTTAAAGTCCTGGCGATAAAGATTTGTTTCGCAGCATGTAATACTTCCCTTATCAGGAATTTGCAGAGAAAGTGTGTTGAAGCCTGGAGACGGGGTACAAAACCAATGTCACCAACTGGAAGCAGATGCGAAGACGGAATGTTGGCTAGATTGGTAAGAGACATGGACAGGAGGGCACTACTTATATGTCACACGCACACACACCAATATTTCATGTATAAACACGTGTCAGTTAAGTCACAACTATGAGCAACTGGAGTTTCATCCCATCTGAGACCTCGGGAAGCCAGGGTACAGCATACCTCAGTGTTCTCCCAGCGAGGGGTGAGGGAGCCGGGGTACTTACATATCAGCTTCCCTCAGGCATTGGTAGGGAGAGGACTGCTCTTGGGGGTTAATTCCCTGGCGTATCTGGCTTTCTGTGTATATGGGCAGATCGGGCTCTGGGGGCCAAAGAAAATGCACAGGCCGAGAAACACAAGTGCTGGCCATTAGAGGTCAGGTGTAGGTGCCCAGAGATGTCAAGTGGATAGGGACAATGTCTGCTACGTGAACTTGTTGTACCTGTATGTGTTAAGAGCAGCAGCTGTTGCAAATTTTTGAATTAGATGCAAATACTTAAACTATTCCACACGTTTGTAAACTTGTTTCCACATTTCTTCAGCTTGCGATTTTCTGGATCCTCTAAAAAGAAAGGCTTCTCTGTTCCGCCCCAGGTGACACTCCAGAAATTTATTTATTTATGGTCTACCTAAATAATCCACGATCATTGCCCTTTCTCCAGAGCCGTAACTTAATCACATTTGCAAAGAACACTCTTCTGTATACGGTAACATCCACAGGTTCCTGGTATCTTTGGGGGCCATTTTCCAGCCTATCTATACTATGGAAAACCTGAACTAGCTTGGGAAGCGTGAAGTTAGGCAAAAAGAAGTGCCTGCAGTCAGTTGGATGACCTGTGTAGGAGACAAGAAAATGCATGCCAACGGAAGCCTGGAACATCGCCCGGTCATGAAAAACAAAAGAAGGCCAAGGCAGGTCTGACCCCAGGCCCCCAGCCCTCAGCCCCTAACATCTGCTTCTCCCGATCGTTCTCTCCTTCCAAGCCATCTCAAGGCTGCCACGTATTTATGGGTAATTCCCAAAGCACTTCTCAAAGTGAATTAGGGAAGCTTCGGTTCTTTCCCCGTGTCATTCCTTGAGCACTGGAAGCCACGGAGATCCCAGACACAGGGAGACCAGAAAGAGGACGTTTCCATCTCTAAACAAACAGCCCGTCCCAGGGGAGGAGGCTGTTGGTGATTCAGAAGGCCAGGCCCTCCATTGCGTAAGCCTCAGTGACATTCTCCATTCTTGGGTGATGGCAGACAGCCCCATCTCAGATATCCAACTTGACTTTTTCTCCCCTAAGGAGTCCAGGCCATTGGGTGTTCGGGGTGGGGGGAGGGCAGCTTTGAGCTGGTTGCCTTCATTCTCCTCAGAGCACACAGCTGTCAAGCCAGACAGAAACAGTGAATGAGGGTCTTTTGGGGACATGCTGCTGAGTTTCCAGCCACCTGCTCGCATCACAGAAATCCTTTGCCTTACAGACTCAGGGGTTAATTATGCACCATGCGGCCCAACCATTCACCTGTTCCCTGGAAACACCGGGCTTTCTTAGACTGTGACCACAATGACCTGTACACTCGTATAAGCGGGCGTTTATGGAGCTCAGGTCAGTGGTTGGGGAGTGCCCTTCCTGCTGATAGCATTTGGCCTTGTCCCTTTTCTTCTGACTCCCCTTTTGGCTGTGTTCCCGGGCCTCATTTTGGGAGCATACAGTGGCATCCATTTGTTGATCACCCGAGACCTTGGGGCTCTCCAAGTGACCCTGGATCTTCCCGACTCTTCTAAGTCCAGCCCATTCCCTGCTATGTCTTCTACCTGTGGCCACAATGCCCTCCTTGGACAGCTTGAACTCCAGTTGCCCACCTGCTGCCCAGGTCATGTCTACCACCAATGCTCAGGTAGCTGCTTGAAACTTGCTGCTTCCTCCTCCTCCTTCCTCACACTTTGCCTAGGGCTGATCAGACTGGGAAGCTCTATCTTTCTCCTGTTTGGTCCCCCTAGTGGCTTCCAACTATACTTGGAATGAATTCCTACACAATCTTCAAGGTCCCCATCACCAGCTCTCCTCAACCTCATCTCACATACCTGCCATTTTGCTCCCTTTGCTCACATCTGCCTCCCACACCTTCAACACGCTCTCTATGGGCCCTTTGAATGCACAGGTTCCTCTTCTGACAGCGTCTTGGCAGGAGAAGACACCAGATCTTGGCATGGCAAACTTATTCTAGCTCATTCTCATTGTTCAAGTCTCCGCTCAAATGTCCACCCTGCAAAGAGGCCATCTTGGTCATTCTAGCTAATGTCTTCCTTTCCATCACTCTTTTCATTATTTACTGAAAGTTTTTAATTGAGGGGTGCCTGGGTGGCTCAGTCAGTTAAGCATCTGACTCTTCATTTTGGCTCAGGTCGTGATCTCACAGTTCATGAGTTTGAGCCCGGCTTGGGATTCTCTCTCCCTCTCTCTCTGTCCTTCCCTGGCCCACACTCATGCTTGCTCGCTCTCTGTCTCAAAAATAAATAAATAAACATTAAAAAAAATACGTGAGAAGAAGTTTTTAATTGAGATAAAAGCTACATACAATGACATGAGCCTGTCTTAAGTTTGGAGAGTTCTGACTCTTTTATGTATACATATGAAGTATATATAAAGTGTATATGTTATGCATATAAAGTTTATATATGTACACATATACATGCATATATACATATATAAAGTTTATATATATAAATAAACATATGTATATATATGTGTGCATATATATATATATCTGTGTAGCAATATCCCAGTCAAGATACAAACTTTCCCCATCGCCTTGTTATCACATTGCGTTGTTTCATTGACTTCACTTAGCTCTGTCAGACTTGTTTATTTATGTCTTTCCCCCTCTACAAAGGAAACTCTCAGAAACAGAGGTCTCACCCATCTGTTTTGTTCCCTGCTATATTTCTTATGTTCTTTCTTGCTTGCACTGAGTGAATGAATGGTTTGTATGAGCGCATAACCACTGACGGCTTCTTCTTCTTCCTTTTTTAAATAAAATGTTTATTTATTTTGAGAGAGAGCGAGAGAGAGCGAGAGTGCACATGAGTGGGAGTTGGGCAGAGGGAGAGAGAGAGAGAATCTTTTTTTTTAAACAATTTTTTTAATGTTTATTTATTTTTCAAGAGACAGAGAGACAGAGCATGCGCAGGGGAGGGGCAGAGAGAGAGAGAGGGAGTCACAGAATCCGAAGCAGGCTCCAGGCTCTGAGCTGGCGGCACAGAGCCGGACGCGGGGCTTGAACTCACGAGCCATGAGATCATGTGAAGTCGGATGCTTAACGGACTGAGCCACCCAGGCGCCCCTAGACAGAGAGAATCTTAAGCCCTGGATGTGGAACTCGATTCCACAATCCTGGGGTCATGACCTGAACCAAAATCAAGCGTTGGGCGCTCAACCGGCTGAGCCACCTAGGTACCCTAGCCCCTGGTTTCTAATGTTGCAAACTCACTCGAGGTGCTCTTTAGGGTTAGGCATTGTCCTCTGCTTGGTGGAATGGAATTCAGACTGCAGGGTCCCTAGGGTGGGCAACACTCTTAGCTCTTGGGCCTTTGGGAGTGAACTCTTTCCTTTCCTTTGTGCTCTGTCTGTCTCACCGCTTCCACATCCCACACCTGCCCAGTCTGAAAGCTTAGCCATGTTGGAGAGCCATGGTCAGGTTGATCAAACACAGTCCAAAAGCCAAGTGTATTCATGTTAACCTTGGAACGTTTGGATGACGCGTGTGGGTGTGAGCTAGAGTCTCGAGAAGTACCTTTCAAAATCCATTTCTGTTTAGGCAGAACGTCCTGATGGAGCTTCCCCCTGAAATCAGGAAGAAGGCCTTTAAAAACCTGTCTCAGAAGGTGGTAGATGTGGAGGCAGAGGATGAGGGAGGTCTCTCCAGGTGGTACCTTCTGGCTCTGTGACTCCATGAGGATTTCATGGCCACTGCCCCATCTGGTATTAGCTATGTGTCGCACTCTGCCTCCCTGTCCTGGGTCCAGCCCTAAGAAGTCTCTGGGGCTAAGAAAGGCAGGCCCATCTCTCACACTGGGTGAGCCTGATGGTTGATGAGCATGTGAAAAGTGCACTCTGCCGAAAGCCTCCGTCGGTCTAGGTCTTCAGGTTGCCTGCACTACTGGAAGGTTCCTCTGCACCCATCCAGGTCAGTGGTTTTGGAGCGCCCCCTGGTGGTCAAGACTCTGTGCTACTTTCACTCTCCCACTTCTGAGTGGTGGTCTCCAAAGTGGGGCCAGGAGAGAAAAGACTACAACCTCTATTGTAACTGTAATCATTGAATTTTTTAAATCTTAAAAGTAGCGACATTTTGACCTTGGCGCCCTTACTTAGTGCGTCAGTCCTGTAGCACGTTGCATAAAATAAAAGGGGTAGGGGTACCCTGTGGGCACAGGAGGGCCCCACACCTTGGAGAGCTGTTGGTGATGCCCTGCCTGGACTCAGTGTTTGAGACATAAAGATTTGACACATCCCTGGTGTGTTTTCATGCCAGGCTGCTCAAGTTCAAACCCTTGTTCCATTATTATGAGTCCTTGACTCATACTATGACTGCTCTCTGTCTGCCTCCATTTTTTCATCTATTTAATGCGGCTGCTGGGGGATTAAATGCCTTTAAAACATTTAGAAAAGTGCCTTTGTGGGGACCGTTTAAGCAGCAAAAACTACAACTTTTTACTTAAGTTTTACTTTTTACTTAGTTTTACTTAAGCTAAAACCCTCATAAAAATCCTAAGAGGCTTCAAGATTACTGCAAAAAACATAGACCAAAGACCATATGAAGAACGTGAACACAAGACGTCCAGATGATCGCTAAAATTAGCGATTCTTAAAAGCACATGGAAATACTTTACAAACAAGAATGAGCACATATGAAGAACGCTTACTGGGTGGTGTTCGCCGTGAAAAGCTTGGGGATCACTGCTTGTTAACCTGGATGACAGAAGCCCAGTAGACGTGTGGGTTTTGCTCTGCACATCTCCTTTGATTTGCTCAGCAGCCTTGTTCAGAGTTACGCCGTGTTTAGTGGTTTCACAGTACAATGGGCTAGACTAAATCCCAAGTTACTCAGTGAGGCCACTGGCTGAGCTGGGCCTCCTCACTGCGAAGACTGATGGTTCCCATGCTCCCGGATGCTTTCCATGACAGCTTAACTTCTGGTCTGCCCCATTCTCCTTGGAGGCACAAGAGGAGGACCGTTAGCCTTTGTAACTTACCCTCTGACTACCTTTGGCCCACTCCCTTCTCCAAGGGATAAGCAAGTTTGAGGCTAGGGGAATTTGGGGACAGGTCCTGCTTTGAATTTTACCAGTTCCGCCATGTTTAGAAGAGAGAGTGCCTTGCATGGTGTTTGTCCTGGTCAGGGCCATTTTCATGGGCTTATTGGCTGTGGTAATTCTCAGGCCATGTCCAAAACAGTTGCTAACAAGTAGGTATGAGGCTGCATAGGATGAATAAAAGCCTCCATTGTTAAGCAAAATCTATCCACATCCAAGTCAATCTCCCACAGAGGCCATTTCTGAAAATCCATCTGGCAGGATGGTTTTATAGACAATTGTTTGGAATCCAACACGGACTTTTGGTTCAGGGGTTTATTCAGATGCGTAATGAAGGACTGGTTGCACATCTGTCACAGGGCAGACACTGCTCTAGGTGCTGGAGAGACTAGGTAAAGATACATAAGACAGACAAGTTCCTTGCTTGCCCAGAGCTTACCTCGCAGTGGAGAAGGGAGGAACAAAAATACCGACCACGAATCACAAATGGTGGCAGTTGAATGATTGCCCCGATTTTTCTTCCCTCCCTGCACCTACATGCCTGCTTGGCCTTTTCACGGGTGGAGGACACTTCTCCACTCCTTCACTTTGGGATCAATCGCAACACTTTCTTCAGCCGATGGAATGTGGGTAGATGTGACAGTGTGTCAGATTTGAGCCTCACACATTTCTGCTTGCTCTATTTTTCCTCCACCGCTGCCATGAGAAAATATGCCCCGTCTGGTCCCAGTAGGAGGATGAGAGACAGGTGGAGCAGAGCTGCCCCCAACTGACTCACTGCCCTCCCGTGAGGAGCACAGCTGTCCAGCTGAGCCCAGCCTAGCAGCTGAACCCCAGCCAGCCCCGCAGGAGTGTGGTTTTAAGCCACGGAGTTTAGAGGAGGCTTGTTACACAGCAACAGCTGGCTGACACAGGTGCTTCGAAGGGAATGAGAAGCTGAGATAGACCAAGATGGCAGAAGGAAGCTGCTGTTGGCAGGATAGTCTGGGAAGGTCTGATGAGGGGCTGATAGTTAAGCTGAGCCCTGAAGGTTAAGAAGGAGCTTTTCACACGATGAAGGGAACGGAGTAAAAACAGACGAGGTCCTGAGGCTGGAAAGAACTTTTTATGTTTCAGGAGCTGCCAAAAAGGCCCCAGTGGCTGACACAGAGTCAGGGAATAGAAGCCAAGATGAAGATAAAGGGAGGTACAGAGCTTTTGAAGCCAGTGTGAGAAGTTTGGGCTTTATTCTCAATACAATGGGAAACTTTAAAAAGATCTTAAGGAGAGAGGGAGAGAGAGAGAGAGGCAGAGATGGCTATTTCTAATAGACCGTCCTTGTTCCTGTGTGAACAGGAGCAGGAATGCCAGTTAGGAGGCCACGGCAGACATCCAGATGAGACGAGGGTAGGCCTGTACCAGGTGGTGACAATGGTACTGTGGGAAGTGAGTGGTTAATAACACGTGTCAGAGTAGACTTCAGGGGGCCAAGACTTCTGGTTTGGGGTATGATGGAAAACTACCACCAGCTACCGCTTCACCTCCCCCAAACCATCCCCGGAAACGCAGAGGAGAGAGGGGAGGGTAGATGATGGGTATGCGTGTTGAATGAGAGCACAGAAGTCATGGCAGCAGCGTGATTACTCGCACTGGCCGAGCACTTCCTGTATTCTAGGCGCTGCCCTACACGCTCAATGGCCTCACGCCAACCCCACGAAGTAGGTCATTATCCCGCCTTACAGACGAGGAGGTGGAGACGCCACGAGGAGGGGCGAGTTGCTCAAGAGCGCACACGGCTGGCAAGAGGAGCAGAGGGATCTGGGGGTCTGCACTGTCTCTGGGCTGGAGGCTGCCTCTGCAAGTCTCTCAGAGGTCCCTCATTCAGCTCTGAGCGGGGTCTCCGTACTCTGTGACACACTGGCCTGGAGGCCGCATGCCCAAGGCCCCTGAGCACCTCTCACGTGTCGCTTTGTGACATAACCCTTTTGGGATCCTCGTCTACCCATCTTTGACCCAAGCTGTGAACCCAGCTTTGCTCCCATCTCTGGATGGTGGCTAATTCACCTGAGAAGCTTTTTCTTGATCGATAACGTCAACACACACGGTTCCCCAGAGTTAACATTTGCTTTTTTTTGTTTAATTGGTTACATTTTTAAATGTTTTTTGATTTATTTTTGAGACAGAGTAAGTGAGGTAGGGGCAGAGAGAGAGAGGGAGACAGAGGATCTGAAGCGAGCTCCATGCTGACAGCAGCGAGCCCGATGAGGGGCTCGAACTTGCAAACCGTGAGATCGTGACCTGAGCCAAAGTCGGACACTTAACTAACTGAGCCACCCAAGCACCCCAACATTTGCTTTTTAATGGAGGTTCTGTTTTGAATGCGTATGGAAGCAGTCGAGTTTTTTAAAGCCCAACTTTAGGTCCCCTTGGAGACCCTGAAAGTCAAATTTGGGGGCTGGACCCTGGTTAGGCGGTGAAGGACATGGGGCTCTCTTAGGGCTTCAGGCACATTCCCGGGCAGTGGCTTGTTCTCACACAGGTGCCCGTGCCCCACTACAAGGAGCTCCCGGGCCAGCTGGGACTTCTCCCCAGGGAACCTCTCATTTTTCTCCGGCTCTTTGTTGAGTTTCCTTCCCTGCCAGCCCTTATTCTTCCATCGGCAGGAAGAGATGACAAAACCCGGAGCCGGGGCTTCCTTCGGCTGGCCTTCTCTGTGTCCCGGATGGACATGTTCGGGCCTCACGGAGAACAATGGAGCTCTCATGGCTCAGGAGAGCCCGTGGGTCTGCTTCCTCTGGACCATCTTATCGATTGTTCTGCCGATTCCTCGTGACTCACTGCCTGTTGGAGGTGGTGCCTGCGGAGACCATGAACATCCTTGTTTGTCTTTTGGTGCACCTGACACTCCTTTCTCTTAGGTCTGTACCGAGGATGAGAACGGACAGCCTGTCTCTGGACACCGGTAACTTAGAGTCTGCAGAATTTCCAGGCTTGATAGGTCGTTCTGCAGGTGGGCAGAGGGAGAGCTGGCGTTGGGCGCATTTCCTCCTGGACCTCTGGCCACCTGTTCATTCGGTGTCTGAGGAAGATGCCCCAAGAAGGCGGGAGACCCCTCAGAGCTGCAGCAAGCCCTTCTCAGCAAGGTGGCCCCGTCCACCCCCCCAGCGAGGCCTGGCCGAGGTCTTGTGTGAGCCCGAAATGCCTGAGAGAGGGAAGATCCCTGGCCATGCTCTTCTCTGAGAGGATGCCGTAAATAAAAACAGAGAGGAAAGCAGGGGACTGAACAGGAACTGCTTATATGATCTGTAAGCCGAAAGCAGGATTGCAGACCCCAGGCTTTGCAAACCTCTGGCAGGGCAGCTGGGACCAGGAACGCCGACCTATGTGGTCTTCCTGTGGGTGGGGAGTGTGACGATGTAGAGCCAGGTGGATGTCCCTACGCGGGGACCATGACCTTTAGTCGAAGACCTCAGCGGCAAGAGATGACCTTCCAAAGTTGTTGATGAAAATTATAAAAATTTATTAGAAGGCAGCAACAACATGTGGAGATTAAAGTGTGGCCTTTGAAACCTGCTTACCACCAATCATGCCTAGTTAATTTTTTTTTAATGTTTTATTTTATTTTTGAGAGAGAGAGAGAGTGCAAACAGGGGAGGGGCAGAGAGAGAGAGAGGGAGACACAGAATCCAAAGCAGGCTCCAGGCTCTGAGCTGTCAGCACAGAGCCCGACGCAGGACTTGAACCCACAAACCGCGAGATCATGACTGCAGCCAAAACCAAGAGTTGGACACTCAATCGACTGAGCCACCCAGGCACCCCTCATTTTGCATTTTAAACTTTTAATTAATCAAAATAATCACTGATCGGGACACCTGGGTGGCTCAGTCAGTTGAGCGTCCGACTTTGGCTCCGGTCATGATCTCACGGGATTCGTGAGTTTGAGCCCCGCATCGGGCTCTCTGCTGTCAGCGCAGAGCCTGGAGCCTGCTTCAGATCCTCTGTCCTTCTCGCTCTCTCTGCCCCTCCCCTATTCATGCACCCATGCTCTCTCTTTCTCTCTTTCTGTCTTTCTCTCTCAAAACTAACTAAATAAATAAATCACAGATCAGTAGAAGCAAGTAACCTGCAGAAGAGAATGGGTGGTTATAAGAGGGATTGTGCAATTTAATGAAAGCCTAAAACAAAAAACAGTCTTCTGCATGTCTGCTCCTTAAGCTCCCAAGTGCACGAAGCAGTAGCCACATGCCAGACCCTGTGCTTGCCCTTGACAAACAGCAAATAGTTGGGGTTCTTTTGGAGCCGTCCCTTCTTCTGTATCCTGCTGCCTTACCCTAATCAGCATCAGCGGCATCAAGGAGACACTAGTCACAGAGGCCCGGATGCTCCATGATAGGAGCCCCAGGTTTGGGGGTGACTCCCCACCTCCCCCCCACCCCACCACTGGGGCCCCTTCTCCTCCCCCACCCCCAGTAGATTGCAGCTGAACCTCCTGGGGCCGCACAGGGGCCAAAGCAGCTCCTCGTCTCCTCGGTCTGGGTCTTTGGCTGCCCCAGGAATGGAGAGGCAGCCACGGGGGCCAATGTCCAGAGATCTGAGTTCCCAGGCCCACACCGTCCTTGTGTGCCTCTGCCTCCCGGGACAGGCATCAGCCTCCATCAGACTCAGGTTGAAGTCTTTCCAACACACAGGACAAGCCGCTTATTTCACCCGGCCCGGTGCAAAATGAAGGCTCAGGCCCTTGTTAAAGATTAAGAATTTAAAAGTGGAGACAGCAGGGGGTTGAACCAAGTGCAGGCCCGGCCACATGCCCACGAAGCTGGCTTGGGTGACAGAGCTGTGCCCTGCTCATGGCCATGTCCTGAGATTCCTGAAGATCCTTTCCTTGTGTTTGTGTGTTTGTCTTTTCTTCCCCCCCTTGGAGCTATAATTTACACACTGTCAAGTTCACCCTTTTACGGGGTACGGTTTAAGTACATTGACAAAGATGCCCAACCACAACCAATATCTAATTCCAGGACATTTTCATCACTCCAAAAAGGACCCCCAGGTCTGTAACGGTCACTCCCATTCCTGCCTCCCTGGAACCCCTGGTAACCACAAATCTACTTTCTGTCTCTACGGATTTGCCTGTTCTGGACATTTCACACAGTCCAGTGGAATCAGATGGTTTGTGGCCTTTGCTGTCTGGTTTGGTTCGCTCAGCATCAAGTTCTCAAGATTCACCCATGTTTCGTTCCCTCTTCTGGCTGAAAAATATTCCCTTGTATGGATGGACCACCTTTTATTGACCGTTCCTCTGTTGTTGTTTTTTTTAATTGTGATGTTTATTTACTTATTTTGAGAGAGACAGAGAGAGAATGCAAGTGGGGGAGGGGCAGAGAGAGGGAGACAGAGGATCGAAAGCAGGCTCTGTGCTGACAGTAGAGAGCCCGATGCGGGGCTTAAACCCACAAACCATGAGATCATGGCCTGAGCTGAAGTCAGACACTTAACTGACTGAGCCACCCAAGTGCCTCTATCTTTCCTCTGTTTTAAGGATTCCTTTTGAAATCTGACCTCCACACCATACAGCGGGTACAGCCAAGTGACTCTCATTTGCTAGCAATTATCCCATTTTCAAAGACTCACATATGTCCTCCTTTTAATGTATGTGTTTACTGACATATAGCTAATATATAATAAAGTGCGCACACCTTAAGTGTCCAGACTGATGAGTTTTTAGCTATGTTTCTACCTGAATAACCCACCGCCCAGCTGCAGATATAGAACAATCCATCCTTCCATCAGGCTACCTCAATACCACCCGCTTCGCCCCCAAAGAAAACCGCTATTCTAATTTCAATCTTCTTAGGATTATGTTTGCCTATCCTTGAGTTTCATAAAAATGGAACCATACAATAGTTCTTTTTTTTTGCATCTGACTTCTTTGGCTCAGCCCTGTCTCTGAGATTCATTCATGTGTAGCAACAGCTGGCTCTCTTTGGTTGCTGTGCCCAATTCCATTGTATGTCTCTCCTGCTGTTTAGCTATTCTACCGTGCACAGACCTTTGAGTTGTTTCCAAGGTGAAGCTACTGTGACCAAAACTTTATGAACACTTTTGTATGTGTCATTTGGTGTTCATAAGCTCTGTCTCCCGTGGGGTATTTACCGAGAAGTAGATTTGCTGGGTCTTACCGGCAGGTGCCTATTTAGGTTGAGTAGATACTGCCCAAGCATTTTTTTCAAAGTGGGTGGAGCCAATCCCACTTCAAACTGGGTTTGAAGGTCTGATCGGTCCACATCCTCATCAACATTTGACAATGTCAGTCATTCTTGTGTGTAGTAGTGTTTCATGGTAGTTTTAATTTGCATTTGCCTGATGCGGAACGAGAATGAGCACCTTCCCGCATGCTTAGCGGCCATTGGCTAGCCACCCATCATTTTGAGTCATATTTTCCGTTAGAGTCTGGCAAAGGGATCATGCCTTTCCTTATCTCTGAGTTTTCTTAAAAATTCACGCATGTCAATTTATATTTAAATACATACGTTTTATTTGAACACATTTGTATTGTTTCCTTATTCCCTTGCTAAGACTGACTGTCATGTCTCTTAAGTTGATGGGGGAAACAATCTTATCGATACTTTAATACGGTGTGCATCTCTGTAATTGTTAGTGAGATTAAGCATTTTTTTCCTTATGTTTATCAGTCCCTTGCATTTCTTCTGTGGATTACCTTTTCATATCTTTTGTCATTTTCTTCTATTGGCTTCTCTTTTCGTCATTGATAATGGAAGCTATTTACACATTCTGCGTAATAATCTTTTATCTGTTATTTTCTGCAAATATTTTCTCTTCTTCTGCTGCTTGCATTTTTAAAAAACACCTTATCTTTTAGGGGTGCCTGGGTGGCTCAGTTGGTTAAGCTTCCGACTTCGGCTCAGGTCATGATCTCAACAGTTCGTGGGTTCGAGCCCCGGGTCGGGCTCTGTGCTGACAGTATGGAACTTGGAGCCCACTTCTGTGTTCTCTCCCTCTGGCTCTGCCCCTCCCCCACCCCTACTTACACTCTGTCTCTCAAATATAAATAAACATTAAAAAATTAAAAAAAAAGACCTTATTGTTTACAACAGTTTTAGATTTACAGAAAAATTGGGAAGATAGTACAGAGTGTTCCCAGAGACCCCATACCCAGTGTCCTCTATTATTAACATCTTACATTAGTATGGTTCTTTTGTTACAATGAATGATTGTGCATTATTTTGTCATCATGTCTCCGTAGGCTCCTCTTGGCTGTGACTGTTTCTGAGACTTCTCTTGTTTTTGATGGCCTTGACAGCTTTAAGGAGGACTGGGCAGATATTTTGTAGACTGTGCCTTTACTGGATTTGTCTGATGGTTTTCTCATGATTAGATGGGGTTATGAGTTTGGGGAGGAAGACCACAGTGGTAAAGTACCATTTTCCTCACATTGTCTCAGTAGTATGTATATCAGGCTGGTTTATCACTGTTTCGCTGTTGACCTTGATCACCTGGCTTCTTCGCTGTAAAGTTAGGCTTTACCCCCCCATCCCACCCTGTCCTCCTTGGAAGAAAGTCACTATGCATGGCCTCACTGAAGGAATAGGAAGTATGTTCCACCCCCTTGAGGGCAGAGTATCTACATAAATTGTTTGGAATTCGTCTACCCAGGGGATTTATCTCTTCTCCCCTGTATATTATTTACCCAATCATTTGTTTATATCAGCATGGACTCATGGATATATATTTTATTTTATTTGGATTATAATCCAGTACTACTCTATTTCATTGTTCAAAGTGTTGCAGTTTTGGCCAGTGGGAGCTCTTTCAGAGCTCCTGTGTCCCTTTGATGTAGCCCCTTGAATATGGGTTTGCTTGTTGTTTGCTTTTTTGCACTTCCTTCTTTTCTGGCACTACAAGATGCTCCAGGCCCTTCTTGTATATTTCTTTCTTTCTTTTTAAAAGTTCATTTATTTTTGAGAGAACACAAGCGTCGAAGAGGCAGAGAGAGGGAGACAGAAGATCCAAAGCAAGCTCTGAGCTGACAGGCTGACAGCAGACAGCCCGGTGTGGGGCTTGAACTCACGAAATGTGAGATCATGACCTGAGCTGAAGTAGGACGCTCAACTGACTGAGCCACTCAGGCACCCCCTTTCTTGTACATTTCTGCCCCAGTCGTACAATTAGCCATTTCTCCAAGGAGCCCTGGTTCCTTTTATTGGGAAATGGTATTAGAAACCAAGATCTGGGCACTAGGTTTGCCTGTTACTACTGGAGTTTTGTTTCTTTCAGGTCTTCTCAGCTGACAAAGAAAGGAAATACATGTGTGTATGCTAACCCAAGCAGATACACAAACCTATAAATGTTCTTACATGTAACCTTCTGTGTCTCTATTGAGTTAAACATGAAATTCATACTGGTGTCTCCAACTCTGCTCCATTACCGCATGAGTCATTCTAGCCTCCTTCCCTTGCTTCTCTGAGTTCTCGCTCCAACATTGGGGAACCTGGCACCTACTATCCACCATCCATTTAGTTAATTGTTCAATTCTAGTATACATGTATCAGAATTGCTAACCCATACCCTTGTGGGAAACACCTGTACCAACTGGAACAAAGTGCCCAACACATATGATGGAGAAGTCCTTGGTGATTAAGGATGGGGTTAACTTGCAGTTGTCGGTGGAGGCGGGATGCTCAACTCCAGAGGTATCTGAGAGTCTGGTAAATACCGTTGGCTAAGATATGGGTGAACTATTCTTCCTGGTGATTTACAAAGTGCTTTTTTATTTTTATTAAAAAAATTTTTTTTAATGTTTATTTATTTTTGAAGGAGAGACAGAGTGTGAGTGGGGGAAGGGCAGAGAGAGAGGGAGACACAGAATCGGAAGCAGGCTCCAGGCTCTGAACTGTCAGCACAGAGCCCGACACAGGGCTCAAACCCACGAACCGCGAGATCATGACCTGAGCCGAATTTGGAGGCTCAACTGACTGAGCCACCCAGGCGCCCCACAAAGTGCTTTTTAAAGCCCGAAACTCCCAAAACCCCCTTGAAGGCATCCTGTACCATCTGCATTATTTCTTTAAAATGTAGAGATTGAAAATTACATTTGGTTTACATGCTTATCCAGCCTGATACCAGGCTGATACCAGGGTATCCCACGTGTATCAAGAAGCAAGTGCTCACATGTGTTTTTGAAATGAAGGGTGAGATAGAGTATTTCATCATGGTTCTGATAATGCGACAAAGAACACGGTGTGCTTGCATGATCTCGGCAACACTTTCAGTAGCCAAGAGAACTTGAAGTTATAACTTCAGGGCCACAATAACATGATTTTAGATTCTGTGGCTTCAGTAACAGGATTTCTTACGAAACCTGCACTGTGGTACAAATGGTTAAGCCTGGAGGATTTGATGCTCTCCCAACGTTAGATCATTCTTTTCAGAGAAAGAGAATCCATCAGAGAAGGAAATCTCTGGTGCATTTAAAAGCGTATTTAAAAGACATATCCAAACACTCCAATAGAATACAAAGACGTACTTTCTAGAACGCAAGGCATCAGAGAGGATTAGAAACCCATTTGTTTCTGGGCTGGGGAGGTTGGGGAAAGGGGGAGACGCTGGTCAAAGGGTACAAACTTTCAGCCAGAAGATGAATAAGGTCTGAGGATGTGACGTGAAACATGATGACTATAGTTGACAACACTATACGATATTATGAAAATTTGCTAAGAGAGTAGAGCTTAAATGTTCTCACCAAAAAGGATAAATCTGTGAGGTGATGGATGTGCTAATTAACTAGATGCGAAGGATCCTCTCACAATGAATACGTGTATCAAATCATCGCTGCACACACTTTAAATACCTTACAATTTTATACGTCAATTATACCTCAATAAAGCTGGAGGGGAAAAGTAACCCATTTGTCTTCATCTCCCAGGTTAAAATATTTAGCATTCCTACTTTGGCATGTGACAGGCAAAAAAGAAAAAAAAAATCTTCCTGACTCAGGTCTGATAACAGTGTACCAAAGGTCCACATTTTTTGGCCCACGTTTTTTTTTAAAACACTTTTTTAATCTTTTTATTTATTTTTGAAGGAGAGAGAGAGACAGCATGAGCGAGGGAGGAGCAGAGAGAGAGACACACACAGAATTCGAAGCAGGCTCCAGGCTCTGAGCCGTCAGCACAGAGCCCGACGCAGGGCTCGAACCCACAAACCATGAGATCATGACCTGAGTCGAAGTCGGACGCTCAACCGACTGAGCTACCCAGGCGCCCCTGGCCCACATTTAATTTAAATACCCAGAACTGACTGGCAGAACTTGCTGCCTCTCCAAACAACCCAGAAAGTGAATTGGGATTTTATAATTTAATAGACACAAAGGGTAAGAGAAGAATCCAGGTCAGCATGGGACCTGAGGAATGGCTCGGGCCATTTTCATAGATCCAAGATGGGCACGGTCAGGGAAGATGACCCTAGAAAAGGCCTAGTTTCTGTGTTTCTGCACTGCCCCCTGCTGGCGGATACTGGAACATTAATTTTTCCTGCAGCCCGTCTAGGAAGACCTAACAAACAGGATGCCGTATTGTGGCTCTTGAGAGGCAGGGGACCCCGCAGAGCAAGTGTTGACCTAGAGGCAGAGGGATTCGGCTGAGGCCCTGTCATCACAGAAGGTCAGGCATGGGAAATGGGCTTGAACTGCAGCAGAGGCATGACTTCCCTGGTGCATGTCAGAGTAAGTGCTGGTGTTTCCAGGACAGGGAGATAGCCTCTTGGTGGAAAGAAAAGTGATTCAGGGGCAGTGAAATTCGGGCGTCAGGCAGGTAGAGAGACACTGAAGACCCCATCCCAAGAGCTCTAGTCCCTGCAGACAGTCTGGCAAGATGGGGGCAGCAGCTGCGTAGAGAAGCGCAAGGCGACTAAAACACATAGTTGTGTTTGGAGACACGGTCCACTATGGGGGATACGCATGCAGGTGAATAATTAGGTCACAAAGTGACAAGGGGCTAGTTATGTCCCCTAGAATCTTAGGACAGGTTTTTCTGGAGGTCACGTCTGAGCTTGTCCTGAGGGCTGAGTAGGAATCCTGCAGGGGGGAAGGACTTGAGAGGGTCTGGTGATATGTGGGACTGGGGGCCTGTGCGGGGGTTATGGAAGGTGAGCTTGGAGAACCAGGCAGAGCAGACCTTATGCACTTTGTTGAGACACGATGGCCTCCTTCCGGGCAAGACGGAGCATCTCCAGAGGACTTTGAATAGATGTGGAGGACCCTTATAAACAAAGAGCAGTAGATCTAAAACAGACTGTAGAGATGACTTCATTCTGCTTTCCTTGAAGAGTGAGAAGTGTGCACAACCTGCCTTGTTTCTGAGAATCTGAAAGATGTTCTCATAAACCTGCCCCATCTCTTTTCAATGATTTTGTACTTTGCCTTTTTTTGAACAAAGTTTTATTTGCTTATTTTGAGAGAGAGAGAGAGAGTATGTGTGTGTGTGAGAATGGGGGTGGGGCAGAGGAGAGAGAGAATCCCAAGCAGGCTTCATGATGTTAGCATGGAGCCCGACGTGGGGCTCAATGAGGGGCTCGAACCCACCAACTGTGGAATCATGACCTGAGCTGAAATCAAGAGTCACATGTTCAACCAACTGAACAACCCAGGTGCTCCTATACTTTGCCTTTTTTTTTTTTTTGACATTTATTTATTATGGAGAGACAGAGAGACACAGAGCGCAAGTAGAGGAGGAGTAGAGAGAGGGGAAGTCACAGAATCTGAAGCAGGCTCCAGGTTCTGAGCTCTCAGCACAGAGCCCGACGCGGGGCTCGAACTCATGAAATGCGAGATCGTGACCTGAGCTGAAGTCGATCGCCTAACCAACTGAGCCACTTAGGTGCCCCTACTTTGCCTTTTTTATGGTTCGGGCAAACTCTGGAGTCCTTGGGCTTTTGTATGACAGGGTAGGCAAAAAAAATTCATCCTGGATCACATTGAGCCACTTACATAATGTTGCTATGACAGTGCTGGAGATATAAACGAATTGTTCTCTTTTTCAAATGTTTTTTAAAGTTTATTTATTTTTGAGAGAAGAGACAGAGCATGAGTGGAGGAGGGGCAGAGAGAGGGGGAGACACAGGATCTGAAGGAGGCTCCAGGCTCCGAACTGTCAGCACAAAGCCTGACACGGGGCTCGAACCCATGAACTGTGAGATCGTGACCTGAGCTGAAATTGGACACTCAACCGACTGAGCCATCCAGGCGCCCCATAATGAGTTCTTCAAAGCCCTGACAGAATCTCCCGGGTGGGAGGAGGATCAGTTAGGAAGGAGTAAACGGGGCTTCCACAGGCAAGAGAGTGGCATTCACTCCGTCATCCATTGGGCTGATGTACTCAGCTCTGGGCTAGGTGCTGTGTGCCATACAAAAGAAGCAAACATTCCAGCCTTTATCCCTGTGGAATCTATATCCTGCTTGGGAATACACAGAAGGAGGCAATGTCAACAAAGTTAGATAGTGCAGTACTGTAGAAAGGTGTTAAAGACGTTTCAATGGGATGCGGGAGATCTTTGTGGAATCTGGGATCCTGGGGTAGGGTCAAAGGCAGGTGGGTGGCCTTCTATAGGAAGCCGTCGGGATCAGCACCCCAAATCCAGGAACCACCAGACCTTTGCTGCTGTAGAAACTGCATAGCAGACATCACTGCCCTGCAAGCTCGGAGATCCTATCACATCTTCAGCAGTTTGGGCCGCTAAGCCCAAGCACCACACTCTGGGGGAGTTTCTGAACAACAGACTCCTCAGAGGCTTGGAGTCTGAGAGTCCAAGTTCATGGGACTGGCAGCTTCGGTGTCTCGTGCTGTCAGATTCCTGGTTCAGAGACAGCGGGCTGTCTTCTCTTTGTGTCCTTACGTGGCAGGAGAGGCGAGGGCACTCTCCGGGGTCTCTTTCATAAGGGCACGAATTCCATTCACGAAGGCTCTACCCTCGTGACCTAATCACCTCCCAGAAGCCCCACCTCCTGATACTATTACACTGAGGGGTAGGATTTCAACCCAGGAATTTGAGGAGGACACAAGCATTCAGATGGTAACACATCTTGTCCCCCCACCTCGAGGCACTCGGGCCTGGTAGGTTTGGGCTGTATATCGGAGGCGGTAGACTCCGAAGCCGATAGCTGGCCGAGTCTTCATTATCTTGAACACTCAGTCAAGATGAACCGATAAAACACCTCTTTCCTGAAAGATCTCTATCATCAGAAGTTGAAGCTACTCTCTCCACATCTTTTGATGCTTCGGGACATACTCTTTGGCTAAACAAGAACATCTTTTTTTTTCCTTAAACGATTGCCCTAGTTTTTAGGTGAAATACTATATTCAATATTTCTGGCATATTCTTTACCAGGCCTTCAAACTAAACTACGGTGCACCATTTGCAACTAGAAAAATGAATACATAAAGCATGTTTAGAGGCGTTTCTTTATTTTCAGGCTTGAGCTGGAGGTAGGAAGTCCACCAGCACTTGGGATACACAGGCTAAGGTGAGCTACGGGCCAGGTTTGGCTTTGTGAAATCGTCTGTCCCTTATATCCCTTATAAAAGCAGGTGAAATGGCATCTGGCACTTAGTGGGATGGGTGGGCACCCAGAAAGTTTGAAGGTCAGATTGGGCTCATTCTCGGGTGTTAAAGGGTCCTTGTCTTGTGTTTGTTTCCTTTTTTTAATATTTTTTTTAATGTTTATTTATTTCTGAGATAGAGAGAGACAGAGCATCAACGGGGGAGGGTCAGAGAGAGGGAGACACAGAATCGGAAACAGGCTCTGGGCTCCGAGCTGTCAGCACAGAGCCCGTCGCGGGGCTCGAACTCACGGACCACGAGATCATGACCTGGGGCGAAGTTGGCTGCTTAACCAACTGAGCCACCCAGGCGCCCCTTGTGTTTGTTTCTTCCTGTGCCTTTAACTCTCACCATTAGGAGATAGAACCATCCAGGTAGTGGCACTGTCTGGAGCCCACTCAAACCATGCAAATAGCAGGCTGGACATATGCCTTTTGGGAGTGGTCCACAACCAATGATGGGAGGTGCTGCTGTATACATTCCTCGGCTCCCTTGTCGTCCAGTGGGGTAACTCTGAGCACATTTTCTCTGCCGCCTCCCAGAAGGTCCCAGCAAAATGAAGTTCCTGTTGCCCACGGAGTCAACTTGCTAACTCCCCCCTTACTTCTCACTTCCAATGTTCCCAGGGTTCACTTCCCTAATATACTACTTGTACATGGATTCTTGGTCTCAGGACTGACTCCTGGGGGCAACCAGCCTGAGACAGCAAGCCACCCGCACATCAACACAATTTCCTAAATGTAAGGAAAAGGAAGGAAAACTGTGCTCTCTTTGGACATGAGCAAGTGTATTTACAATCCTGATTTTAGATTCTGCTTATCTGGTCATGGTGATCCATTCATTAATGCTGATGCAATTGACCTTGATTTTGTACCAGATATTTCCGAATCCATCCTGTTACTTGATGTTCGTGAGGTAAGTGGTATTATAACTACCATTATGGATAAAAAAAATCCTGAAGCTCAAACAGGTGAAATGATTGGCCCAAAGACTCCAGGCATGGGACAGTGCTGGAGCTCAGGTCTTCTGCCTCTCCAACTTCTTCATTCTATAGAACTGCCCCTGAGAAACTCCACATTATCCTGAGACCTCTCTGGGCTAGAGAAGAAACCCCCAGAGTGGAGTTCAGTTGACCGTTCAGATGGAGAAATTTTGTCTTATTGTGAAACTGATTTCTTCTCAAGCACAACAGCACAGAGAGGCTAAGAGGAGCCTCCTACCTCCAAACAGGCTCCAGTTCATGGAGGATAATCTCCTGGAAAGCAGCTCTCTTTCTCCCATCATCTCAGGACTGGGAAGTATTGAGATGCCTTGCTGGTCTGTCCCTGAAGAGGGTGGGAGTGCGGGCAAATGACAGCCATCCAGGCTCCCAGGCCCAGCTCGGGGGAGTGTAGACCTTCGATGGGATGGTAGCATACTTGCCCTTCCTTCTACATGGGAACACAGGAGAAGTCAATAAGTAACACACAGAATTAACTGTGGCTACACAGCCATAGCAGATCCCCTGGTCAGATCCCTGTGGATCTCTTTGGCTCTTGTCAGTGTCCCTCACATATCTGCAACAACCTTCTCCGGGAAACTGGCCCTGGGCAGTGGTTTATCGTAAAAGAATATAACTGAGGAACAGACAGACAGAAAAGATGCACAGGACAAGGTCCGGGCAAAGGGCTTGGAGCTGCCGTGCTCTCTCAGCATGTGCAATTTGCCCAAATCTCCCCGTGTTCGCCAACATGGAAGCTTCCCCAACCTTGTCCGTTTTGGTTTTTATGGGGGTTTCATTACCTGGGCACAACGGATTAACTCATTGGCCACTGGTGGATTAACTCACTGGCCATCAGGATTGGTTTCCCTGGCGACCAGCCCCCATCTGTAGGTGCTTTCCAAGTCACCTCATTAGCATAAACTCATGAAGGGGCTGGTTACGAATCACAAGACACCCATTTCACCTTTATGGCTGTGAAGCAATTTCAGGAATTGAAGACGAGAGATCAAGTATTATAACCAAAGATGCTTCCACTGATCTTGCTCAGCAAATTCCAAGGGTTTGGGGAGCTGTGAGCCAAGAACCAAGGATGAAGACCAAATATATATGAGAAATGTATTTTGGTCATCTAGATGACCAAAATCTTATAAATCACAATGTTGCAGATGGTATAATTCCTTCATTTTGTTTTTGATTGCTAAGTAGCCCTGAGTCAAAACAGCCAGTTAAAACAAATTAGGAGCTCTAATTGTGGATTTGGAAATTCAAGTACAACACAGCTGATATAGGAATTTCCAGGACCCTACTTCTCTCTGCTTAGTCCTTGAAATTCTCTCTCCTTGGTGTTGAGGGTTGTTTCTAGAACCCGGAGCCCTGGGGGCATAACACCCCCACCCTGTTGGATGCTGACGGCACCTCTGATAAACCCACATGTGTAATTCTCTCTGTGGATGGTATTTTCTCCTAGGCCCCTGCCCTCTCCCCCAACCTCCCACTCTTACCCACCTCCCTCCATCCAGAAAGGCCAGCTGTGGTAGGTTCTCTGGCCCTGACCTGTTTGTAGCTTCCTCAAGTTCCTCTCTGGCCTTCTGCCAATTTCCTTCCACAATTTATAGCGAAGCCTGCTAGAGTTAAAGCAATCTTATTGTTTAAGAAAGCAATGCTTTCCCACAAAAAGATTTCCATTAAAATAAGATCTGGGAATTCCAAGGGCTGACCAGGTGGGTGGGTGGTGGGTAGAGATAAGACATTCTGACCAGGGTAGGGGAAGCAGCTTGAGGATGCAGTGATACTTAAACATTGAAAGAAAAGCTCTTTTTTTTGGGGGGGGGGTCAGCTCTGGACTGGGTGTAGCCCCCAGAAAGATCCCTTTAGACGGGGAATGGTTAGTACATGGGACTTATGCAGTCTGAGGCCTCCCATGGGTCCAGGTGAAGCCTCCCATTTGACAAGAGCAACAGCTAAACCTGATGAGTAGACTTTGAATGGTCTGGGAAGGGCTTAGAGGTGTCCCAGAGACGTAATGCCTTCTTCTCGTTTCCCTGGGAATGTTTGATTTATTCTTTTTGCAGGTGCCCGTCATTCCCAGTGACATGGAAGTTTGGCTCCCTTCCCTTCCAAGGGGAAACTGGGTGCCCGGCTGTAACCCATCTGCTGCCAGAGGGAGGGTATGAGAGGAAGGCGTCGCCTGCCGTGTCCGGCTGCACGGTCTTGGGGCAGAAGGAGCACACACGCCTGGCACGAGCTGGGTTTGCCAGAGCAGTGTCTGAGCTTTCCGCTGGGGGAACAGAAATTTGCCAGGATGCCGTGTCTGTGCGTCTCCTCCATCACCCGCTCAGTGTGTGTGGCCTATCACTGCCTGTGTGGGGGCACACGGCCCCCGCTCTTCATCTTTCAGTTGAGACCATGGCAGGCTCCAGAGGGTGACACACAGCGACACACGGGCATCTTAGGGTGTCCTTGTCCAGCCACACACAGCACGTGAAGAAAACATGTTGGGTGGAAACGCAACAAGTGACCAAATCTCAAGGTGTGACGTAGGAGCGGGGGCGCCTGACCCAATGGGCCTCCGCCCCAAGTTCATCTCTTCTTATCAGCGAGCTTGAGGGAGAGAGTGTAAACGGCTCACGACAAACTCATGGCTGCTGCCTGGGACACATCTCGTGAGGACCATGGGGTGAGGTCTAAATGTTGCAGAGCGCATCCTAAGCAAGATGGGAAGCGAAGGCTCCCGGGAGATGCTGGCCGTCTGCAGAGGCCCTGAAGCCAGGAGGGGCCCCGGCTACTTGAACAGTGTGCTTGACGCCCGGTGCTTTTGGTCTTTATCTCCTAGAGGGCATTTTCACTGGAATGTGGATAATTTACCCTGGATTAATAAAAAGGCCAGGACCGGGGTGCCTGGGTGGCTCGGTTGGTTGAGCATCTGACTTCGGCTCAGGTTATGATCTTGCGGTCTGTGAGTTCGAGCCCTGCGTCGGGCTCTGTGTTGACAGCTCAGAGCCTGGAGCCTGCTTTGGATTCTGTATCCCTCTCTCTCTGCCCTTCTCCTGCTCATGCTGTCTCTCTCTCTCAAAAATAAATAAACATTAAAAAAATAATAAATCTTTTTAAAAAACAAGGCCAGGACCAAACCTCACCCCACGCCTCCCTGGCCATCAGGGAGCACGGAGTTGTGCAAATATACCACCCTCTAAAGCCCAAACCTATATAGCCTGCTTTCCAGGCTTCTCATCCGGATGTTTTGAGCGAAAAGCCAGATTTAAAATAGGAATTGCTAACAGTTTTAGGATTTTCAAATGGTGCTGGTGGTCAGAAGTTACTTGGCAGGATTTGGATGTGCTGTCTGCAAAGGAGAGAAGGTACTCGAGCGGCATTTGCAGCAAAGACAGGTTCTTACACTTAAGTGACATAAAAACCCTTACAGGTTAGCACCGTCCAGGGCAGGCAGGAATGAGAATTGCTCCAGCAATGTAGGAACATGATGTAGCCATATCTAGAAAAATTTAAATTATTTATATTGAAACTATTCCACAGAAATAAAAGCCACACGTTGCAAGGCTGTATGTACAAGGATGTTTATTGTTTGCAGTGGCAAAAAAACCTGAAGGTCCATCAGCAAGGAAGTGATCAAATCAACCAGGGTCTATCTACACCATGGAATATTACACGGCAATCTGAAAGGACACATTAGCTAACCAGCTCGCTGTTGAACTGGAAAGAGGTTCATGAGGCAGTGTGAAGTTATAAATCAAACTGCGGAGGAATAAATGTGATATGTACAATCATAGGGTTTTTAAAGGAGCAATCAAATTAAAAAAAAACCCTCCTTGTATACCTAAGCACAGTGAAAATGTGGAGGTTGCACAGCAGGCAGGAGGGAGAGAATGGGTTGGGAAAGGTAGGGGGAGGCAAGAACTAAAACATGGCACAAAAATGAAAAAAGCATGGAATAAAGTCCAGAGAATATTTGGAATATAAAAGCTACATTGTTACTGCAAATATGTACACACGTATATGCAAATATTAAGGCCTAGGAGGTAAGAGGGCAAAATGAAAACAATGACTTCATCAGATGCTGGGATTGCCGGCAATCGGATTTCCATTGTCATTTGAATGTCACTTTTACAATAAGCACATTTGGAAGAGTCAACCCTTGGAGGGGCTGAGAATGCAATGTTAGCGAAATTATTCACATTCAGAATGACTGTATCAAGAATAATTCGGAGGTCCCTTACAATGTGTTACACACAGTAGGTGCTCGGCAACCTTTTGCTAAAGCGAAAAACCCAAGCCTTCCCTTGACCTCATAATTCGTAAACATCAGCAAGGATGTTCAAGCACATAGAGTCTCAAAAGCTTCGTGAATAATGTTTGCATTTGAATCACCATGTACAAATTCCCTTCACGCCCCACTTAAATCTGCTGTCTGGAACTGTTAATGAAATGAGAAAAGACAGCAATTATAGAAAATGTACTATGTTGTGACCTGTTTTCACCTAAGAAATGAAGTCATTTTGCTTCTGTGCCTGTGTGTGCCCTTATGGTTAGTTACACTCAGCAGGGCTGGGCTGAAATTTTCAACATCAGCCTGTAAGTAGTTTCTTTCTTTCTTTCTTTCTTTTCTTTTCTTTTTAAAAAAAAAATTTTTTTTTAACGTTTATTTATTTTTGAGACAGAGAGAGAGCATGAACAGGGGAGGGGCAGAGAGAGAGAGAGACACAGAATCCGAAGCAGGCTCCAGGTTCTGAGCTGTCAGCACAGAGCCCGACCCGGGGCTCGAACTCACGGACCGTGAGATCATGACCTGAGCCGAAGTCGGATGCTTAACCGACCGAGCCACCCAGGCGCCCCCCTTCTTTTCTTTTCTTTTCTTTTCTTTTCTTTTCTTTTCTTTCTTTCTGTTCCTTCCTTCCTTCCTTCTTTCCTTCCTTCCATCCTTCCTTCTTTCTTTTTCAGTCTTTCTTGCTATTGTTATTATTAAAAAAATAAAAATAAAAAATGGACAGGGAAGAAATGACCCACATGGCTTGTACTTCTATCTTGTGCTCTGCTCAAGAATCCAACAGGACTGTGGAAGCGGAAGGTGGGCACAGTGCTGGCCGTCTGAGAACTAAGGCCTTCTGGCCTCCTCCATCCCACCCGCCTCCTCCTCCTCCTCCTCCTCCTCTGTGCAGATTCAGGGCAGGGGCTAGGCCCCCAGGCTCCCAGGGGAAAGCCGCTACCCTGGGCTGCCCCTCCCCCACGTCCTCCACTGGCTTTCCGTGTATTTAAACCTTCCAAAAGTATCCTTGAGAAGAACGCTGATAGCAGTGGAGGCTCAGAACAAGAGGTACCATTATCAACATTCATGTTTTAAAATACTTAGGATACACTGAGAATGCACATTTTTCTCCCCTTACAGACTCTCTTTAAAGGAGAATTGATAATATTCAGCAGCTGGTGCATCCAAATATGGTTCAACAATTCCTGGGGAGGAGGGGGGTCTCTAAATGCACCCCAGAGGGTCTCTTGGGGCATCTTAGAGCATTAGATTCATTATTTGTACTTAAGCCGTATTCATATTTTGTAATATATTTATTTTTAACTAATATTAACTACTAGCATTTTGTAGTATCTATATGTAACTAATAAGTAGATAATAAGTGGCATATCTCCTCTTGCTTAGGGCATGAGTGAGTTCTTTGTCAGGTCTCCCTAAAGACGTAGCTTCTCTTGAACCTTTTTGGCAAGGAATTATTTTTTTTATAGAGCTAAGTGGTTCACAGAAACGACGGCCCCTCGCCGAAGTGGGAGTAAAAAAGCAGCCAGAAATTGGCGTGGTACCCGTGTACAGGGAGTATATTTAAAGATTCTCATATGCATATACACAGAGAGATACAGAAAGGGCTGGGGGAACGAACATTAGAAAGCAAACATGTCCATTAAAAATACTTTCTCAAATCCAGATAATAGTTCAGAGCCAGGAAGAGCAAATACTTATCGTTCTTGCGAAAAACAAAAACAAAAAGAAAAACACCGAAACCAGAGCAAAACAAAACAAAAACCTCTGTGCCGTGGTCACATCCTGCTGTGCATCTGGTCTGCTCTGGGAACCGGCCCGGCAAGATCGCCTTACGCTGTGATTTCTGGGCCTTTGTCTAGCTTTACTTCTGTGTCCGCTTAATCCCTTTCTCGTATCTTAGTTTGATGAGAAGATTTAAATAAAACCTCCATGTAACCAGGTATTAAGATACATGGCCATCAGTTCAGACCGTTTCGTACTTCCAGAAGTGGGGTTTCTGCGGTTTCGGCAGAAATCTGTGTTTGGGTTTGGGTCTTGCGAGCAGTAAGGAAGGGATCACAAGACAGCTCTGGGATTGCACAGAGCGGAAAATCTGGGGTGGGACAAGCCAGGATTGAATTTTGGCTCTGCTACTCTCCAGCCACGTCACCTGCTGGAGCCTCCGTTTCCTCATCTGTACAGTGGGAATAGCACCTACCTCTAAGAGGGGTCCGGAAATAGTGTGACGCGCGTGGCAGGGTCCCTGGCTCGTTCTCTTATCTGTTCACCCAACAGTTACTGCGGAAGATGGTGCGCCAGACCCTCCGCTGGGACCTGAGAATGTGGTGATTAAAAGGCCGCCCTTCGGTAGAGCCTGGAGGGGATTGGTACACACACATTTATCAAAAGCAGACGGGTACTCGTGGGAATACTTGGTTCCTCAGTACCTTCGGGACACGTGGGGGTTTGGGTCTGGAGGAGAGGAACTGGGATAACTCAGCGGCTTGCTCACCCCCCCATCCCCGTGGTTGCCAGCCTGCCTGCAAGCTTATGTCACAATAAACCAAATGAAAACCAGCGGGCAGAGCATCACAGGCTGGTCTAGGGTGACCCGAAGTCCCGCTCCCCTTTCCAACCAAAAATCACAGTGCTTGACAGAGCAGAGCTCCCTGATCAGCCGCCACAGGACCCGCTGGTAAAGCTTGTCGTCTTGTTTCTCGCGGGACAGCTCCTCCTGGTTGGCCGCCTGGGTGGCGTTGATGCAGCTGGTGACAAACTTCTCCTTGGTCACGTTGGCCTCGGAGCAGCCATTGTAGTGGATCCCATCGGGGAACTGCCAGTAGTTGGCCTCATAGTACCTGTTGCCTTCAGCGCCAAGGTCGATATCAAGCTTCCGGCCCTGCCTGATGAAGGCCCCAGGGCGGATCTCAGCCGTGTGCGCCTCCGTGACCTGGGAGATGCTGGGCAAAGTCTTCCGGTTCCACTTGATTCTGTGCTTTATGCCTCTTGCCTTGACTGCCGAGAGCTGGCTGAACAGCAGGACGCAGACAATGGCCAACCAGCATCCGCCCAGATGCTTCCTCATTGTGTCAGGATCTGCAATAGCAAAGGCCGGGACGGTTACTTTCTCCGGTGGGGTTCCCGGGTTTCCCTGCCCCCCTCCTGTGTGCAGATTTTAAGCAAGGAATGCAACCTCACGCCGTTCACATTTTCCAAAACCATAATAGTTTTCCCATGCTCCGGTTGTACTGGCTAAGCCAATCCCCAGTTTCTTGCTTTTGCCTGAAATTATATGCACTTAGGGCAGAGATCTGGTTTTCTCATACAGATAAGAAGCTACAACTGGCAATTATAAAGCCTTTGAATATGCATGGGAAAATAAATGAGTAATGACATAATACGTATAGGTTTTCTTTGGTGTTCCCAAGTCTTTGAAATCAAGGGATCTCTGGAGGAAAGCACCCAGAAGAGTTAGAACCACAGGCTTCCGTGCACAGACTGTATTCTTAACCTTCCCTTTTTATTCTCTGTTGCCCTAAGCTGGCTCTGGCCCTGGTGCATTCTGCTATCCATTCGAAGAAAGTCACCTGGCTGCTGACCCTAAAGGGCTTTATGGTAATGACGGGGAGAGAGAGACGGAAGGGTGGCCAGGAGACCCCTGCCTCCTGTGTCAGGGGGTCAAGATATGTTATAGACGACGCTCTCAGTCTCACCCCTGGGGGCGGCGTGACCCCACCCTCCCCGTCGCCTAGCTTTTTATTGAGCACTTACTAAGTGGCAGCCGTTGGCATTGACTAGCTTAATTCTCACGTGGGGTAGGTACGTTATCATTCCCATCTTATGAAAGTTGTGCTGGGTTTCAGAGTAGGTAAGTCACTGGCCCAAGGCTGCACACTAATGGGTGGTGGATTCGAATCCAGGTCTGTCTGACACTGTTCCCATGTGCCCAGTTTCCATGCATCATGGCCTTTCTGGGCTGCAGGAGGGAACGGTGCTTCGATTTTGTGCTTTTGACTCACCGGGCACGGAGGGCAGCACCGACGGCCCCCAAGCTGAGCAAAGAGCAGGGCTCGTGAGGAATTTCAGAGGAGATGAGGGCCTGGGGGAGAGCCGAGGGTCCAGGGTCAAGGTGGCCCCTGGGCATCTGAAGGGCTGCTGATGACATCAGGGGATAGTCCCCCTTCCCTCAGCCCCCGAGTCTGGTAGTTTGTCACGTCTGGCTCCTGAAACTACAATAGCTATTGTGGAAATCTACTTCCCAAGGTCAACTGTTGAGGGCATTCCAGGACCTGGACCCTTGTCGGTGTGGATCAGAAACGCAGGAACAGTGACCATAGCCAGGCGTGCTTACGCCGTGTCCTAGATGAAGTATTACGTGAGTCCATTCGTGCCAGAGCTGAAGGTGGAAAAGTTAGCTTGTTTAGCCCCTAACACCTGCTCCCTGCCATATTCCCAAAGTGACTAGTCCACCTCTGCTAAAATGTCCAACTCCAGTGTGATGCTGGTTCTTACGTAGGAAAAAAAGGCAAAACGCAAGCGCAGTGCAGTCCCCTCTGGATGCCTGGTGACCTCTCTTTCCCTGCAGGCATGGTCTAGTCTCTGGCCCAGGGAGGGCATGAGTGTGCCCGGCAGCAGCCTGAGCACCCAGGTTTCTGGCACCTGACCCCCCACTGCTCCCTAATCACAGTGACCTCAGACCAGCCTTCTCCAAAGAGAGCCGAGCATGAGGCGAACATTCATTAATCCCACCCCGTGCCCTCAGCCCAGACTCCTTGGTAGGAGAAATGTTAAATACGAATAATAACACAAATTACAGGTGTGTCAAACTAAAGACACAAAAGCACAGAGATCTCGAGAAAGAAATTCATGTTCATGGACAAGGGTGTGAAAGCACAAAGAAAATCCCAACCAGCCAACCGTAAAATAGCATTTTATTGTCAACACCAGAAGCAGACACGCAACACCAGTGATGCCCCAACATTCCTATGTGTCCCCTGACTGGGGACCCACGCCAGGGGGTGGGAGAAAAGAAATCCCGGCACGGTTTGCAGTCTGATTAGAAATGAGCAACCCTGACCACAGAAATGGAACCCGGCACGAACTCTGGCTCCCCACCTACCTTGGGATCTCTCTGGAACTGTGTCTCTGGAGCCTCAGCAGCAGTGTCCTCCAGGGCACGGTCCTGCCTATGTAGGAACTGCAGGGGGAGGCGGCATCCCCGCTGCTCTCCAAATATGGCAGCCCTCCCCTCCCGGGCAGGACCAATCAGGGGTTCCCAGCCCCTCCTCTGCCTTGAGGATAGACCTTCTCATCACTCTCTACTAATAAACACCATGTGAAGATCTTGACGAAGTTCAGAAAGACTTGAGAGTTACTTTTGATTTTACTTTCTTTTCTTTTATGTATGTCTGTATGTATTTACTTATTTACTTGGCCGTTACCAGTTTATCACAAAGGACATTATAAAGGAAACAAATGAACAGCCAGATGAAGTTCGTAGGGCAAGGTCTGGAGGGTTCCAGTTGTCCCCATGGAGTCCCCACGGAGTTTGGGGGCACTATATCCCTGAATGTTGATGAGTTCACCAACCCAGAAGCTCTCCAAACCCCTCTGTGCCAGTAACGGGGACACAAGCCAAATATTATAACCAAAGATACTTCTATCCACCCCCCCCCCCCGCCTCCCTCAGGAAATTCACAGGTTTTAGAAGCTCTGTGCCAAGAACTGGGACCATTACTATATCACAATGCCCCAGCTGGATAGGTGAATGGATACATCTGTCCAGAGTCTGGTTAGGACTATTTTTAAGGCTGGTATTTTGAGAGGTGCCTTGTAGAACTGGAATGAGCAGTGTTAGAAGGAAAACACTTTCCCACCAGTATCTACAACAGAGGGTGTTGCTGGATGTGCATGCTGTCCTACACCTAAAGCCCAGCCTCAGATAGCAAGGGGGCTTTTGCTGGGCAGCCTCTGTGGCCAGGGTCTGGTTGGGAAGAGGGTGAGAGATCAGCCGGGCCACAGGTCCCCTCCCAGCGGAGACTGCCAGGGAGTGAGGTACCCCACTCCCTTTGCGGAGGTAGAAAAGCAGGGTTCTAGAGGGACACGCGAGAGGCCTGGCCAGCATTTTAGGTTTTTGGTCCGTGTAAGAATGCCTGAGCCGCCGAATTAATCCAAGGCCAAAAAGTCAAGATCTATGGAAACCCACAGGACAGAGACACATGGAGGTGAAGCCGACACTGTTCAAAGACGGCTGGGAGTGAGTTTTCTCAAGAGCAGAGGGGAGAGGATCTGAAGAACCAGCCACTCCAGGCAGGAGGGGCCGTGCCCAGTTATCCGGTGACCATTCCTTGTACAAAAGGGACTTACTCTGGTGTCCTGATTACAGTTATTACTGTCATGCGAAATCAAAAGTAAATTCTGGAGGAAAGGACGGCGTGAGATTAGCCTGTAAATGGAATGTGATCTATATCCCGAATGCCCAGCGATGTTGGCTGGATTCACCTCAAAGCCCTTTTGCGAATAAGCTGAAGCGGTTGTCCCAGGATGACCAGCAGATGGCGCCATGAGGTTACAAAGACCTCTCACCCTGGAGGTGGGAAACCCCCGAGGTCAATGCTGCCCCAGCAGGGATTTGGGTCCTCCAGTTGGGCCTTTCTTTCTCCTCTGCCTTTACTTTTAAATTTTATTTCACTTCCTTCTTTTTTAAGGCTTTTAAAAAAATGTTTTATTTTATTTTTGAGAGAGAGGAGAGACAGAGACACAGAGCACGAGCAGGGGAGGGGCAGAGAGAGAAGGAGATACAGAATTCAAAGCCGCTCAGAGCCTGACATGGGTTCGAACTCATGACCCGCGAGATCGTGACCTCAGCCGAAGTCAGACGCTTAACCAACTGAGCCTAGGTGCCTCTATTTCATTAACTCAAGAAAAAAAATCTTTCCATTTTCTTTCTAGAATCAGAGACTTTTTGGTCCTGTGAACACACACACACTTCAGTATTGCAAACTTACTATAGACTATTTGCAAAATGCCGAAGAGAAGAAGTAAAAAAAAAACAAAAACAAAAAACCAAAAAAAACCATGTTAATATTTCACTATCCAGAGACGAGGGTCATAATTAGGGTTTGGGGTGTTTAGAGCTGGAAAGAGCTCTGAATCCTCCAGCTCAGCTCCTTCACATTGTGAAGTCATGGGGCCAGATAGGCTCAAGGCCACCCAGCCCCACAGGCAGTGCTGCCCTCCCATCGCGGGCCCATTGCCCTGAACTCTGTGTACTCTCCACCCTGCCCGTCCTCATCGGGTGCGAGCACCTCCAGGCCCCTCCATTCTTCTTTCTAGTCTTTTCCTGAGGAGGACTTTGCCCAGGAGGTGGTGGGAGGTTGGTGCAGAGCTGATGAGGCTGCAGATTCCTCTCGTCAGCAAACAAAGAGGCACAGAAGAACAGGGAAGACTGTGGAAATGTTCGAGAAGATGGGAGGGGCTCTGGACGCTGCAAACAAGTCGAGAAAACTGTTACCCGGACTCAGAGAGTGCAGGACTGCCCCAATCCTGCCTGACACCGGCTCCCCGGCCTACAAGGATGTACAAACAAAAAGCCGAGGAATTGGTGAGAGACCATTAGTCTCTACGTGAGCCGAGAGGCCAGGTTCGAGGGAATTGTGTCTTCTGGCATTGAGAGTTGTATGAGGAGTATCATTGAATGTGGAGCATCCTTGATTAAACAGGGAGAACAAGACTGATCCCACAGGGTGGGGTGCTCCATGATGCAAGGGACTCTGATGGATTTCTCTAGAATGTATGAGCAGCAGAAAATTATGTGGATACCAAAAAAAAAAAAAAAATCGACAGAGAAAGGCTGAGGTCTAGAATGCACCAGTGGGTCATTATGATTTCAGCTCCTAGTTCGATTAGATCTTGACCTTTGGAGGGCATTTCTAAATAGAGTGGGCATTAAGACACAAGGTGCCATGCCAAACTGTACCCGGAAGGGTTAGTGAGTAGGAAGATCACCCACTATATCTTGGCTTCGTGAAGAGAAGTCTGTTATGTGCTTGGACTATATGCTGTGCCAAAGGAGGGATAAGGAAGGCCAGCTAAAACAGCTCATGGCCTAATGGCAGAACTGAAACGTGTTTCGGAAAATAATACTGATGAGATAGCTGTGTAGCTGTCTAGCTGCACTCAATTTCTTTCTTTCTTTCTTCCTTTTTTTTTTTTTTTGTTATTATTTATTTTTGAAAGAGAGAGACAGGGTGCCAGCAGGGAAGGGGCAGGGAGAGAGGGAGACACAGAATCCAAAGCAGGCTCCAGGCTCTGAGCTGTTAGCACAGAGCCCGACGCGGGGCTCGAACTCACAAGCCGCGAGATCATGACCTGAACTGAAGTCGGATGCTTAACTGACTGAGCCGCCCAGGAGCCCCATCAATTTCTTTCTTTTTTCCTGGAGTCTACTATTCACAGAAAGCTGCATATCCTAAGGGCACAGCATTGTGCATTTTTACAAACTGAACACACCCATGTAACCTACACCCAGAAAAATAAACCGAATGTGACTGCACCCCCGAAGCCTCTTGGTCTCCCTGTTGGGTCCCTGCCCTCCCGCCTATGCTGACCACTGTGCCGACTCCTTACGTCCTAGATGAGCTCTGCCTATGGTTGTACTTGGTATAGAGAGAATTATGTAAACAATCTTTTGTGTCTGCCTTGCTCAGCTTGGGTCTTGTAGAGTCACCTGCATTGTCAGTTGCCCGTTCCATTGGGACACTCCTCCACAATTTTCTTCTCAGTTCCCCTGGCGGTGGGCATTTGGGTGGTTTCTGGCTTGGGCTCTCGCCAAGAGTTACTGTGAACATTCTGACATGTGCTTTTTGGTGGAATGGGATTGCTTTTGTGTCGTGTGTGAACTCTGAGGGGTAGACTTGCTGGGTCATAAAATACGCCTGTGTGCAGCTTTTATATTCTTAGAATTCTGATTATTGCTTTGGGAAGATTTTAAATACCACCTTCCGGGGCACCTGGGTGGCTCAGTTGGTTGAGTGTTTGACTTCAGCTCAGGTCATGATCTTGAGGTTTGTGAATTCGAGCCCCGCGTTGGGCTCGCTGTTGTCGATATGGAGCCCACTTCAGGTCTGCTGTCGCCACCTTCTTTCTGTGCCCCTCCCCGCTCATGCTCTCTCCCTGTCAAAAATAAATAAAACATTTTAAAAAATCTTAAAAAAGACCACCTTCTCCTATAGTTTGCCCGCTCTTTTTTTTTTTAATTTTTTTTTAACGTTTATTTATTTTTGAGACAGAGACAGAGCATGAACGGGGGAGGGGCAGAGAGAGAGGGAGACACAGAATCTGAAACTGGCTCCAGGCTCTGAGCTGTCAGCCCAGAGCCCGACGCGGGGCTCGAACTCACAGACCGTGAGATCATGACCTGAGCCGAAGTCAGACGCTTAACCGACCAAGCCACCCAGGCGCCCCTCTTTTTTTTCTTTTTATTTGTTAATGTTTATTTACTTTTGAGACAGAGACAGAGCGTGAGCAGGGGAGGGGCAGAGAGAGGGAGACACAGAGTCTGAAACAGGCTCCAGGCTCCGAGCTGTCAGCACAGAGCCCGACGCGGGGCTTGAACTCACAGACCTTGAGATCATGACCTGAGCCAAAGTCGGAAGCTCAACCGACTGAACCACCCAGGCGCCCCCACTCTTTTCTTAATCACAGACAAGTGTCTTCCCTTGGGGGTCCCATAGCTCTCGCCACAGAGCCGAATAGTCATACAGGGTACCCTTGCTGTTTATGGGCTCATTTGAGCTCCCAGAAGTCAAAGGACCATGTTTCACTTGTCCCACACATAGCACAGTGCCTAGGATCTAGAAGCCCAGGAATTCCCTCATATCCCTTCCTATCTGTGACTTGGTTGAGGACAGTATAGCCAGAGTCACACACGGGTCACAGCTGCCAAGGCAGGCCGTGTGCCAGGAGGCAGGCCGAACCCTCCAAATCACAGCAGGTCACACACAGAGGCAGCAAGAAGAAATTTTACAGGGTTAAATGCAACAGTTTTAGAATTTGTTTTTGAAAAATCAAGGGCAGCATGTGAAGAGCTTTCATGGCAGTAGCCGGAATTCTGTTGGCATATAACTGTCTAGAAGTGTAACCGGAGGCCACAGAGGAAGCACGTGCTTGTGTCATTTCCCCTGTAGTCCCGTCCCCTGCCCTTCCCTGCCCAGATGGCAGCAGGTGCTGGGCACCGGGTTGTGTGGAGTTGACTCAGGGCAGGGAGGTGTGATGACGTGTGCGGGGCGGGGGGTGCAAAAGGGTTGGGAGCTGAGGAATCTCATGGCATATCAGGGAAAACTGAAGGCAGTTACTCATCTTGCGTCCCCAAATGTTCGTGGAATAGGATGTTTGTAAGTGAGAAGACAGAGAGCCACCAAAGCTCTAGAGCACGGGTAATGGGGGGAAGGCTGTGTTTCCAGGTGGTCCAGAATGGGGTGCCCTGGGAAAGGAGAGAGACTCTAGCCTGGAGACCCCAAGAGGGGCAGAAAGTGCCAGCCTCGGCCGCCATGTTGGAATTCCCCACTTGGCCGCCCACCACTTTTCTCACTTGTCTCTGATGTTTTTAAGATGAATAATTAACTCGATGATTTGATGAGCAGTTTGTCCTCTCTCCCTGACATGCAGGAAAATGTCCAAAAGGAGAAAGGTCTGCCTACCTGGAGCAGGTGAAAGGGGCTAGCTATTGTGTTAGGGCAGGGACCCCTTTGTTACTCGGGTTGACTTTCGTTCTCAGGGGTGGCGCTGGAGATGCTGCAAAGAGAGGGGGTGGGAACCAGAGACCCAGGTTTGAATCCCCACCCTGCCATCTTCTGCCTCAAGTGACTTCAGCTCTCATCTGTTAGGGACAGCTTAACCTTCTCCATCGTGTAAGCTACCCTCCATCTCAGAGAATAAATGGTGTATTTACCAGACATCTTTGGCGGAGACAGAAGTTCAACTGAGAATCTGTTTCCATGTTTGTGTAAGAGGTCTCAGGCCTCCCCCCAGTCCACCACTATTAAGGCTTATCAAACATTGCTTCACACTGTTGGCATCACAGACTCCAATACAAATCTTTCCCACGAAATAGTATAAAGGCAAGTAAGCTAAGATCTAAAGGCTTCGTTAACACCTGGACGTGTGTTAGCACGTTCACTATTGGCGTGCCAGAAATACTAATGAAGCATTTACTGTTGTGAAGGCAACTAGCAGAGGCCAAGGAGGCTTATGCCAGGGGCTGGGTCTGTGATAGAGAAAGGAGAAAGAGAGGAGCACCGTTGAGACAGGTCACACTCGGTTGGGCGAAAGTAGCTTCTGAGCTGCAGAGCCAACCAAACTGGAAAATGCAGGTCACTTCTTGGAACCGATAGCTGCAGGGACGAGCTCTAGCAGGATATAGGAATGGGGGATCCATAATCTTAAAGAGAAAAAAAAAAAAAGCTTTTATCAGAGTATAACCTACATGCAGAACAGTGCACATTTTAAGGGCACGATTCAATAAATTTCCACAAAATGAACCACCTTCTGTAATTAGCAGGATATTCCAAGCCCTCATAGCTACCCTCCACCCAAAGGGCACCCATGGTCCCGACTTCTATTGCCCGCGTTGGTTTCACCCACTTCCGTAATTTACACAAATGAAATCATGCAATACGTGCTCTTCTGTGGCTGGCTTCTTTACTCACCATCGTGTCTGTGACATTCATCAGTTCTGCGGCCTGGAGGTGTTATTTTTCCCTTCTCATTCCCGTACGATACATGGTTGTATAAGCAGACCACAATTTATTTATCTATTTACCTCTTGTTGGACATCGAGGTGTTCCCTGTTGGAGACTATAATGAACGCAGTTCCTGTGAAAAGTCTTATGTACGTCTCGTGGTGAACATAAGCTCTCATTTCTGTTGGGCGAATCCTCAGGTGTAGAAATGCTGTGTCATTGGATAGGCGTCTGTTTGGCTTTAGTACAAACTGACAGCTTCCCAAAGTCGTTCAACCAACGTAGATTGAGCTGTGGAAGAGGGCTCTGGTGTTCACCGTGCACCTGCTGCATGGCCGCTCCCCTGTATTGGAGACTTCTTTTAATTCGCAAATAAACAATGGCAGCAGTTGGGTGACCAGCTGTCCCGAGTGTTCCAGGGATTGAGGGGGCCCCCAGGACATGGGAAAGCATGGGACAAGCCAGGACAATTTGGTCACCTTTCTTCACATGTGTACGTGTAGCGGATCTAAAACTATCCCTTACACTTACCATTGTGAAATTATGGGGGTTATTAGGTGCACTAGTGGATCTTATTCCATGAGTTTGGAACAAATGTAAACTGAGTCAGTGTCAAAAGTTTTGATAGCTGTATTTCAGCATAATTGGTTTCCCGTGTAACCTCCATATGTTTATTTTATGCATGTAAAAATATTATTCTGAGCAGGGTCCATAGGCTTCATCAGACTCACAAAGGGATCCACGATAGGGATAGATATTTCAGCTGGGCCTTAACATATATATAGGAGCTTGTATGAATAGTGGAGAGGGCAGGGAAGACATTCTAGGTGGAGGGAACAGTGTGAGGAAAGGGGATTCATGTTGCATTTGAATACACCTTGTAAAATTAGGCTTGGGAACATGATGGTCATAAGCCGTGATCGCTGGTATTTGTGATTCAGGAAACAGCCTGTCGGCTCAGTGTTTGTGATAGGATGTCCCAGGCGGGGATTATCAGAGCATAGAGGAGGCAGCGATCTTGCGGTAGAAGTCTATAGAGATGACTGTCGGGAGGAAGATGATGAAGCCAGTTCTTGAAGGGACGTGAAAACGGGTGGGGGTAGCATCCTATTACAGGTGTGTGAATGGAGGCCCAGATTGCCAACGCGACGGCTGGGGCTGGGGGCGGATAGAGGGGACGGTTGACGTCTTCAGTGTTCTGTTGGATTTCTTTCACGACCCTTTTGCCCTGCAAGTTTTCCCATTTGACCCAGCTTTGGGGTGTGGAGGAAAGGCTGATACTGAACAGTGCATGGATCTCCTTGATTTCAAGCGCTGACTGGGTCCTCTTGCCCCTTCACTTTAGCTGCCATCGGGAAGCATCTCAGATTTTCCAACTGGACACAAACCAATGCCTCTCTTCCGTCTCTGCTGATCTCCTGACCCAAGTGCAAGTGACACGTAAGTGTGCAATGACAAGGGTCAGGTATATGTGCGAGGAGGGAAAGCCAAGGGGAAGGAGAGCCGATGGAGGGAAAGCCAAAACATCACGTGTGTGATTCGGATGGGCTGTCTGGTTCTTAAAGGCTCCAGTGAGGCCTCCGAGCAGGGCAAGCAGGTCAAAGTGAGTAAGACAGGGATGTAATGTGGGCAGCTCAGAAGCTAAGGTTCAAATGAGGGCTTCCATTTCTCCAAACCTGGCATTCATACCGCCCAGTCTTGCCAAGGAGTTAGCATGTTCCATGGAAGGGTGTGTCCTTACTCATGCGCATAACTTGCCTATGAGGTGAAGGAACATCTGGGGCTGCCTCCACTGGGCAGATCAAAAAGTCAGGAGAAACGCCATCTTTGGGGAAAAGGGTAAAGTCTCCATCAGGTGAAAGAAAGGTGTCGAAATAGTCTGTATGAGGAGTAATTTGTAATTTAGTAAAAAAAAAAAAAAAGGCCATCACTAGACTCATTACAAAAACTGGTGCGTGAAGCAATTTCGTGAGTCCCCTACTCACTGATTGACTGACTGATTGACTGATTGATCCATTCTTTTGTTCATCAAAGGCCCAAAGCTTTTTCTTGAGGAAATGTTGGTATTTAACACTGAGTAAAGGGTTTGAGTTTCTGCCCGCCTATGGGTTAACAGGTCTATACACCTGCTAATGATTTTGTCAGTGCATAATACGAGCAGGTCTTTTAGGAAAATGTATCCCAGGGGGCTCAAGAAGGTTTTAAACTCAACCGTTCTGTGGCTAAATATTGCTGTTCTTTCTTTTCAGGTAGACTTTTAATACCAGGTTAAGTCATCTAGTTACCAAGTAGTTAGACGTTTCTGAAAGGATAATGTTGATTTTTTTTTTAAGCTCATTCTTACACAAATGTTATTTGTTATTTGCCTGAAATGTTATTAGTTTAAATCTCAAATAAATGCCTAAACCACCCCCTACCTTCGCACCACTTCTTCCTAGATAATTTTATCTAAGAAAGATAAAGAAAATTTATCTATCTTCGTGATAATTTTATGCTTAAGACAAAGCTTTGTTGAGATATAATTCACATACCATAAGATTCACCATTTCACAGTGTAAATTTAGTGATATGCGGCACAGAGTTACTCATTATCTATCTAATTCCAGAATATTTTTTATCAAATCAGAGAGAAACCCCAGACCCATTAGCCGTCCCTTCTCATGTCCCCACCTCTCTCCAACCTCCAACAACCAACAATCTACTTTCTGTCTCTCTGGATTTGCCCATTCTGGACTCATACGATAAATCGACATCAATGGAATCATACAATATTTACCCCTCGGTGACTGGCTTCTTTCACTTAATATCATGTTTTCAAAGTTTGTCCACGTCACAGAATGGATCAGAGCTTCATTCAGCGTTTTCATGGCTGAATAATACTGTACGTCTGTGTGTGTGTGTGTGTGTGCGCGTGTGCGTGTGTGTGTTTTAATACTTTAATGTTTGTTGTTTTTTAAAAAAATTTTAGTTGACGTACAGGGCAATTGGTTTTCAGGAGCAGAATTCAGTGATTCTTCACTTATGTACAACACCCAGTGCTCATCCCAACAAGTGCCCTCCTTAGTACCCATCACCCATCTAACCCATCCCCCACCCACCTCTGTCAACCGATAGTTTATTCTCTATCATTAAGAGTCTCTTGTGGTTTGCTTCCCTCTTTCTTCTTTTTTCCTACCTTCCCATATGTTCATCTGTTTTGTTTCTTAAATTCCACACATGAGTGAAATCACATGGTATTTGTCTTTCTGTGAATGAATTATCTTCCTTACCATAATACACTCTAGCTCCCTTATTGCAAATGGCAAGATTTCACTCTTTTTGATGGCTCAGTAATATTTCATTGTATATATACCACATTTTCTTTATTCATCAATCAATGGACTTCTGGGATCTCTTCATAGTTTGGTTGATAATGATGCTATAAATATTGGGGTGCAGGTACCCCTTCAAGCCTGTGTTTTTGTATCTTTTGGGTAAACATCTAATAACGCAATTGTTGGATTGTAGGTTAGGGGTTTTTTTGTTGTTTTTTTTTTTTGTTTGTTTTTTTGAGAAACCTCCATACCGTTCTCCAGAGCAGCTGCACCAGCGTGCATTCCTACCAACAGTACAAGAGGGTTCCTCTTTCTCTGCATCCTCACCAACACCTGTCGTGTCTTGTGTTGTTAATTTTTGGCTGAATTGTTCGGTCTACACCCTTCACCCTGAAGGATACAAATGTTCTTCCATTTGATACTGTGGTTTTACTGTGGCAAACTGGGAGTTATGGAATAAAACAACATATCTGTTGTGCAGTTACTCTTTGAGTGAGTACGTTAAAAGCAAGATGGTGATTCTCACTTAGCATTTTCCATAAGTTGGCTGGACACAGCCAACATCCCATCCTGGTTTATTCACTGAGTTCGTCTCCTGGCCGATTCTGGGGAATGTGGCAGCCCAAGCTGGTGGAAATCAGGTACACAGCAGAACCACAGTGGACTTCTTCCAAGGGTGGCGTGCAAACTGTTGCTTCTAAAATTCTCAAAGCTAGGCATCGTCTCTGACATACTATATTAGGGCAAATCTGGCTTGACTGAGCAGGTAATCATTCATTCATTCATTATTCTCTTCATTTATCAAAGGTCCAGAGATAGTTCTTGGGGAAACATTAGCCCTGCCCAATGGCCCTAACTGGAAGCAGGAACTCTCCTTCTGGGCTCTTCCCTCAACAGCCTTGATGTCTGCATGATGCCACGGAAGTAACAAACCCATTGTGTTTCAGTTGCCTCCTGGAAGGCAATGCAGAGAAAAAGGTCTTCAGGTGGTTGGAGGAAAAAAGCCTCCTCAGAGGGCTGGGAAAAAAGGAGATTCAGAGACATGCAAGGGAACAGGGGAGATATGGCATTGGCTGGAAAAAGGAAACACAGTCTCCTTCCTTGTTGGGTTGTCTGGTCTGTGAGTCTAGACAATGATGAGGCCACCTTGGCACACAAGTGGGAGGGTCAGGAATCTGTGAGGTTCTCCTGCACTTTGGAGTTAGGGCCTTGGGAGGGTGAGCTTGGGCCATAAAGAAACCTGAATGGACGCATTCCATGTGTGGGCAGCCATTGTGAGCAGGGTGATGGGCATGCCTAGCATTCAGGATTTGGCAGCATGAGGGGATAGGATCTTGCCAGCTTTCTATAGCACCCACTGAATTGCAGCTAACGCTCAGATTTATGTTAATTAACTCATAATCAGCATAACCCTAAGCCAGGTGTGTTTGTGGGGTATTTGTGTGTGGGAGGAACATTATCACGCTTAGAGTTTTAGATCGTTGTCGGTAGAGGCCAAACTAAACAAATTTGGCTCACCATGAAACTCTTCGTTCTGTGCCAGCCCTGGGGGCGCAGCGGCCGGGTTTCGGGGGCTGTCTCCAGAACGGAACCATTTCTGCTTGCAGTGTGACGGGCACTGTGAGGTAGGCCAATTGGCAATCCTGAGTGGAGCGGTGGGCAGTGGCCCAGTCTGCTGAAGGCACACAGATGATGGCATTTCCATTATAAGACATGAGTGTGTGAATGTGGGGCCCTCGGAGTCCCGGGAATGCCTTTGATGGTGACACTGACACACTGCTATGATGTTTCTAGAACACAGATGGTATTGTGGGCTCAACTGTGTCCTCACAAAATTTATATGCTGAAATTCTAGTCCCCCAAACCTCAAAATGACTGTATTTGGAGGTGAAGCCTTTAAAGAGTTAATTCAAAGTTAAGTAACAAGGAGGCCGTGACCGCTGTCCTTATGGAAAGAGATTAGGACACTGACACACAGAGGGAAGACCCCGTGAGGTCAAGGGAGAAGACGGCCATGTCTAAGCCAAGGAGAGAGTCCTCAGGAGAAACCATCCCTGCTGAAGCCTCAGACTTCCAGCCTCCACAACTGCGAGGAAATTAATGTCTGTTTCTTTTAAGCCACCCAGTCTGTGGCAATTTGTTCTGGCAGTTCTAACAACCTAAAGGCGATGGTATAGTCAGCAAGGAAGGCAGTGAAAATGGGGTGTTGGAGTGACCGGGTCAAGCAAGGGCGCGAAGGGATATGGAGTCACTGAAGACTGGTACCTTTGTCCAACACAAAAGTTAAGACAATGAGCTTGGTTTTGCTTGTTTGTTGTTTTTAGAGAGGGAGGGAGGGAGGGAGGAAAGGGGCAGATTTGCCAGGACAGTTAGGGAGGATGGGCTCCCAACCCACACTCACTCTGGCGGCCTGTACCTTGGGGGCTCCAGGAGGTGACCCATGCTCTAGGGGACCATGGTTTAATTGGAGGGGTCCACCACCTGTGCACAACCTTTGGGCCTGGCTGAAGGTCCCCCCTGAAATAATGCTAGGGGGCCACGTATGGGACAGTGAGCAACAGAGGGTCTGTTCAGGGGAGGAGGAATGTTGGACCTAGCTTGCTTTTAGGATTGCTGAGCCTTCCTCCAGGTTCTACTTGGGGTCAGCTAAGTCCCCTGAAGCTGGAGCTCCGTGGGAGACCAGGGGGCACCATTCACAGAGGCCGTGAGCTGTGCACAGTGCCTCAGGCCTGGGACCTCTGAGCCGAACCGTTAAATATCACCGCAAACCAAAGGCGAAGTGTTTCCACAATATACTTTGAGGAACACGCTATTTGTGTGACCTTGGACAAGTGACAGAATGTCTCTGGGTATCAGGTTTCTAAAATAGGGATCTTATGAAGATCAGATAAGGCCTTTCATGCCCAGTGCCATGCATGAAGCTGTACTGAAGTCTGAGAAAACACTAGATCCCTGAAGACCTAATGGCCAGGCTGGTATGTGCCCAGAGAGGAATGAAAAATAATCGTTACAGATCTTTTTCTCCTTATAAAAGCAGTATTTGGTCACTGTAAATTTTCTGGAAAATAGAAAAATAGAAAAATAAAAACTCACCTGTTATCTACACCCAGCAATAAGCACTTTAACATTAAGGCCTGTGTATTTCTGGTATTTTCTTTTTCTGTGTGTTTCTATATTTTATTTCTTTGTCTTATAAAAAATGGATAGGTTCTTATAGGTTCATACTCTGATTTTCACTTAAAATCGTGTTATGCACACTCATGTAACAAACAATTCTTTTGAAGTGTGATAGTTGCAATGCAGCATTCTGTTGCACAGAAACAACTGTAATGTAAAAAAATGGCAGTAATTCTGGTTCACTATTATTATTATTTAGTTTTTTAATGTTTGTTTGTTCTTGAGAGAGAGACAGAGACAGAGTGTGAGCAGGGGAGGGGCAGAGAGAGAGGGAGACACAGAATCTGAAGCAGGCTCCAGGCTCTGAGCTGTCAGCACGGAGCCCAATATGAGGCTTGAACCTACGAACCATGAGATGATGGCCCAAACCGAAGTCGGATGCTTAGCGGACTGAGCCACCCAGGTGCTCCCACTATTACTGAGCCAGAACTTCATAGGGCCAGTCCTGGCCTGAGAATTTACAGACACTTGCATGGCTTGAGGACATTTGACAAACTGACTCTTGCAATATCCTTCCCTAGTTTCCCCCTAGAAGCCTGAGGGAAGGGCTGCTGCTAACAGTTGCAGGCCCTGGAGGAAGAAAAGAGTCCAAAGGACAGCTTGCAGCCGGTGGCTGCCCTCTCCTCTCTCCACCTGGATCCAGCCAGCACTTTGTAGGGACCTCAGGTTTGTAGGTGCCTCAGGGCACCGGGGCCCACGTATCCAAGTTCTTTCTGAGCTCCCTTCCCCCACAGCCACCCCTGGCTATCTCTCTGACATTGAGGTGTGTATACCCACGGTGTCCACCTGCAGAAGGTCGAGCAGATAAGAGGACTGTATGAACCTTGGAAGTTGGTTTGGGGCCATTTGGTGGAGAATTCCAGCATCCTCGGTACTCAGAATCTAGTCCAGGAAAGGGGGGCAGTGGACTCTACGTGCAGGCCTAGAAGGGGACCCTTTGAAGTACACAGCGAGGACAGGGGCCCCAGAGCTCCAGCCTGAGGGCTATGAGAAGCCAGTGTCTCATGTGGCCTGGGAGGGGGTGGGACAGTGATGGGCCCTCCGAGGCCTAACTCCCTGTCCCATTTGGCAAGGCCGGGGTCTGGGGAAGCTCAGGTTCTGGTTGAGATTAAGGCTCCCACTATGGTGGGAAGCAATACAAACCCAAATTTCCATCCAAAGCAGCGGACACTTATTTGGTCTCAGCCCCAGAGAGCTGGGAAACACAAGTTGACACGTGACACTTCCCCAGAAGAAACCTCTCTGGGAGTTAGAATCAGTTAAGTCAATCGTTTTCAAATTGTTTTTTTCCTTTCTTTTTTTAAATGTTTATTTTTGAAAGAGAGAGAGAGAGAGAGAGAGAGAGAGGGAGAGACAGTGAGTGGGGGAGGGGCAGAGAGAGGGAGACACAGAATCTGAAACAGGCTCCAGGCCCTGATCTATCAGCACAGAGCCCGATGGGGGGCTAGAACTCATGAACCGTGAGATCATGACCTGAGCCTACATCGGACGCTTAACCACTTAGCTACCCGGGTGCTTTTTTTTTTTTTTTTTAAAGAGAAAATTCTTTTAGCACAACTCACAGGAGTTGGGAAGTTAACAGGAAGAACATACGGGGTCTGAGGTACATGTTAGATCACGGACTTTGGCCCTCTGAGTATCTATGCTTTGGACATTTGAAGTCTTCTCAGCGGGCCACTCTTGAGAAACTATGACCGGCAGGTAATGAAGTTTATTTTTAAAGAATTAGGAAAATGGCCCAAACAAAATAGTTCTAGAAATTTTTATGTTCGGGATTAAGTTTGAGGCTTACTCATGGATGAGTCATGCTTTTGAAACTTAGGTGTCCGTTCCAGCAGTTTTGCGAGCGATAGGGTTCCGACGCGTGGACTTCTTTCTTGCCGTTTTTAGGACAAAGTTGATGCTGCGATCGCTACTGGATATTGGCATTTCCTAAGGTATTAACAAATACTGTGAGTTCAACCACCGTCATTTCCGTGATTATTTGAAGCACTGTGACAAATGAGTGGCCTTTGTGGACCTGAGGTGTTCAATTTCAGCCCAAAGGGAGGGACTGCCCCTGGGGCTCCCAGGGTCTGGGAGATTTTATGAGCTGAGACTGGGGGTGAGAGGGGTGTGTGTATGGGGGGGAGGGGCAATCAAGTTGGTACCTGAGAGCCTGCTCAGTTCCAATTTAGTCAAGAAAATCCTCGATTTCAAAATCCAGGACAGAAAAGCAGCTTCCAGAGTGCCAGGACTGTCTTCCTCCGTTGCAATAGTGCCTTTGGCATCTACCCAGTGCCAAGGACACTCAAGACATTTGCAGAAAAAATGAAAAGGTAGCCGGGAGCAGCTGGCATGTGTGCCCGGAGCACAGCTGAGGGCAGGATCGCAAGCGGGTGCAGGGGACACTGGTCACCACAGGGGCGTGGGGACTGCACGAGCCGCTTTGTTCCAGTTCACCCCCACAATGGCCCTGCCAACACAGGGCACAGTGGAGAACATCACTGCCAACACCACAACACGCTCACTTAGCTCCTGTTTAATTCTGGTCCAGATATAGAACATTTATACAATTTTTTATACAAGTGCATGCAAAGTTACAAATATAGAAAATATAAAGTACATGCATATTTCAAAGATCCACCATGGATCTTTATACAAAACTATTCAGTGCACATGTAAGCCTGAGGACCACGCAAAAGGGTTTTCTACGTATTAAGTATTTAGTACCTTACAAAAACAGGTGGTACGATAGATCAGATAGATGTTAACTCCTCTAACCCAAATTTCTATGTTGGTCATACACAATATATATATATATAATAATTTTTTTTTCTTTTTTTTTTTTTACATCAAATACCCGCACAGTGCAAGCCAGTAACATTGCAGGACGGTAATTCATCAGCTAGGTGACAATAACGAATGACCCAGACAATAATTTTACCTTAAATAACAGTAACAGAATTCTTTTTCTCCACTCTGAATGGATGTTTCTGTCATCTGCCACCTAAGGTATTTTTTGGGATGGCCAAACCAGGACTTGACACAGTTCTGGCTTTCGACAGTTATGAGACAGCAATGGAGAAATGCGAGCACTTCTTTTGTCTACTAATCATTTTCTTCATTGTGTAATGCTCTGGGAGAACGGTATTTTCACGCTGCACCTTCGTCTATGTCAAAATGGTTCTGGTTCCCAGGTAAATGACCAAAGATTTGCTCTCAGTGCCCAGAAAGTGGTGCAATTTTTTACTGCCCTACTTCTCTACAGTTTAGGTTGTGAAAGAAAGGAATGCCACGAGTAGGTGCTTTAAACGTCCAAGCCGGGAGCTCGCCTCCAAGGGCACCAAGTGTTGGGCTATTTTTTAGTCTTTTTGTGTTGTTGGTTACGCGCGTTCCCTGTGAAAACCTCGTCTGCCGAGGTCTAGTGCCTCTTGACACGATAGCTGCTGTGTAGCCCACACTGCAAAATGCAAGACTCTGTCCCAGCTCTGTGCAGACACAGGGCACGTGCTCTCTGGCGTGCTGAGCCTGGGCCCAGGAGCTAAGGATCTCTAGTTTTGTTTTTTGAATGAGTATCATGTGGCCATGATACTCAAATTTGGCAGAAATGCTCTCTGAACGGGGAAATGTAGTCAGGTTCTCTTAAAACGGGTGAGGAAAATGTCCCAAGTTGCCGTGAAATCACGGCTAAGATGGGGCATTAGTGTACTGAGCTCTAGCTGGGGAAGGAGCCAGAGGTATTCAGGCGAAGGTACTTGAAGGCTGTTTTGAGAATCGACTTCGCCTCAATCTGCCGCACTAGACAAAAAAAGGAGCCCTAGATCAACCAATGATTATTTGTTGTTGTTATTCCCAGCCCAGCACTAGCACTGGCCCATGAAGGACTCAATTCCTCGGGGCTCGAATAAATAGCATCCTGGGTCTGCTCTACATTTCCCGGGGCCATCGGTGCCAAGGGTATTAGCCTATGGGCGATAGAGAAGCAGGAATGAAACACCATCACTACAGGGCTGTAGGTAGACACCCCCTCCCCCAACCCGTAAAAGATGAAGAAGATGGGGAAGACGGCAAGGCCGCCCTCAACCCCCGATCAGGAGGATGAGGAGCGAGAGGAGGAGAATCACGGGAGGCGGGGAGAAGAGGATGGCGCTCGCCCCTCTTTGGTAGTAGGCCTCAGACTCTTTCTGGTACTGGGTGACGCACATCTGCTCCACCACGCGCTCCATTATCTTCATGTCGGTCTCCGTGAAGTTCTCCCCCTTGGTGGTGGTGGTGACCGTGTGCTGCCTGACCGTGATGTTGACGCAGTCGTGCACAAAGTTGTTCTGGTTGCTGTACTGATCCACTGGCCTGTAGTACACTTGGTTGGGGTAGCGGTACATGTTTTCACGGTAGTAACGGTCCTCGTAGTCGTTGCCAAAATGAATGAGGGGCCGGCTCATGGCACTCCCCAGCATGTAGCCGCCGAGGCCCCCCACCACCGCCCCGGCTGCCGCGGCTCCTGCCATGTGCTTCATGTTGGTTTTCGGCTTACTGGGTTTGCCCCACTGACTGTGGGTGCCACCACCTTGACCCCAGCCGCCGCCGGCGTGGGGCTGACCCCAGCCACCGCCGGCGTGGGGCTGACCCCAGCCACCGCCGGCGTGGGGCTGACCCCAGCCGCCGCCGGCGTGGGGCTGACCCCAGCCACCACCGCCCTGGGGTGGGTAACGGTTGCCTCCAGGACTGCCCTGCCCCGGGTACCGGCTCCCCCCAGTGTTCCATCCTCCACCAGGCTTCGGCCGCTTCTTGCAGAGGCCCACGTCACTCCATGTGGCCACAAACAGAACCAGGATCCAGCCGCCTATGTGGCCTTTCACCATGACGATGTATCTGCAAAATGAGAAGGGCGTCAGCATCTTACGTTCGTGTTGGAACCACTCGGCGCTTGCTGCGTAATGAATGAACGCTCGAGTGAGAGCGTCTGCATGTCGGTCACAAAGGCTCTCCACTCCTACCTCTCCTCTGTGGCACTTATGACAAAAGTAATGTCAAATAAAGCATTAACACAGCTTTGTCCTTCTCTAAGGACAAATTTGTCCTTCAGATCATTTCTGGCTCTGTTTCCTGGAAACCTGATAACGATGGAATGTTAGCAATGTTGCTTATGGTAAAAATAACCCGATTGATAAAGTGCGTCTGGTGGGTCTGCCATAGCTTTGAGCATCCCTAGAGGGGTGATTGCTGTAACCAGGCATGTCCTTGTGGGGACCCTGGAAGCAGTGCCCCTTTGGGGCTGTCACGAGGGACACCAGATCCTGCAAGGTCTGGGGCTTCTACGTGAAGGGGAACTCTTCACCCACCAATACGGGCCTCATTCCCTTGCACCCAAGGAGTTACTTGTAGGGGCTGGGAATGGAGGCAAGTCCCTGGCTGCTGTGTGGACTGCTACGAGGATCCTGGTGTGGCCCCTTCTGGAACCTTCTGGGAACTTGGTGTAGCCCCTATGGAAGTCTTGTGAGCTAGGAAGCCCCCCCCCCCCCCCCCCCCTGCCAGTTGAGTTTGCAGTAATTAAATGACTTTGAAAACCGCTGGTTCATGTCTCCTTTCATCTGCGGGAATGAATGTCAGCAGGGAGCGAGTCCTGTTTGTTGCTCTCTCCTCGGGACCTGGGGTGGCACCTGGCAGAGCAGGCCCACGATAGGTGTTTGTGCGTGAAGGAATTCATACCCTCACAATGTGTAAGTGCCGGCAAGAATCTCCTCAAAGTAATTCTCAATACAACAGTTTTTGGAAACGGGAAACATGCAGGATCTTGCAAGCCTGCTTGTCAATTCATCTTTTCTTCTATAAAAAGGGCTGCTCAAAGCAGGTCAAAAATGGCCATGTCCACAAAATTTGCGGATACTCAGTCACTGAATGAGTTTTAGCTCGGCATTTAATGGCTTATGAGTGACTTATTTTCTAATTGTCGGTACAAAAGAAACCGGTCTCACATACAATGACCAGCACAGCTTAGGACTAAACCAGCCAAGTATCCTGGATAATGATTAATGACCCTCTACAGAATGCACGTTCACCAAACTAAAAACCTCCCTTCCGATTAAATACCTTATTTCCCCTGGGTGCTCCGTTCCGAGCGCAGAGATCAAAGACACACACACATATGCAGGGGAAGGAGAACGATGCAGTAAGTAAATGAATTCACATCTTGTTTATGCTTCTACTATCATTACTGAAAATCTCGGTGGCCATAAGTGAATAAAAATATATCTGAAAGTTACAAGCCAAGTTCAACTGCTCAGATCATGCCAGTCAGGATTTTTGGAGGCTCTTCTGGGTAGGGTTAGAGGGGCAGGGTCCTGAGACACGTCGGCTGGCCTTCTTCGGGCACCCTCAGCACGAGTCCCCGGTGCCCAGCCGTCTACAAGCCTGCTCCCCTGGGGTATTCTTCACTTGCACACAGGCTCCAGCTATCAGCCTCCGTGCTGCCCACACTTCTGCTCACACACTGCAGGGAACTGAACTAGGGGAGTGTCGCCCCAGTCAACATTTCCCAATTTAATGGAGTTTTATGTCAACAACTACTTTGTTCACCCCAGTGAGCCGAACCCAGCCAACACCGAGGAGTTATTCTTGAATTTCCTCTTTCTCACAGGACACGATGATTCTACCGGCAAATCTTATCAGCTCTATACTGAAAATAAATCCTAAATCCCAAAACCACTCACATTTCCCGACACTACTTAGTATCCCGAGTGAAGCATCTACTGCTCCTGGACAGGCTCTTTCAACAGCCTCCAACCAGCCTCCCTGCTTTCCCCAGGCCCCCACTGTGTGTTCTCTACTCAGCAGCCCAGGGCTCACACAACCTTTTAATATGTAGCTCACACCATGCCTCTTCCCTTCCCCCCAAGTGGCACTCCTTCATGCCCAGGGTAAGACCCCAAGTCCTGACCATGCCAGCAGGGCCCCACATGACCTTGCCTCTCTGGCCTCCTCCTGCTCCCCAGACTTAATAAGCACTTTCCCATCTCAGGGCCTTTGCACCTGCTGCTCCCAGGACTGGAAGGTTCTCCCTCCACAGTTACTCATGTGGCTCAAGTTTGCTCTAATGTCACCTCTGCAGGGCTGCCCATGCCACTCTACCTAAGCCAGCACCCTGCATCCTATCCCCTTATCCTGCTTCATTTTTTTTGGGGGGGGGGGGGAGGGACATGGGGGAGGAAGAGAGAAAGAAAGAGAGAGAGAAAGAGATAGAATCCCAAGCAGGTGCCATGCTCATCACAGAGCTTGATGTAGGGCTCAGTCTCATGACCACGAGATCATGACCTGAGCTGAAATCAAATGTCAGGACCCTCAACGGACTGAGCTGCCCAGGCGCCCCTCCTGCTTCATTTTTCTCCAGAGCAGGGATGCTTACTTGACATCTACGATTTATTATTTGCTTCCTGTTCACCTTCTCCACGGGAGTGCAGGCCACCCCAGGGCGGGAGTTTTGTTTTGTTCACAGCTGGGCCCCAGGTGCGTAAACACAGTGCCTGGCTTACACAATAAATGCTGAGTGAATGGAGGAGTGTGAACATATCTGTTACAAAGCATAAGAAATAACCAAACTAAAAATCAAATTGTTACAAGAGTGAACCATATTTATGAATTCTCACAACACTCTTTCCTGCAATGGCCGGCTGTCTAACAACTACGATCCACTTATCTAAAGGTTGACCTCACGTGCCATCTGGACTCCGGCTGGACGGCGATGTTACCTGATATGGTTGAGGCAGCTGGAAAAGCAGGTAGCAAGGGAAGTAACACCAAGACTGGCTTTGAACATGCCCTGCCCAAGGCTGTAAGAGTCCCAGCTCTATAAGCGCGTGCAGGTATGTGAGCAGACGGTGACACCACATAGTAAAGGCGGCACAGAGAGGGACTCGGTCCTCAGGAGGCTGGGCACGGGACGTGGAAGGGGGCACAGAGCATTCAGAGTGGAGACGGGCAGTGAGAGTGTCAGCAGGACTGGGGGCTGCAGGTGGCTTCATCGAAGTGGGGCCTTCATGTGCAGCAGAGAGGCAGGCGGGGTCAGGCAGGAAAGGGCCTCACCAGCAAGCTGAGCAGACACCCCCACTGCCCTGGGACAGTCTACACCCATTGTTCCTGGTGCTAATATTAAGAGCGCCCCTTTCATTCTCAAGAGTGCCCCAGTATGTTAACACAGGCAGCCTAATTATAAGGCATATTAAGTAGTCTGGACTTGATCCTGAAAGTATTAAGGAGCCAGTGATGAGTTCTGGGTTCTCCCTGAGAAAGAACATTGTGGAGAATGGACTGGGGACTGTGTGTGTGCGTGTGTGTGTGTGTGTGTGTGTGTGTGTGGACACAGGGAAACTAGTTTCAAGGCTACTGCAGTGATTGAGGTAAAAGATGGCGGCCTTGCCAGGGAAGGAGATGGTCTCCTTCCATGGATGGTGTGCGTTAGAAGGCAGCTTCTGGAGGACTTGGTGTTTGTTGTACAGGATGGGAGCCTGGAAGAGTCGAAGTGGCACCCAGGCTTGTGGACTGGACAACTGCATGGACAGAACACAGAAGTGTGGGGCAGGTCTCAGGGGAGGTAAATGAGGGGCTTGGCTTTAGCAACACTCTCACCAAGCTGTGTGTGCCATGGCACGCATTGCTGCCCAGTACTTTATTAAAGCCGAATACTGGATAAACTAGGCTAATCACAGAATATCTGAGGACAAGACCGTTTGGAGATGAGGATCAGTTGAGAACAACAAAAGCAACATTTAGTTATGAAAAGTTATTAAAAATAACAGCTACAGTTTGAAGTATAGAACCATTTCTAAAGGTAAGTGGGACTCAAAACTTACAGAAGACCTTGGAGAGTTTCTTTCTGTTTGCGATAAAATTGGGAAGATCTTCTATTATTTATTTTTTTTTTCAACGTTTATTTTATTTTTTGGGACAGAGAGAGACAGAGCATGAACGGGGGAGGGGCAGAGAGAGAGGGAGACACAGAATCGGAAACAGGCTCCAGGCTCCGAGCCATCAGCCCAGAGCCTGACGCGGGGCTCGAACTCACGGACCGCGAGATCGTGACCTGGCTGAAGTCGGACGCTTAACCGACTGCGCCACCCAGGCGCCCCAAGATCTTCTATTATTTAATGCAAACCTCTCACTCTACAAATTAGGCTACCAAGATTCAGAGAAGTCAGGTGACAATAGCCATGATTACAGTGCCGGTTAGTAAAATCGTTGGGGATGGAGATTGGGATTCTGAGTCCCTGGCTGTGCCAGGACACTATTCCTATAAGATACTCTCTGTGAATGGTCAGGTTGTAGCCCAATCCTCTGGTACATTTCAAGACATTAAGTATGTCAAAGGTCAACAGCTCTTTATCACTTTAAAAAATACTCTTAGCAGACTAGGAATAGGAGGAAACTCCCCTAGCCTGATAAACGTTATATAACAAAACCAGTAAACACACTTAGCGGATAGCCTCTGAAGGCACTCCTGTCCGAGATCAAAAATAAGACAAGGACGTCCATCATCACAGTACTGAAGGTCCCGTTCAATGCCACATGCAGAGACAAAGAAGTAGCCAGGGCAAGAAATGCAAGGAAAGAGCCAGCTGTCATTATTTGCAGTTAAGGTGATCACACAACAGAAAACCCAACAGACTCATCAGAAATGACACGAGACCCAGTTCTAGAGTTCAGCAAGGCTGTGGGATACAAGACCGGCCTAGAAAAATCAACAGCATTTCTCTACACCACCAAGAATCGACTAGAAAAAAAAAAAAAATCACAGCGAAACCAAACTGTAAAATTTCCAGGAACGGATTTAACTGAGAAAAAATAAGACCGGGGAAACAATTTTTTAACTCCAATAAAGAACACTGACGATGATCTGTAAAAATGGAAAGGTATTCATGGCTTTGACTGGGATGACTCAGTATTAGAAAGATATCTGTCAATGACCACCCCCCCCAAGTGAACCTATAATTTCAACCAAATGACAATCAAAGTCTACCTGGATTTTTTGAGGAGTTCAATAAACTTACAAGGTGAAGGAATGTCCATGAATAGCAAACTCCACCTTAAAAAGGAACAGAGAGGAATCTACTGCATCAGATATAAATCCTACTACAGAGCCATAGCAGTAGAGACCGCACAGTAGAAGTCTAGGAACAAACCAATAGACCAACGCGAGTAGAAGATAAACCCTTGAATACATACTTTAGCAGGGACTTGATATACAATAAAGCAAGTACCACAAATCATTGGAGAAAGGAAGGTTGTTTAGCGGGTGCTTCTGGGAAACCAAAGAAAAAATAAAACTGGATCCCTAATGCCACATGCAAGAGCAGACTCTAGATGGAATACAGACCCAGCTGGGAAAGGTAAAAGTAGGTCATTAGAAGAAGACACAGGGGCGCCTGGGTGGTTCAGTCGGTTAAGTGTAGGACTTTGGCTCAGGTCATGATCTCGCGGTCCGTGAGTTCAAGTGCGGGAAGCCTGCTTAGGATTCTCTCTCTCTCTCTCTCTCTCTCTCTCTCTCTCTCTCTCCCTCTCTCTGCTCCTCCCCTACTTGCTCTCTCTCTCTCAGAATAAATAAACTTAAAAAAAAAATAAAAGAAGAAGAAAATACAGGTGTATGTCTATGTGACCTGGAGAAGGAGTAGGGAAAAGACTTTTCATTTTTTTAAATTTTATTTTAGAAAGAGACAGAGACGTGGGGGTGGGGGGGGAGGGTGGGTGATGGGTATTGAGGAGGGCACCTTTTGGGATGAGCACTGGGTGTTGTATGGAAACCAATTTGACAATAAATTTCATATATTGAAAAAAAAAAGAAAAAAAGAAAGAGACAGAAACAAGGCATGAGCAGGGGAAGGGCGGAGGCAGAAGGAAACACAGAATCTTAAGCAGCTCCAGGTTCTGAGCTGTCAGCACAGAATCTGACATGGGGCTCGAACTCATGAACCGTGAGAGCAAAGCCAGAGTCAGACACCCAACTGACTGAGCCACCCAGGTGCCCCAAGGAAGGACTTTTTAAACAAAAAACACACACCAAGAATAAGAATCTTATGACATGAAAGTTAAGGATTCTTGTTTAATGCTATGAAGAACACTACAGACAAAATTAAGAGAAGGAGTACATAATGGTAAAAAAAAAATATTTTTAGTATTTAAGACCAACAGAGTCTAGAACATTTCTAGAACTGACAAGGAATCCTTGCAAAGCAGTAAGAGACAGTAATTCCAACAGACAACAGGGCCACAAGATATAAAAACTGATCATTTATAAAAGAGGAAAAGCCAAAAGGGCATGAAAAGATATCCAAAATCATTAAGAATCAGATAAAATGGGACCAAAAAAAAAAAAAAAAAGTCACTTACACTTGACACTCTAGCCAAAAAGAAAAAAATTACCAAACCAAACCAAAACCACAAGAGAGTTGGATGATGCCAAGAAGGCAGAGATGTGGGAATAAAGGAACCCATGTGACTGTCAAAGGTGTGGGTGGTTTAACTGAACAGAAAGAATGAAAATAAATTAAATGATTATTCAACTCAAAAAAGAAGAAAACAGAAAATTTCAAAATACATCATAGTTATAAAGAAATAAGAGATGAAACTAGAACTTAATAAATAAAACCCAGAAAAATAAGGAATTTTTTTTTCTTTTTTCTTTTTTCTCTTTCCTTCTTTCCTTCCTTCCTTCCTTCCTTCCTTCTTTTGATAGAGAGGGCGCAAGTGAGCAAGGGGCAGAGAGAAAGAGAGAGAGGAAGAGAGAGAGAGGAAGAGAGACAGAGAATCCCATGACAGATAGTCCCATGAGGGGCAGAGAGGGAGAGAGATGGCGCAAGTGAACAAGGGACAGAGAGGGAGAGAGACAGAGAATCCTATAAGGGACAGTCCCATGAGGAGCAGAGAGAGAGAAACTGGGAGGAAAGAAGGGAGGGAGAAAGAGAAAGAGAGAGGAGCGGGGCTCACTGGAAGCAAGACTTGAACTTCTGAACAGTGAGATCACTGCCTGAGTCAGATGCTCAACCAACTGAACCACTCAGGTGCCCCAAGGAATTTCTAAATAAAATCGAATGACTTGAAAACGTAATACAAACACAAGCACACATCACTACACAGAGCCACATGGGGAATGGGAAAGGCAAAATAACCTTAGAAAAGGAAGCCTTTAGGGGCACCTGGGTGGCTCAATTGGTTAAGCGTCTGACTTCAGCTCAGGTCATGATCTCGCGGTTTGTGGGTTGGAGCCCCGCACTGGGCTTCATGCTGACAGCTCAGAGCCTGAAGCTGCTTTGGATTCTGTGTCTCCCTCTCTCTCTGCCCCTCCCTACTCAAGTTCTCTCTCTCTCTGTGTCTCTCAAAAATAAATAAACATTGGGGCGCCTGGGTAGCGCAGTCGGTTAGGCGTCCGACTTCAGCCAGGTCACGATCTCGCGGTCCGTGAGTTCGAGCCCCGCGTCAGGCTCTGGGCTGATGGCTCAGAGCCTGGAGCCTGTTTCCGATTCTGTGTCTCCCTCTCTCTCTGCCCCTCCCCCGTTCATGCTCTGTCTCTCTCTGTCCCAAAAATAAATAAAAAACGTGGAAAAAAATTAAAAAAAAAAAAATAAATATTGAAAAAAAATTAAAAAAAAAAAAAAGGGAAGGCTTCAAAAGAGTAACAGCCTTCTATGTGTAGCTGTGTTCCATGAATTAAAATCTGTGGGATGGACTGCCTTTCTGTTAAAATATAAATTACAAATACTGACTTTAGAATTAATTCAGCCAACAAACATTTACGGAATAACTAGTATGGGCCAGTTTTTAAATAAATAGAAATTTTGAACTGACCACTAACCATAAGAGAAACGAAAGAAAAAGTTGTGAAAAATTACATAGTATAATGTAATATTTACAATACAACTTATTGATTCATTCAACAAATATTTTAAGTTTATTTATTTTGAGAGAGAGAGGGAAAGAGGGAGAGAGGGAGAGAGAGATCGGGGGAAGGGCAGAGAGAGACAGGGGGAGAGAGAGAGAATCAGAGAATCCCAACATGGGGCTCAATCTCACCAACCATGTGATCATGACCTGAGCCGAAATCAAGAGGTGAACACTTAATCCGACTGGGCTACCCAGGCACCCCTCGTTCAACAAATATTCCAGTGCCTTCTAAGGTCCCAGCATTGTGTTAGTTGCTGGAGACACAATGGCGAGTAAGATATTTAGCTTGGTGGGTGATGTCATCTAGTGAAATGGGCAAAACTGGTGGGGAGTCCTGCTTGGAGAGAAACCAAGAGCTGTGGTTTGGACATGTTAACTTGGCAACATCTATGAGATGTTCAATTTAGGCAACTGTTTTAAGAACCTGGAGCCCAGCAGAGAGAACGGTTAGAGTGTCTTTACCTGGGCAACAGCGTCTAGAGCCAAGGGCTGATAAAGGGCCGAGACTGAAACCCCAGCACTTCCAGTGTAGGGCTCACGCCCTTAGTCACCCAGCCTCCACCAATATGGGTGCCAAAATCCAGCAGAAAATACCGCCAAACTGATTTTGGCAGTTAGTAAAAGAAGAATACACTGTGACCAATAAGGATTATTTTAGGAATGCGAGGATGGCTCAAAATCAGTAAATCTATTAATAGGTTAAAGAAATAAAACTGTAAGATTCTCCGCAGATACTGAAAGTTTTCAATTAAAATCAACCACCAGGGGCGCCTGGGTAGCTCAGTCGGTTAAGCGTCCAACTTCAGCTCAGGTCACTATCTCTCCGTTTGTGAGTTTGAGCCCTGCGTTGGGCTCTGTACTGACAGCTCAGAGCCTGGAGCCTGCTTCGGATTCTGTGTCTCTGTCTCTCTCTGCCCCTCTCCCACTTGTGCTCTGTCTCTCTCTGTCTATCAAAAATAAATAAAATGTAAAAAAAAAAAAATCAACCTCCATTCTTATTTTTAAAAAGGCGGGGTTGGGGGTGGGGTGGGGTTGGGGGTGGTGCCTGGGTGGCTCAGTCGGGTTAAGTATCTGACTCTTGATTTCAGTTCAGGTCGGGTCATGATCTCAAGGTTTGTGCGATCGAGCCCCATGCTGGGCTTTTTGCTGACAGCATGGAGCCTGCTTGGGATTCTCTTTCTCCCTCTCTGTCCCTCTGCCCACTCTCAAAATAAATAGATAGATAAGTAAACAAACAAATAAACAAGCATTAAAATAAATAAGAGCATGTGGCCTTGGTGCATGAGCAGATGGCAAAGCAATGGAACTCGAGAGAAGGCATGTAAAAGATCCATGAATTACCCCATTTATACACAGGGATACGAGAGTCAGAGCTGGTAGGAACTAGCCTAATGGTCATGTGCCAGGGGCCAAACTTCTAATACTTAGAACGTGTTATAACTTGAAACTTAACTGGCTAAATTGGGAAGTGGCACCAAACAGCTTCCCCCACCCCCAAAGTCCCTGGGGAAATTCCTCATCTTACCAGGGTAAAGTAGAACCTTGTCCTATTTTCATCTTTTTGAGGTCACTGCCCCTTAAAGAATCTGACGCAAACTCGACAAGATTTTGCAAAAACACTTTGGGATGTGGGGTTTCATGGGTACCTGAGGCCCAGGCCTGGACTGAACAGGACCCCCAACCCGGTCCATCACCAGAACTGCCTGAAGCGCTTTTAAAAAGCAACACTTCAGGTGCCTATTCCAGGCCCAGAGCCTGTGATGTCTAGCAATGGGAATTGGGGATTTATAGAAGCTACCAAGGGAACTGCACTCCCAACCAGGCTCCAGAGCTAGGTCCTCAGGAGCACAATGCTGAACCACATTTATAATGCTTTTCGTGAAGGGGCACGCTTCCCTGGCAGTGATCACACACACAGTTTAACAGCATTAAGTACAACACAGCTGAAGAAAAAGGATTAACAAACCGGAAAAAAATAAAATGCTCCCAACTGTAAGTCCTGCTACCCACACTATTCACTGAGGATTATTTTCCAGTGCAGCACAGTCACTGGGTGAGATGCAGGGGCAATCTGAATGTTTAATACAAAGCAGTTCACAGCTGCTACAGGGGCCTTAGAAGAGGAAGTAAGATCTGAAAGGGAGAATGGAATTTTTTTTTTTAAATCTTTATTCATTTTTGAGAGACAGAGTGTGAGCAGGGCACAGGTCAGAGAGAGAGCGAGATACAGAATCGGAAGCAGGCTCCGGGCTCCGAGCTGTCAGCACAGAGCCCGATGCGGGGCTCGAACTCACAGACCGTGAGATCATGACCTGAGCTGAAGTTAGACACCCAACCAACTCAGCCACCCAGGCACCCCATCCAGACCCTTATTTTCTATGACAGTTGGACACTTTCAACCTTCAGAAGACCAAAGAGATTCCACAGGGTACATACGTCTGTCGTGGCTCAGCTGAGCTGGGATTGTGCCTCCGAGAAGACCGGCTGCTTTGGCTTGGCTAAAGTTATTCAGTTTTCAAATATATTCGGGAGTCCTTAAAAACAACAAAAAAGAAAAAGCTAGAATTGATAAATAAATCTAAGAACTGATTCCTTAAAAGAAAAACCTAATATATATATTACTAAACTAATAAATCTACTCAAGAAAAAAATGAGACAGTATTTGAAAAAAAAAGAATGAGATCATTTTAAAAAGTAGCAAACAGGGGCGTCTGGGTGGCTTAGTCAGTTAAGCGTCCGCCTTCAGCTCAGGTCATGATCTCGTGGTTAGAGAGTTCGAGCACCACATCCGGCTCTGGGCTGACAGCTCAGAGCCTGGAGTCGGCTCTGGATTCTGTGTCTCCCTCTCTCTCTGCCCTTCCCCCACTCGCACTCTTTCTCTCTCTCTCAAAAGTAAATAAACATTAAAAAAATAAAAATAAAAAGCAGCAAACAGGACACAGCTTTCCCTCCTTCACACACAGAAAGCTGTGGGTCTGTATCATTTTATATATTGAGACATATGTGACCAATTAAAAAAACTGTATTATTTAGTAAAAGCAAATACTAACAAAAAAGAACATTAAAATCACCTCTAACTTCTATTAAAATGTCCATTTTTTGGTGCTTTTACTTTCAGATTTTCCACATATGCATTCACATTTGAGTAGCTTTGAAACCTGCATTTTGACTTGTCAGTTTCCCCCATATATCAGAGGCTCCAAAATCATGACTTTTGATGGTTACATAATGCTCCTTCCAGTTAATGTGCCATGATTTTCTGAGCTACTGCCCTGCTGTTGTTTCCCAGTTGGTTCTAATTTTAGATCATTCTGCACCAATATGTGCCTGCATCTGGCTTTTTTTCTTTTGTTTGCTTGTTTCTTCCATTGCAGGTAAATTCCCAGCAACAGGGTTTCTGGGTCACCATTTTAAGTTCTTAATGGAAGCACTGCCAGATTGTTTTGCAAAAAGTCTGCAATAATTCAGGACACCCAGAGGGGTGTGACTAGGAAAATAATAAAGGTATATCACATAAATTTCACATAAGTTTCACATAAATTAATCTTGGCAACAAACTCCGATGCAGGTATCATTTCCTCTATCATTTCTTCTATTTTATGAATGGACTAGAGGAGGATTATGACATTAGGTGACCCTCCAAAGTCAGGAAGTCGGTAGCAGGGCCATCTTTCTAACTCCAAAGCCCCGCCACACTTTTGGAAAACTGAATATTCAAGTTTCATGGCAGTTTTCTTTCTTTTTTTTATTTTTAAGTAATCTCTATATACCCAAGGTGGGGTTCCAACTCACAACCCAAAGATCAAGAGTCACATGATGTACAGACTGAGCCAGCTAGGGGCCCCCTCATGGCAACTTTCTTCTAGGGGTTACTGTATTACCGTTTTTGGTTTTGTTCATTTAATATATGTAAAATGATAATCCAGACTTCCTTTAATTTGCATTTTATTGTGTAAATCGCTCATCATTTCGCCATTTTTCTATGATAATCTTGACATTTTCCTCTCACAAATATGAAAACCGTGTCAGATACAAAACACCCCCTAGCCCTCTGTTTTCCTTCCCTTTCCAGCTGGTTCTTTTTAAGAGCTCCCCGGTGGTCATGGAAGTTAAACTGTTCCCTATTGGTGACTGTTCGCTTTCTCCTTGAAGTCTGAGAGAGTTCTTCATTTTTCCAGAGGTCTGACCTTTTTATTCAATTTTCTGTTTCCATTTTTTTGGTAATTTGATTTGTAAACACCTTAATCCTATTCCACCTGGAGTTTTTTCGCCAGGAAAAGGGAAACATCTCAGATGTTCAGCATGTGGGGAAGTGTTTATTAAACCGTGATGCTCTGAATGGAAGAAAAATACGCAACCATGACGATAGTCACGATCAAGGCAGGAGCCGTGTGTCCCCGGCCACCTGGCACACCAGGCCTCGAGACCGGAGAGCCGGGCCACCCCAGGCCCTACCCCGCCGAGGGCCCCGCCCACGCCCACCCGCTCGGCCCACGCTCTACCGAGGGCTGGACTGGTGAGGCCGCCTCTCGGGGGGGCCTCGCCGGCGAAGGGGGCCCCCAGGCGCCCGGACTCCCCTCCCGCCGAGGCCCTGGCTCCGGGCTGGCGCCCGCTCCCCACCCCCACTCCGCGCACCCTGGGGCGTCGGGTGGGGCCGGGCCCGGCGAAGGGCGTCCCCGGCCTCTGCCTGCCGGCGGGGAAGACGACCAAACGGCGAGCAGCCCGGAGCCCCGCGACCCCCCGGCGCCTCTGCCCGGAGCCGCTGGCGGGCCTTCTTGGCTTCCCCGGGCGCGTTTGCGCGAGGTGATCGCCACCACCTCGCCGGACTTTCGGCCCCTCGGGCCGCGAACACGCTCTGGGCAGGGCTAGACACCGTAGCATATCGTCATCCCTCCGCAGGGGGCCAGGCCGGCCGCGTCCGCCGCCCCCAGCCCCAACCAGGAAAGCGAAACCAGGCGTTTTCGTCACCCGAAAACCCACGAGCACCCTGGGGCAGGCCGGACGCGCCCCGCGCCCGCAGGGAAGCCCCCTTCTCCTCACGGTCAAGGTCTGCCCCCGCCCCCCAAAGCCCCGGGTTCTTGCTCCCGGGCTCCGCGGCGCCCCTCCCCCCCCCCCCCCCCCCCCCCCCCCCCCGCCGCACCCCGGTGCTCCGGACCCCGTCCCCTCCCCGCGCTGGGAGTCGACCAGGCGACCGGTCTGTTTACCTGCCTCGGTAGCACAGCAGAAGCTCTCCGCGCCGCGGCTGTCAGCGACTGGCGCGGAGGCTGGCGAAGCGCACCGCCCAGGACGACGGCAGGGGGCGGGGAAGGGGGCGGCGCGTGCACCAATGACCACGCGGTCTCAGGCGCGCTCCCGTGAGCCGCGGGCGGGCGGCGGGGGTTTACTCCCGGAGGGGCGGACCTGCCAAGGGCTCCCGGGCGTCTGAGTCTCCCTGAAAGGCGTGTTGGGATTCGCTTAAACGCTTGCACCGGCTGATGCCACCTCCCGGTGTCATCATTCCCTGACGTTGCTCATTGACTGTAAAAATCATCTTTAAAAAGAAATTCGGCCCGAAGCCCCAACTCCCCTGTTACATAATGGAGAGAATGAGACGTTAGGGAATGAGAAAGCAATTTCTGGAACTTTGGTAGCCAGGAATTTCTAGAGAGGAAAAATTTTTTGCTACCTTGGATTGAACCCAGTTTTATGAATTTTCGCATAAATTCTTAAAATTTGAGGCCTAGGAAGAACATTGGCCATCACCGGTTCTTTGATTTACTCAGTTTCTGTTCCTTATTTTATGCAAGAGAGGTGATTTAGATTGTGACACGCACAGGGAAAAATGCACTCCATTTAATAAGTCCACTCACATCACCTGTGGTAAACAGACGCGTTCTGTTTATTATTATTCCTGTTCTCATTACTCCTGCTAAGAAATTAGGTAGAGATTTGTCTCATGTAAAAGATGGTCAGGGATGAAGGGATAGAAGGATGGGAGTTAAGGTTTGGGGAACCATCTAAATTACAACCCCAAACTGGGTCACTTTTAATGTGAAATGGGCACCAGTATTAATTAAGCAGGTCAGTGGGCATAAACCAAGACTGCTGGGAAAAATGGGACATCTAGTCCCCTTTTTATGGGCAAGAGGCCCCACTAAGTTTGTAAGAAAGGAGGTTATAAACTGAGACCCATTGGAAACAGGATTTGGATTACATACCCCTACCCCAGGGTGGATCACTTAAGTGGGAAGGGACAAGTGGGCAGGAAGGGGAGAAGTCAGAGACTACAGGGATGTGGAACAGTGCCTCGTGATGTTTATGTGAATGAGTGATGTTTATGTGAATGTGGGAGGTAAGTTGAAAGGTCAGCTGGGATGGGAAATGATAGGTCTGGAAACCATGGATGGCCATCCCTTGGGATGATTCAGTAACAGAGAACTGGACTTTGGCCAGTTAGAATGGAACATTAGGCAAAAATGCTATGGCCATTTTCTATCCATCCAGTCTTACATAATGATTATGACGACAGTACTTTTAGAGCCTTAGCTTCTTCCTTAGGAGATGGCTTATTGCCAGGTAGACTGGGAGCAGTGAGGCATCTCTCTGAGTCATAGCTGGGCTGGAGCCTGGAGTGAGGTGACCAGATCAGAATGGGCAAGGGGCTGGCTTCCCCCTGGCAGGAGGGACTCTGGAAAGCTTGGTTAGAAGACCCTAAAACTCGGTTGTTGTTTTTTTTCCTCCAAAGAATCCTGTGTCTGCTGGCCACATGCTCTCCCAGCAAGAAAGGGCTCAAAGGCAGAAGATTTCTTAAGGGGATTAGGGAACCAAAAGCAATTGCCCTATGTCCTATTCTGGCTATAATTGCTATGTAGCAACCACCCATAAAACTTAGTGGTTTAAAACAACCACCAGTTTCTTATGCCCATGGATGCTTGTTGGCCAAGGAGGTGAACAGGCACAGTGGGGACTTGGCTTCTCCCATGATGTCTGGGGCCATCGTAGACTCAAAGTCTCAGGGAGACTTGATAGCTGGAGGTTGGAATCACCGAAAGGCTCTTCCACTTGCATGGCTGGCACAGGAGCGGAAGACTGGAAAATCAGGTGTGCTTATCAGAATGCCTATGCATGGCTTCTCCACATGGCCTGGCTTCCCCCCAGCATACTGGTCTCAGGTTTGAAAGAATTCTTACATGGCTTCTTAGGACATGAGAGTTCCAGTGATGGCATGGAACCTGACTTGCAGCTTTCAACCTAGTCTTGGAAATCACGTAACCTCACTTCCACGGTACCCTATCGACCAAAGTAGTCACAGGTCCATCCAGATTCAAGGGGAGGGGACATAGACCCCCTTGGGAGTATGGAGGAGGAGTAGCAAAGAATTTGTGGCCATTTTTTTTTTCATAGTTCAATACATTTTTAATATCTGATTTTTCTTTCCAAAGGCAATGTTTGCCAATTGGGCAGTTGTCTTTTTATTTTTTAATATATATATATATATATTTTAATGTTTATTTATTTTTGAGACAGAGAGAGACAGAGCATGAACGGGGGAGGGTCAGAGAGAGAGGGAGACACAGAATCTGAAGCAGGCTCCAGGTCTGAGCTGTCAGCACAGAGCCCGACGAGGGGCTCGAACCCACGGACCGTGAGATCATGACCTGAGCCGAAGTCGGACGCTCAACCGACTGAGCCACCCAGGAGTCTCTTTAATTTATATTTGAATTTTAGTTAATATACAGTGAAAGACTGGTTTCAGGAGTAGACTTCAGTGATACATCACTTACATGCAACACCCAGGGCTCCTCACAAGTGCCCTCTTTAATACCCATCACCCATCTTACCTCCCTCACCCACTTACCTCCATCAACCCTCAGTTTGTTCTTTATCCTTGTTTGTTTGTTTAATTTTTGGACTTTCTCCATAGTTTGGCTATTGTTGATTAATGCTGCTGTAAATATCGGGGTGCACACACCCCTTTGAAACTATATATTTGTATCCTTTGGGTAAATACCAAGTCGTACATTTGCTGAACCATAGGGTAGTTCTATTTTTAATTTTTTTGAGGAACCTCCATACTGTTCTCCAGAGTGGCTGCACCAGTTTGCATTTCCGTCAGTGGTGCAAGAGGGTCCCCCTTTTCCTGCAACTTCACCAACACCTGTTGTTTCTTGTGTTGTTAAATTTAGCCATTCCAACAAGTGTAAAGTGGTATCTCATTGTGGTTTTGATTTGTAGTTGCCTGGTAATGAGTGATATTGAGCATCTTTTCATGTGTCTGTTATGTCTGGATGTCTTCTTTGGCAAAGTGTCTATTCATGTTTTCTGCCCATTTGTTAACTGGGTTATTTGTCTTTAAAGTAAATTACTAGTGTTTCCTATAGCTTTTGAGACCACATGGCAGCAGTTACCAGTTAGCTCATCTGATTCAGAGTTCAAAGTCCATGACTGTGACCTTATTTATGATCCTAAGAATGAACCACAGGCCAAGAACCTTTGGGTCTTTTTTTTTTTTTTCAATATATGAAATTTATTGTCACATTGGTTTCCATACAACACCCAGTGCTCAACCCAAAAGGTGCCCTCCTCAATACCCATCACCCACCCTCCCCTCCCTCCCACCCCCCATCAACCCTCAGTTTGTTCTCAGTTTTTAAGAGTCTCTTATGCTTTGGCTCTCTCCCACTCTAACCTCTTTTTTTTTTTTCCCCTTCCCCTCCCCCATGGGTTTCTGTTAAGTTTCTCAGGATCCACATAAGAGTGAAAACATATGGTATCTGTCTTTGTCTGTGTGGCTTATTTCACTTAGCATAACACTCCCCAGTTCCATCCATGTTGCTGCAAAGGGCCATATTTCATTCTTTCTCATTGCCACGTAGTACTCCATTGTGTATATAAACCACAATTTCTTTATCCATTCATCAGTTGATGGACATCTAGGCTCTTTCCACAATTTGGCTATTGTTGAGAGTGCTGCTATAAACATTGGGGTACAAGTGCCCCTATGCATCAGTACTCCTGTATCCCTTGGGTAAATTCCTAGCAGTGCTATCGCTGGGTCATAGGGCATATCTATTTTTAATTTTTTGAGGAACCTCCACACTGTTTTCCAGAGTGGCTGTACCAGTTTGCATTCCCACCAACAGTGCAAGAGGGTTCCCGTTTCTCCACATCCTCTCCAGCATCTGTAGTCTCCTGATTTGTTCATTTTGGCCACTTTGACTGGTGTGAGGTGATATCTGAGTGTGGTTTTGATTTGTATTTCCCTGATGAGGAGCGACATTGAGCATCTTTTCATGTGCCTGTTGGCCGTCTGGATGTCTTCTTTAGAGAAGTGTCTATTCATGTTTTCTGCCCATTTCTTCACTGGATTATTTGTTTTTCGGGTGTGGAGTTTGGTGAGCTCTTTATAGATTTTGGATACTAGTGTGGCCATTTTTTAAAACTGCCATAATACAGTTGGTGGTCTGGCCTATAAGATTCTTAGGGGCTCTCATTGACCTCATGAACAGCACTACGGGTAGGCAGCCCAAAAGAGGGAGTTTTTACAAATGGCCCTACATCATTCTTTATCCCAACCTCATTCACAATTGCCTCCCCCATCATGGCAACTACCATACCCCATTATGAACAAGAAAGGCGATTTTCTAGATTGGTGGGGAGTGGAGTTTAAGGTCTGTCCTCTAGGGCTTCCTCTTGTGGCCTCTCGGGCACCTGCTGTGCTGAAGTTCACAGCACTGTCAAGTCATTTTTGAGAATCTTCCTTTGCACCCCATCTGTCCTGGCTCCAAGGTATTGTCAATGTCATATAGGTCCTTCTCAGCAAATATGAAGAAGCTAAGGAAGTCAAAGTCTAAATTCACTTATTTGCAAAAGGAGAATTATTTCATTCAATGACCAACTTATAGAGCACCTAGTGTGAATTATACAGTTACAGTGTCTGACCTCAGACATCAAAGCGGAGCACGGGGAGCCACGTAGAAAGTGATCAAGTCGTGCAGGGCCTAAGAGCCCATAACGAGGTATTTAGATTTTAATTAGGTGTGACAGGAAGCCCTTGGAGATTAAGCAGGGAAATGATATGATCTGATTTAAGTTCTTAAAAGACCACTCTGGTTGTTGTGTGAGGTCTCAGGGGGAAAAGTGGAAACAGGGCCTGGAAGGTGGCTCTTGTCGTGGTCCAGGGGAGATAAAATGGTGGTTTGATCTAGGGTAGTAGTAGAGGAGGTGTTTTTATCCGACATGGTAAAAAATGGCCAAAGACCAAGTTTTAGAGGGCCCAGGTGTTAGAGAAGTTCCTTCCATGTCAGATACGTTGAATTTGAGATGCCTGTGTCACCCCCAGATGAATAAGCCTGGGGATTCTGGAGTTTGGGTGGGTTGGTGCTGAAGATGTGCATTTAGAAGTTGTCAGTAGGTAGATCATTAGCAAAGTCACAGGCTTGGATAACATCAAGGGATAAGGTGTGGCCAGGGAAAAGAAAAGGAGTCTGCTCTGAACTGCCAAGAACTCTGGAAGTTTTCGATCAGCAGTTCTCCGTGGTTAGCGTGAGTCACCTAGAGGACTGGATAAAACACAGGTCCCTGGGTCCCACCCTGGAGATTCTGATCAGTAGACGTGGGATGGGGTCCAAGGATCTTCGTTTCTCACAGGTTCCCAGGTGCTGGTGCTGCACCATGCTTGGAACTAGAGAGATCGTAGCTGGCAAGATAGACTGAGGAGTGAGAGCCAGGGAGGCAGAAGGAAATCAAGAAGGTCCCAGAAGCTGAGAGAGGAGAGCATTTCAAGAAGGCAGGAGTCAGCTGCTGTGACCAAATAGAGTGGCAACAGGAAAGAGCTCGCTGGATTTGGTGACATAAAAGTCGTTACTGGGGGCTTGATGGGAGCAGTTTTGACAGAGTGATGGGGACAGAAGTAAACTAAAGAGGGAATGAAAGTCACAGGCATAAAAGGCACAGCACAGAGAATGTAGTCAGTGGCCTTGTAATGGCATTGGGGGGTGACAGATGTAGCTACGCTCCTGATAAGCACAGCATGACATATGGACTCGTCAGATCGCTCTGTTGTACGCCTGAAATGAACGTAACATGTGTCAGCTCTACTTCAATAATAATAATAAAAAAAAGGTTTTTATTTATTTTATTTATTTTTTTAATTTTTTTTTTTTTAACGTTTATTCATTATTGAGAGACAGACACAGGATGTGAGCAGGGAGGGGTAGAGAGAGAGGGAGACACAGAATCTGAAGCGGGCTTCAGGCTCCGAGCCGTCAGCACAGAGCCCGACGAGGGGCTCGAACTCACGAACTGTGAGATCATGACCTGAGCCGAAGTCGGTCGCCCAACCGACGGAGCCACCCAGGCGCCCCCCAAAAAAGGTTTTTAATTAAAGGTGAGGGGATGAGATTTTAGGGTCTGGGGTTAAGGTTTTGTGGAAGGCCCTGCCCGTGTTCTGATGGCATCTCCCCCTGTGTCCCCTGGGGCCGTGGTCCTACTGGGCCACTGCCCCTTTTTTAACCGAAGCTCTGCTCAGACAGTTCCCTCAGCCCCAAATTCCTTCACCACCTCTGCTGTGGGGGTCTAGCTCAGATGGGTCCCCTTCTGTGGAATCTTCCCGTGTCTGCCCCCCACCCTGCCAAACTCAACTGCCTTCCTCCTGCCCCAGCAGTGACTGGTTTGTGCCATCCAGCCCCACTTTGAACTGCCCTGGTATTTCTCTGAAATCAAGTTCAACTTGATTTCTCTGTCGGTCTTTAGGAAGGTTGTAAATTCCTTGAGAGGAGAGCCTCAGGACCTTACAGAAGGAAACTCAGCTGAACTTGAACGTCATCCTGAGTGTTACCCTCTCCCATTTCCTCTGATGGCTCTGGTTCTCGTTTCCCCTCGACTCCAACAGAATTTTCTGTGCTCTCTTTCTGTCTAGCCATGTGTGAGGTATCCCAGCTACCCAAACCAACGCTTCGTGTCACCTAGTATCCTTGCCACACTCGGGTCCTTCACTTGCTTTGTTCTGCATCACAGATTTGGCAGAATCAACTGTCTGATTTTGTCAGCATTTCATTGTCTCCCACCCCAGGCCTGGCTTCTGACTCGTTCCTTTGTTCTGGAAACTGGAGACTTCCTGTGTTTCTACTGGCAGTTCCTTCCCCATTGGTAATCTTTCTCATCACCAGTTAAAATAATTCTAACATCCAATTTCAATGTGTGTGTGTGTGTGTGTGTGTGTGTCTGTGTGTGTGTGTAGTGGGTGGGTGGGGGTGGGTGTTTTCCTGCCACCACCAAGCAATTCTCTAACCCCACCAGGGCGTCCTATAGTTCAACTTGATTCTGACACAGTCTGCCTGGAGATCATGCCAGGTCCCCCAGGTTAAGGGCTCTGTCCTGCAGGAATGACCGCTCCCTCCAACCCCCGCCCTTCAGATGCCAGCTGCAAGTCCGGTTGTCCCCTGAGCTTCTGACTGACCAATACAGACAACAGGTCCCAACCATCCCCTTGCTGGAATGGTCACAGAACTCACGGTAACATTTTACTTGCGAGATCACAGTTTATTATAAAAGGATATCACCCAGGAACGGCCAGACGGAAGCGATGCGTAGGGACAAGATTTGGGGAAGGGTGTGGGGCTTCCATGCTCTGAACCCACCACTTTCCCCAGATATCCATGCGTTCACCAACCCGGAAGCTCTCTGACCCCGGTTCTTTTGGGGTGTGATGGAGGCTTCATTAAGTAGCGATGGCATTAAATCACTGGCCGATGGTGATCATTCAACATCCCAGCCTTGCCCCCGTTGCCCTTATCCCTCAGAAAATTTTAAGGGCTTTGGGGGCTGTGAGCCAGGATCTGTGAATGAAGGCCAGATGTATATTGCTTTTAAATCTGAGGTTGCACTGATGGAGAGGCGGTTTCCAAATATATTTTGAGCGCTCTAAACTTTTACTGACATTCAAGACCTTCAGCTCTTGTCTAAGTGGGGGCGGGCAGCGAAAATAAAGAAGCATTTATATGCACTACTGGGTATTTATCCCCCCAAACACAAAAACGCTGAGTCAAAGGGGTATGTGTAGCTCTATATTTATAGCAGCTCTATTTATTTATTTATTTATTTACACCCAAGGTAATTAGCATATAGTGCAGCAATGATTTCAGAAGTAGATTTCAGTGATTCATCCCCTACGGATACCACCCAGTGCTCATCCCAACAAGTGTCTCCTTTAATGCCCCTTGCCCATTTAGCCCATCCCCCCACCCACAACCCCTCCAGGAACCCTCAGTTTGTTCTCTGTATTTAAGAGCCTCTTATGTTTTGTCCCCTTCCCTGTTTTTGTATTATTTTTGCTTCCCTTCCCTTATGTTCATCTGTTTTGTATCGTATATTCCTCATATGAGTGAAGTCACATGATACTTACCTTTCTCTGACTGACATATATTTATGTATTTATTTTAAATGTTTATTTATTATTTTTGAGAGGGAGAAATAGAGAGACAGAATGTGAGCGGGGGAGAGGCAGAGAGAGAGGGAGACACAGAATCTGACCGAAGCAGGCTCCAGGCTCTGAGCTGTCAACACAGAGCCCTATGCGGGGCTCAAACTCACGAACCGTGAGATCATGACCTGAGTCGAGGTCGGACACTTAACCTACTGAGCTACCCAGGTGCTCCTCTGACTAATTTAGCTTTGCAAAATACCCTCTAGTTCCATCCATGTAGCTCCAAATGGCAAGATTTCATTTCTTTTTGATTACCGAGTAATACTCCATTTTATATGTATACACATCTTCTTTATCCATTTATCCGTCAATGGACATTTGGGCTCTTTCCATACTTTGGCTGTTGTCGATAGTGCTGCTATACACATTGGGGTGTATGTGCCCCTTTGAAGCAGCACACCTGTATCCCTTGGATAAATGCCTAGTAGTACAATTGCTGGGTCATAGGGTAATTTTATTTTTAATTTTTTGAGGAACCTCCATACTGTTTTCCAGAGTGGCTGTGCCAGTTTGCATTCCCACCAGCAGTGCAAAAGAGGTCCTCTTTCTCCACATCCTCGCCAACATCTGTTGTTGCCTGAGTCGTTCACGTTAGCCATTCTGACGGGGGTGAGGTGGTATCTTGGTGTGGTTTTCATTTGTATTTCCCTGATGAGGAGTGACGTGGAGCATTTTTTCATGTGTTTCTTAGCCACCTGGATGTCTTCTTTGGAGAAGCGTCTATTCATGTCTTTTGCCCATTATAGCAGCGTTATTTATAATAGCCAAGATATGGAGGCAGCCCAAGTGTCCATTGATAGACGAATGGATGAAGATGTGGTAGGAGCTGGGGAAGATGGCAGAGTAGGAGGACCCTAAGCTCACCCCATCCCATGTGTGCAACTAGATGTCATCCATGAGCAATCTGAAGACAGGCAGAACAAACTCCACAACCAAATAGAGAGAAGAAGCTGCATTTGAAGAGTTAGGAAGGGCACAAAGGCAGTGGGAGGCTGCTCATAGGAAGGAGGGAGACACTCCCACAGAGAGGGCAGAGAAGAGGGCCCTCATGCCAGGAAGCCCACTTGGGGAAGACAAATCTCCATAATATTTGGCTTAGAAAACCAGAGAGGCTGGGGGTGCCTGGGTGGCTCAGTGGGTTGAACGTCTGACTTCGGCTCAGGTCATGATCTCATGGTTTATGGGTTCGAGCCCTGCTTGGGGCTCTGTGCTAACAGCTCGGAGCCTGGAGCCTGCTTAAGACTCTGTCTCTGTCTCTCTGTCTCTCTGTCTCTCTCTCTCTGCCCCTCCCCCGCTCACAGTCTGTCTCTCTCTCAAAAATAAATAAACATTAAAAAAATTAAAAGAGGGGCGCCTGGGTGGCGCAGTCGGTTAAGCGTCCGACTTCAGCCAGGTCACGATCTCGCGGTCCGTGAGTTCGAGCCCCGCGTCAGGCTCTGGGCTGATGGCTCAGAGCCTGGAGCCTGTTTCCAATTCTGTGCCTCCCTCTCTCTCTGCCCCTCCCCCGTTCATGCTCTGTCTCTCTCTGTCTCAAAAATAAATAAAACGTTGGAAAAAAAAAAAAAAAAGATTCTCTCTCCCTCTGCCCCTCTCCCCTGCTCATGCTCTCTCTCTCTCTCTCTCTCAAATTAAAAAAAAAAAAAAAAAAAAAAATTAAAAGAAAAGAAAACCAGAGAGGCCGAGTTCTGTGAGTTTGTATCAGCAGTGGGACTTTAAGCCTGGAGCTTTAAGAGTCAGCTGACTCGGCACTGGGCTAGCAGGGAGGGTGGGCTGATGGCTGGGTTGCTGCCCTTAAAGAGAGAGCAGCTTGCATGGAGAGGCGACTTAAAACGGCAGTTAACGCTGCCAGGGGCAAACAGGAGACAGATCTGTTCGTACTGATTTCAGAGCGTGTTGAGGGACTTCTCTGGAAATGAGGGAGCCAGCACTATTTTCTCCTCCCACTCCCCAGCATAAGCACAGACACGTCTGTAGGAGACTGGGCGGCACAGACACTTGATACCTAACCTGCTGGCAGTGCATCCTGCCTACAAGGTCTCCTGAGGACTCACTCTCTCTAAGTCTCGGCTCAGGGAAAATTATTTTAAAGCCACATGAACCCTATCCAGCCACGGTGCACAGGCCACCGTGCTGTGCATGCCACACCCGGCTATGGCCCCAAAAGACATCTTGCTGCCCAGCCCCCAGCTGCTCCCAGGCTTCAGGGGATCCAGCCAAGGACTAGCGGTCTAGCACAAGTTTTGCTAACATTACCACCCAGCCTCCAAGTTCCCTTGCCAGCATGCCTTCTCAGAGCTGGCCTGCTCGGATCTCGCTAACGCCAGAGAGCAGGTACAGCTCACAGCAGGCGGGGAGTCAGGGCAGACAGTGAAAGGAAAAGCGACTCAGACACAAAAGCAGGGTATACACAATACACATAGGATACTCTCCCAAAGTGCCAGGTTTCGGTGAATAGGGGACACTGCATTGCAGGCCCTCCGGGACCTCTTCTTCCTAAAGTCACTACTTGCAAGAGCAGAAGACAGAGCTGACTTTCCTAATAACAGAAACAGACACAAAGAGGCAGACAAAATGAGGAGACAGGGAATATGTCCCAGATGAAAGAACAAGACACAATCACAGCGAGAGATCTAAATGAAATGAATGCAAGTAATACGTCTGATAAGAACGTAAAGCAATGACCATAAAGACGCTCTTTGGACTTGAGAAAAGAGTGGAGGACCTGAGTGAGACCCTTAACAGAGAGATCAAAAATAACATATCAGGGGGCGCCTGGGTGGCTCAGTCGGTTAAGCGTCCGACTTCGGCTCAGGTCATGCTCTCGTGGTCCGTGAGTTCGAGCCCCGCGTCGGGCTCTGTGCTGACAGCTCAGAGCCTGGAGCCTGCTTCGGATTCTGTGTCTCCCTCTCTCTCTGACCCTCCCCCGCTCATGCTCTGTCTCTGTCTCAAAAATAAATAAGCATTAAAAAAAATAACATATCAGAAATGAAGAGCTCAATAAATGAAATTAAAAGTTTACTAGATGGAATAAATAAATAGTAGATTATAGGAAGCAGATGAGCATATTAGGGACCTGGAAGATAGAGTAATTGAAAACAATGAACAGGTGAGAGACAAGCAAATATTGCAGAATGAGAATAGACTTAGGGAACTTAGTGACTCCACTAAGCATAATAACATTCACATTATAGGGATCCCAGAAGAAGGGGGCGGGGCAGAAAATCTATTGAAGAAATAATAGCTGAAAACTTCCCGAATCTGAGTTTGGGGGCAAAGAGCCAGATTCAGGGGGCACAGAGACCTCCCAACACATTCAACTCAAAGAGGACCACACCAAAACACATAGTAATTAATTTTTTTTAAACATTTATTTATTATTGAGAGGCGGAGAGACAGAGCATGAGAAGGGGAGGGGCCGAGAGACGGGGAGACACAGAATCTGAAGCAGGCTCCAGGCTCTGAGCTGCCAGCACAGAGCCCATCGTGGGGCTCAAACTCCCAAGCCTCGAGATCATGACCTGAGCCGAAGTCCAACTGATTGAGCCACCGAGGCACCCCAAAACACATAATTAAAATAGCAAAAAAAAAAAATAGTGATAAATAATCTTAAATATTGCAAGAGAAAAGAAGATTTACATACAAAGGAAACCCCATAAGGCTATTGTCTGATTTTTTAGCAGAAACTGTGCAGGCCCGAAGGGGGTAGCATGGTATTTTCAAAGTGCTGAAAGGGAAAAATCTACAGCCATGAATACTCTATCCAGCAAGGCTATCATTGAGAACAGAAGGAGAGATAAAGAGCTTTTCAGATAAACAGAAACTAAAAAAGTTCATGACCACTAAACCAGCCCACCAAGAAATATTAAAGGGGACTCCTTGAGTGGAAAGGAAAGACCATGAGGGAGAGTATGAAAAATAGGGAACACAGCAGGAGTAAAAATAAACACTTCTGTAATAAATTAGCCAAGGGACTCACAAGGTAGGAGGACATAGAATATGACACCATATACCCAAAACATGGTGAGAAGTGGAGGAGTAAGGAAAGGACCAAACTTAAGTGACCATCAACTTAATATAGACTGCTATATGCAGAAGATGTTATATACAAATCTAATGGTAACCACAAATCAAAACTACCAATAGATATGCAGAAAAAAAGAAGGAATCCAAGTATATCACTAAAGAAAACCAGCAAACCATAAAAAAGAACAAGGGAAGAAAGGATCAGAGAAAAGCTACTAAAGCAATCACAAAACAGGTAACAAAAGGGCAAAAAATACATATGTATCAATAATTTCTTTGAATGTAAATGGAATAAATGCCCCAAGCAAAAGACATAGGGTGACAAAAGTGGATAAAAAAACAGGGCCCCTCTGTATGCTGCCTACAAGAGACTCATTTCAGACCGAAAGACACCTGCAGATTGAAAGTGAGGGCATGGAGAAACATTTATCATGCAAATGGATGTCAAAACAAAGCTGGAGTAGCAATACATATTTTGGACAAAATAGAGTTTAAAACAAAGACTGTCACAAGAGACAAAGAAAGACACTATATAATAATAAAGGGGACAATCCAACAAGAAGATTTAACAATTGTAAATATTTATGCACCCAACATGCAAGCACACAAATACAGAAAACTGTTAATAACAAACATAAAGAATCTAACTGATAATAATACAATAACAGTAGGGGACTTTAACATCCCACTTCCATCAATGGACAGATTATCCAAACAGAAAACCAACAAGAAAACAATGGCTTTGAATGATTCACTGGAATAAATGGATTTAACAGATATATTCAGAACATTCCACCCTACAACCGAATACACATTCTTTTCAGGTGCACGTGGAACATGTCTTCAGACTAGATCACATCTTAGCTCACAAAACTAGCTTCCACCAATACAGAAAGATCAAAGTCATACCATGCATCTTTTCGGACCACAGTGCTATGAAGCTGGAAGTCAATCATAAGAAAAAATCTGGAAAGACCACAAATACATGGGGTTGAATAACATGCTACTAAACTATGAATGGGTCAACCAAGAAATCAAATAAATAAAAAAAGTACATGAAAATGAAAGCACAACAGTACAAAACCTTTGGGATGCAGCAAAAGCAGTTCTAAGAGGGAAATTTATATCAATATAGGCCTACCTTAAGAAGCAAGAAGAATCTCAAATAAACAAACTCATCTTGCACCTAAAGAAGCTAGAAAAAGAACAACAAACAAAACCTAAAACCAGCAGAAGGAAAAAATAATAAAGATTAGAGCAGAAATATGGGGTGCCTGGGTGGCTCAGTTGGTTAAGTGGCCAACTTCGGCTCAGGTCATGATCTCACAGTTCGTGGGTTTGATCCCCATCTTTGGCTCTGTGCTGATGGCTCAGGGCCTGGAGCCTGCTTTGGATTCTGTGTCTCCCTCTGTCTGCCCCTCCCCCCACTCGCACTCTCTCTCTCTCAAAAATAAATTTAAAAAAACATTAAAGATTAGAGCAGAAATAAATCATATAGAAACTAAAAAAAAGAGTAGAACAGATCAGTGAAACCAGGATCTGGTTCTCTGAAAAAAAGTCAACAAAAATGATAGACCTCTAGCCAAACTCATTAAGAAAAAAAGGGAGAGGACTCAAGTAAATAAAATCAAATAAATAAATAATAAAAACATAAAATCACAAATGGGAGAGGAGAAATAACCAACACCACAAAAATACAAACAATTATAAAAGAATATTATGAAAAACTATATGCCAACAAATTGGACAACCTAGAAGAAACAGATAAGTTCTAGAAACATATAACCTACCAAAACTGAAACAGGAAGAAATAGAAAATTTGAACAGACTAATTACCAGCAAAGGAATTGAATCGGTAATCAAAAACCTCGCAACAAACAAAAGTCCAGGACCATATGGTGTCACAGGTGAATTCTACCAAATATTTAGAGGAAAAATACCTATTTTTCTCAAACTATTCCAAAAAATAGAAAAGGAAGGAAAACTTCCAAATTCATTCTGTGAGGCCAGCATCACCCTGAAACCTGATACCAAAACCACAAAGACACCAAAAACAAAAACAAAAACAAAAAACCCACAAAAAAACTACAAGCCAATATCTCTGATGAGCACAGATACAAAAATCCTCTACAAAATACTAGCCTACAGAAACCAACAATACATTAAAAAAAAAAAAAAGCATTCACCATGTTCAAGTGGGATTTATTCCTGAGTTGCAAGAGTGGTTCAATATTCGCAAGTCAATCAACATGATACATCACATCAATAAGAGAAAGGATAAGAACCATATAATCATATGTTGGTGAGAATGTGGAGAAAAAGCAAACCTCATGCACTGTTGGTAGGAATGTAAACTGGTGGAGCCAATGTGGAAAACAGTATGGAGTTAAAAGTTAAAAAAAAAAAAGTTAAAAATAGAACTACCATCGGATCTAGTAATCACACTACCGGGTATTTAACCAAAGAATACAAAACCACTAATTCAAAGGGATACACGTACCCTGATGTTTATAGCAGCATCATTTACAATAAGGCAAGCTATGGAAGCAGCCCAAGTGTCCATAGATTGATGGATGAATGGATAAAGATGTGTATATAGGTACAATGGAATATTATTCAGCCATAAAAAAGAATGAAATCTTGTTATTTGCAACAACATGGATGGACCTAGAGGGTATAATACTAAGTGAAATAAGTCAGTCAGAGAAAGACAAATACCATATGATTTCACTCATGCTGAATTTAAGAAACAAAACCAACAAAGGCAAAAAAGAGAGAGTGTGTGTGTGCAGCAGAGAAACCAAGAAACAGACTCTCAACTTTAGAGAGGATGTGGGTGAGGGCATGGGTGAAAAGATGGGGGAAAAAAAAGAAGGATTTATAAAAGAAGTGAATTTCCTCTTTGGTTTTCTTCTATCTCTGCTAACACAAACATGGTTTGCTTCTGCTGTAATTACCCTTGAGGTTGTTTTCACCTACATTATGAATGGACCTTGCTTTGGGTGAGTTCCTGTAAATGTGCATGCAATTTGAGATTTTGGTGGGGAATAAAAGTGTGAAAATATGTCAAAAGCATATTAACCGTTCCAACAATCGTTTTGCAAGACAAATCCCTCCTTCACCTATTTGTGGATCCATATTCTCAGATGCTAGTTTGCAAGGCACATTTTCTAGTACCCTTCACATCATGGTCACGCCTCCTCCGAAATCACCACTGGTATCCTGGGCTTCCCCAGGACTCTCCCAGGACTCTGGCAGCCGCCTCTGTGCCTTTCCCCTCAGCTGGAACTTTCTCTTTTTGCTTTGAGTATTTCCACAGGGCCAGCTTCCAGGCCTGTTGCACTGACCACATGTTCTTCCCCTCAGAGTCCATGGTGTGATTTCTTGTTGGTGCTGGCGCATTAATATTCTAAGTCTGCACCAGTGGAACCCTCTCCCAAATGATATGCTGTCTCTTGTTCTCGGAAACTCCGTGCCCTTGTCCTGTGGTATTTTCTTGAGAGGCACATAGAGATTTTAATTGTTTGAATTTGCTGGTGAACTATTATTTCTTTGAATGGCACTTTACAGCAAGACTGAACTGAACGGGGTGGGGTGGGGGGCTGGCTTTAGGTCACTTGTAATGGTTAGGTAGAAAGCCAGGCAGGAGAGACAGGAGGAAGGACCTTAGGCTCTCACCGAGGACCTCCCAGGGACCACCCCATTGCATCCATCTAGGAGTCGCTTTGTGGTTACAACATCCAGGCCCAGGAAGAGCTACGTTTGTGGTGTTTGTTGCCCTTGTGTAGAAAGCAGACCCTTGTCCTTACTTGACCTCTGTCTCTAGAGTAGAAATAATGCTGTGGTTTCCTATCCTATGCAGGTATTCAGCATACATCTTGGGAAAGGACATGCTAGTTGGCTAGTTATTGCATAACCCAGGCCTGTTGCCAAATGTTGTCAAATGTTGCCATCCTGGGACCCACCCAAGAGAAAAAATTAATACCAGCCGGCATCCCAGAGGTTCCCGGCCTTTGTCTCTCTTGACCGGCCCCCTCTTCCCTTGGAGTGTCCGTGAATAAAGCATCGCCCTGCTTTCCTTCCATTTTGCTGTCCTGTAATTCTTTACTGCAGCGGTGAAAAGAATCAAGGCATCTCTCCTTTTCCATCTCATTCTCCGTAACCTTAATTCCTTGCCTGGGGCAGCAATGGAAAATGCCAGAAAAATTTTTAATCAGTGACATTTGAAAAAAAAAAAAACAAAAAACAAAACCCCAACGACACACAAAAAAACCAGTTCATATTGTGGAAACAAAACTGAAGATTGAAATGAACAATCTGAACGTAAAAATGCTTGGAGGCTATGCCAAAACTCATTCTTGATGGTGTTTGTTCTTTTTCCTTTTGAATGAAGTAAAAGAGACCAGCCAGGACTGGAAATGCTCCCATTCCCAGCTCCCAGAAGCTGTCTGAAGAATTACTCTGAAAACTCTGGTTTTACTTAACCGACTCAGCCGTGCAGGTGCCCCGCCAACCAGATCTTCTAAACCAATCAGTTCCTCCCTTTCCCTTTTTTATGATCTAAATATTAAGAAATTTTTTCTTGCAAAAGCAATGTTCTCTATATACCATATACAGGGAAACTAGAATTTTGTGTAGAAAATATTAGTATAAAGGAAATAAAACTCTTACTATCCCCACCCTTTTCAAATTACTTCTATGTGTATACGTAAATTTTGCTTGCCCAAATACAATCATCATTTTTGGACAAGTAACCTCCCCTCCCCCACACTCCATGTAACAATAGCTTGTGCAATACCATATTTACCTAGCACTCTTTTCCTGTAGCTGAGAAGAGCATCCTTGCAATTAAATAAGCTGCCAGGGGTAGAATTGTGCAAAGGAAGGGCACACTGCTAGGCTTCTGAAGTATGCAGCCAGAGCGGTTGTACCAATTTACAGTCCCACAAATGTGTGTTCTGAATTCCCCAGCACGGTATTACATTTTTTCCCCCTCAATCATTGCCAACTGGATAAGTGGAAATGGCATTTAATTATTTTAATGAATGATTAAGGCTTGTTGATCGCTCTAAAATTAAAATGTGAAATCCTGGCTTTTACAAAGAGGCTCACGGGACAAAGTAAAGAGGACACATTTCCTAACAAACTTCTAAGTCGTTGCCTCTTGGTTTCTTGGTCTCTTTGCTTGTTCTTACTTGTCCGAGGAACCCAGCTACTCCTACAATTGATTTTACATCCTGTTTTGCTGATAATCCTTATGAATGTTGTTGTACTCAGCCTGGAATAGTCTAGATAGCTTCCCTTATAAATGAGTCAGATACGCGGAAGTATGATAGAAAGTAGAATGGGAACTATAGCAAGCCAGGAATTTCTTTCCTGATCAGATCTCATGAGAGATTGTCTTCTTTCTCTTTGAAATTCCTTTTCCTTTTTGTGAAATGTACTTTTTCAGTACAATGTTTCCTCTGTCAATGGGTCTTTATTTACAAGAAACTGTGTGTCCAGTGTGGCAATTCAGTTGCACACTCCTCCGTTTCTTTTTCTTCTAAAGAATAGGGACTAAGAAATTAGGAAGAAAAAGGAATTTACATTCTTATTGGTATTTTTCAACTTTCTTAGACTTTGGTTCTGACACAGTGGTATGGAGGTATTCTTATGCACACCGTTTTTCTGTCTACTGGCCAGAATTGTTCTATTTCTTCCCAGGAATTTGTAAATGTAAATGTAAATGTAAATTTAATTAATTAATTAATGATTTGAGAGAGAATGAAGGAGAGCACTAGCGGGGTGGGGGTGGGGGGGGGGAGAGAGAGAGAGAGAGAGAGAGAGAGAGAGAATTTTAAGGAGGCTCTATGCTCAGCACAGAACTTGACTCAGAGCTCAATCCCATGACCCTGGGATCATGACCTAAGCCGAAATCAGGAGTCAGATGCTCAACCAACTGAGCCACCCAGGCACTCTGTAAATGTAAATTGTATGTAACAAAACCACAATATTATTCAGATAGGAAGTCACATTCCCGTATGACCATCTGATAATTATCATAAGAGGGACCCAGTTGGAGTTATTTTTCTTTTCTTTTCTTTTTTTGGAGTTATTTTTCTAATGATGTTGCTGGATTTATTTTAATTTTCTTGTCCCAGGGACACATTGGCAAGGAGGTCCAGGGTGGTCAGGGAAGCAGATTTTGCCCGGGGAATTGAATTAATTTGGCCCGCGTAGCCCTCGAGGCCTTTTTTAATCTTTAGGAAGAGCGGTACATCAAAATGAGTCCTAAAATTCCTGATAGAACGAAAAGGTAAATGTGGAAGATGACAGCGTCAGAACTGACTTCATAAAAGAAATCCTCAGATCAAAATATCAGCTTTAGCTGTGGTGTTTACAGCTGCATATTCCACTTGGTAGCTACTTAAGCCACATGGGCCATTTACATTTAGATTAATACAAGGGGTGCTTGAGTGGCTCAGTTGTTAAGCGTCTGACTTCAGCTCAGATCATGATCTCATGGTTCGTGAGTTCAGCCCCACGTGGGGTTCTGTGCTGACGGCTCGGAGCCTGGAGCCTGCTTCGGGTTCTGTGTTTCCCTCTCTCTCTGCCCCTCCCCTGCTTGTGCTCGGTCTCTCTATCAAAAATAAATAAACATAAAAAATTTTTTATTTAGATTAATACAAAATAAATGAAACTAAAATTCAGGTCCTCAGTCACACCTGCCACACATTTCAAGTGCTCAGTAGTAGCTCCACGTGGCTCGTTCTGGTTGAGTAACTTTTATTCTTGAATAGAAAGTCTCCAGAAGTGACGTGCATTTATGCTAATGCCCAAACACTTGTGAGTTTAGACTGTTGTTCAGGAACAATTTTTGGCAAAACTCCAGAGAAGGAGGAATGTACTTCCCCCAACCCACTGATGTTGGGGCTTGTTTGTGTAAATTACAATGTGTCCAGAGACTTGAAATGTGTTCCCCTTCTTGCTCTCCCGTCTCCGTCGTCTCCATCGTGAGAAGAGCCTGCCTTGTGCTGTAGCTCTTGGTTCAAAGGAGATGAAACACTTTTGGACTTAACCTGTAGTAAAGATCCAAACCCGTTAAACCCATTCTGTCGGTCCAATCCCAGCTGACCCGCAGCTGCGTGAGTAAAAAATAAATATTTTTGTGTTGGATGCCACCGAGCTTTGGGCGGTTTGTTACACAGCATTATTGTTGATGTGTGAACTGATATCATGCTATTCACTCATCTTTTTTGTAGAAATTGTTCTCCCTGCTTTGAATATTCTCCCCTTCTTCGTCCACTGGGAGAAATCCTTGGGATACTTCCAGGTCCACATTCAAATATCACACCTGCTATGAAATCTTCCTGGATTTGTTTTGTCCACCATATAAATATAGGAAAATATTCTGTTTTCTGTTTTTAGTGCAACATGCTTATGTATGTATCTTCTTTTGTTCACCTGTCACTAACATACCCCCGCCTGCCAGGCACGACACAGGGTAATGGAGATACAAACCGAATGTAACCGGTGTCTTCACGCACCTAGTGAACTTTTTCTTATACATCTAGTACAGCCTTTTTATTATACGGTGTTATAATTTTCATTCTGAACTCCATAGAGATAAGGATCATATTTTATTCCTCTTCCATCCTTGGGAATACATTTACCAAGTCAATAAATTTTGAAACTATTTTGCTTATAATTTGACTTCCCATTTTTGGGAAGTTATGCATGCTAGTTTACAGAATCAAACTATGCATCCCAAGTTATGCATGCTAGTTTACAGAATCAAATAGTTCCACAGTATTTTCGAGAAAATGAGTAGGACTCCAACCTACTCCTTTTTCTTAGAAGCAAATATTTTCATCTCCTTTAGATATTATTTTTGGTATTTATCCCTATATTCCTAATAACACACTTCCATTGCTATTTCTTGATTTTTCAATTGTAAACATTACCTTCTGACATCCTATTATAGAAAATGAAAATTTATGTCTCTTTGCCTTTCCAATCTCCCACATTCAACCTTACTCTTCCTGTCCTTTACCCCATCATTCCAGTAAAGATATATTATAATTTTACAAAGGTCAGTTTTTTATATTGCCATGATCTGAAAATTTTACTCACAAAGGAGCCATGTAGTAAGCTAGGATTATTTTTCCTTTCCTGTTCAACCATGTGTTTTCTTAGAGTTAACAATTGCATATTGTTTCTTTTTATTTCTTGTAATACCATGAATCCAGCCCCCAAACTCTTCTCCAGTTGTCTAAATCTCTCAATGCATTCAGATACATCATAATTTCCTTTTTCCTGAAAAAGACTCTCCTGCGGTTTGCTGACTGCTCTTGTCTGCACAGCCACTTTCCTGAATTCTTTCTCCTCCACCATCCTGAGGATTTCCTTAGCCTCTCCCATGCTGGGTCTCCTCTTTTGGTGCCCCTTGTCTTTCTCTTCCTTGGTTTATTCTCTCATTTTGGTGGAGTACATTGTAAGGACAAATAAAAATGAAAAATAGAGGCTTAAGAGCTTTATTTCAAAGATAAAGGCTTAAAGGAAGGGGGTTAAGAATATACTTACCTTGATGAGCACTGAGAAATACATAAAATTTTTGAGTCATTGTATTATACACCTGAAACTAAGATAGCACTGTATGTTAACTATACTTGAATAAAAAATAAAAGGGGCGCCTGAGTGGCTCAGTTGGTTAAGTGTCCGACTTCGGCTCAGTCATGGTCTCACGGTCCGTGAGTTCGAGCCCCATGCCGGGCTCTGTGCTGACAGCTCAGAGCCTGTAGCCTGTTTCAGATTCTGTGTCTCCCTCTCTCTCTGACCCTCCCCTGTTCATGCTCTGTCTCTCTCTGTCCCAAAAATAAATAAAAACGTTGAAGAAAAAAAAATTTAATAAAAGGGCAAGATTTTTCTGTCTTTGTAGTCTCTAGCAAATTGCCTGTGATGGGCATCACGTTCTGGTTTAATGCTTCTTCAATACTACCTTTGTGGAGAGGTTTTCTAGATTGGGAGAAGGTTTTGTTTTTAATTATATTTCTGCAACCACATTCACTCATGGTGTCCTACGATAGGGGACCTTGGACGTAAATGTTTTTGAGTTATTGCATTTCTGAAAATACCTTTATTCTAATTTCTAGTTTTGGTGGATATAGAATTTTCGGTTGGATATATTTTTCCTTTAGACTTTGGTAGGCATTACTCCAATGGCTCTGGCTTCCAGAGTTGCTGCTGAGAAGTCTGAAACCATTCTGATTCCTGGCTTCCTGTGTGCGACCTGTTCTCCCCTCTGGAAACTTGTAGGCTATTCATTCTCTCTGTTCCTAGTGTTCTTAAATTTCATAGTGATGTGCTTTGTGGTGGGCCAATATTCTTCTTTGTGCCCAGTACTCACAGTCTGGAAACTGACATTATTTAGTTCTGGAGAATCTGCTTAAATTGTTTCTTTGAGAATATCTTCCTCTCCAGTTTCTCTGTTCTTTTTTATAGAGTATCTTTTTTTATAGAGTATCTATTTATCAGTCACTGGGTCTCCTAGACTGGTTTTCTTTTTCCTATCCCCACCCCCCCTCCCCCGCCCCTGCCTCACCGCCCCCACCATGCTTTCCATTTCTTTGTGTTTTTTGACTCTTCTTTCTGGAAGTTTCCTTAACTTCATCTTCCATTGCTTCTGTTTTGTAACTCAGTCTTGTCATGATTTAATTTCTATGTATTCTTTTTGTTCTCTGGAACGATGTTTTACCTAGCATCCTGTTATCACTCTATAGATAATATTTCTTCTCTTATCTCCCTCAGGAATGAATGATAATATTATTTTAAAGTAGTTTCAGTTTCTTCCAGCTGATTATTTTGTGTCTGTGTTGGATTTGTCTCTCGTGGTAGATGCTTTCCTGAGACATCTGGCACCCATTTAAGAGTGAACACTTAGCGGCTGACTGGAAGCACTGAATGGAACAGCAAGCGGAACTTGTTGGCTGTGGCTCTCGGAGCCCTTGCTCTGGAAACTGTTCTGTTTCCTGTTTGGATGGGAGCTGGCATTCTGGGAACTGCATGGGGAACAAGGCTGGGCAGAGGCAATGCTGAGGCATCAGCATCCAGAATGCCCACATTCACATTAATTCTTTGTTTTCACTGTGGCAACCCTGCTTTGGAGGGATTGGAGTCTCCTCGGGAGACCCTGTAGTCACTCTCTTCAGGAAATGTGTCTAGCTTTCTGTAGCCAGAGGGCAGAAAGCCAGTGACCTGGCTGAACAGAACTGGGGAGATCTGGGGATCTGATCACTTGTTAAACAGCCTTTCAACCAATCCGCTTTGCCTTAGGCTTTCCCTTTATCGTCACTTCCAGAGACATCAGGTGTCATCAATTCCTCAGACTTTTGGGGATTCAACAGTGCAAACAGGGTGGGCTCGCCGCTTTCCCCATGGCAAGCTTGGGACTCGACTTCCTTGGATCAAAGACACGACTTCTCATCCATCTGCTTGCGGGTTCCCAAGATGTGGTTCCAGGGTCTTCTCTCTCAGTCGCCCTGTGTTCACCCCGCTGGGCTTCCAAGCTGCTGTTTTTACCTGGACCTGCCGATCGCTCTGTCTTCTTCAAGCCATGCTCTTCCCTTGGCTCCTGGAGTACCGCAGTGCTGGTCCTCTCCCTCTCTTGCTGCCTCTGCCTCCCTACTGTCAGGGTGCGGGGATGAGTGCCCCAGGACTACGGACAAAGTCTCCTTTTGCTCCCCATCATCTCATCTAGGGTCATGGTTTTAAATAGTATCTCTTCGCCGGTGACACCCAAATTCACAGCTCTAGCCGTGGCTTCTTCCTGTTTGAGTAGATACTAGAAGGAAACTAGGGGCAAGCCCCCTGGGTACCAGGGGAGGCTGCGATCCGGGCACGGGAGCAGCAGGGGCTGGTGCCCGGGGTGAGGTGTGTTTCGTGCCCTGAGCAGCGGCGGCACCGGCCTCCAGCAGGGAGGACGTATGGTCTGGTCTACGTTTCTGGGTGACGCCTGTGGCTGAGTGGAGAATGGACTGAGGGGCATGCTAAAGTCCCGATGTTTATAGCCATAGTGGGATTACATTAGCCTTGAACCTCCTAAATTTCCCGACTGCAGAATATATGCCATGTAGCTGACGCATCGACACTGCAACACACACGTGTAAAGGCAGAATTTCTTTGATGTCCTTTTTTTAAAGTTTAGAGACATGAGAGAATGTGCGCATGTGCGAGTGGAGGAGGGGCACAGAGAGAGGGACAGAGAGAAAATCCCAAGCAGGCTCTGCCCTACCAGCGTGGAGCCCAACGTGAGGCTCACACTCACAGACCGTGAGATCATCACCTGAGCCTAAATCAAGAGTAGGGCACTTAACCAACTGAGCCGCCCAGGCGCCTCTTTAGATGTAATGATCATTCCAGCAGGGACTAGGGGCTACGGCCAGAAGGGTAGGGGCTCTGTGGAGGGACAGCAGCGGTGGCCCCTTTTCCTTTCCTCAAAGAGCTGTTCTCTTTACATGGGGCTGCCCTTCCTCTCTAGATGCTGCAGGGCTGTTTACAGCCTTGCTGTGGCAGGGAGCCTTCAGCTGTGAATATTTTCCAAGCAGGCACAGATGGGGCACAGGAGGTGTCCCGAGAGTGACATATTTCTCCCTGACCTGTGAGCTTTCTCACAAAATTATTGTGCAGGAGACAGGCTTTAAGAACATCCTTATTGCCTGAGGCTCCTTTCTCCACCCTTCACAGGGAAGTGACTCAATTTCTAGTTAAGACCTTTGGACTTCGAGTCACCAGGGAAACCCCACCCTGTGTGCTGGTCCAAAGTCTGGGGAGAGTCCTTGGCTCTGGTTTCCTGTCCCATCAGAGCATTCCCAGTTGAGATAAACTGCCCAAAAGAACAGCTTTGTGCTCGTTGTTTCTGAATTCCAGGAGGCCCCCCCTCACCTCATCCCCGTTTCCACCTGTCAGTCCAGAGGGGGTGTGAGGCTTGCCTCTTCATCTGGGGGCTCCCCAGCTCTCACTCCCACCTCTTCTGCTTGCTCCCTAAGTAGCCTTGGAGCAAAACCACCTGCCACAAAGGAAATACTTAAGAACTCGGCTTTATGTGTTTGAAACTCAAACCCAACAGAGCCGCCTAGTTTTGACTTAGAATTATCTCAGCTTTGCCAAAGGAACCCTTCAAAGCACAGATCTATCGTGAGTGACCAAGGGGCGACGGTGGTGAGGTCAAGGGGAAGGGGGGGGGGGGAATGAAAGAGAAAATCTCTTGGGAATTAAGGGATAATTTTACCTAGCATAATTAGACAGGGTCAGAGATATTAGGTCTTTAGATGAAAAAGACATATTTGTCAAATTTGAATGGTAATCCAAAACTCTTTCTGCCACCAAAGCTCCAAGTTTCTACAGTTTGAAAGTTTGCGTTGAAAAGTTAGAGGTGAGCCTGTCACAGCAACAGCCACCTCCTACTGGTTTGCTCTACAGGAGACCAGACGGCGGAAACAATGAATTCTGGTGCCAGGAAAGGATCTAGGAAGTCAATGCTATGAGGGTGACAAAGCCATGGGCCCTGTCTGTAGGAAACGGGAAGCAAGGACGTGATGCCTACCGGTTCAGTGGAAAAGCCGTGTAAATAACCAGACTACAGGAGTGTATCTTATGGTCTTGCTACTCAAACTGTGGTCTGTGGACCAGACGCATCAGCATCATCTGGGAGCTGGCTAGAAATGCAGAAACTCAGGCGCATCCTGGACCAAGTCTGCGTTTGCATTTTAGCAAGACACTCAGGTAATTTGTGTGCACGTTGAAGTTTGAGAAACACTGTGTTAAGTGTTCCAAGTTAAGTGTTGTTGAGTCATCAGAAGGGGGTGGTGCCAATCTACACAAGTTCCTGAAGATACTCTACTCATGATTCGGAAGGGTCTATATGCTACTAATTCTACATGGTAATTAGCTGACCATGGAGATGTAAGGGACACACCAGCAAAGTGTCAGGGATGCGGTGCTGGGCACCAGTATGGGAGTAAATCTCGAAGAAGTTTGGACCAGACATTCCACAGTTTCCTTTCCAGCACCAATGTCTTATGCTTCTATACAACAACCCTCCTTTTTCATGTCTTTGCCTACTCGTGCTAGTGTTTCTCTTGGACAAATTCTTATAAGTGGGCACATTTAAGATATTGCCAAATTTCCCAACAAAAAGTTCACCCATTTCTATTCCTGCTACCAGTGTTGAGAATACATGTTCTCTACCCTCTTGCCAACATTACTCATCAATCTTCGACTCTGGCATCTGGAAACACACAAAAATTATATTTAGTCATTTAAATTTACAATATTGGAGGCTTGAACTTTTTTTTAATGTTTATTTATTTTTGAGAGGGGCGGTAGAAAGCTGGGGAGGGGCAGAGAGAGACTCTCAAGCAGGCTTCACAATGTCAACGCAGAGCCCCACGTGGGGCTTGATCTCATGAACCATGAGACCATGACCTGAGCCAAAAATCAAGAACAGGCTGCTTAACCGACTGAATCACCCAGGTGCCCCGAACTTCTTTTCAGATTTAGTGTAGTGATAATTTATACTTTTTTCCTGTGATTAATCTGTTTATACACTTTCATAGTATTTTAATGAAGTATTTTTCCCACTACTGACTTGTATCTACATTTTGTATATTAGGAAGTTATGTTTGGCTTCTTTTACATGTTGCAGATACCTTGTGATTTCATGTAAGGCATACACACACATCTGTATAGGGATATTTAGAGATGTAAAATTGTTATGCAGCCATATTTATTTATCATGTCCTTTGTGACCTCTAGGTTTCACGCAGATGCTTAGGAAACTTATCTCTGTTCCTGGCTTGTAAAAAAAAAAAATGTGCACTGATGAAAACGGTGTTTTTGTCTGCATTTTAAAAATCGAAATCTTTGCTTCATGTACAATAAATTGGGATTCAAAGAAAAAGAACCCACTCTCTTTTCTCCACATGGTTAACAGATTATGCTTACAGATTGTCTCATGTAACAGATTTTCCTAATTGATTTGAAGTGCCACTGTTCAATAATGTACTGAATTCTCATATATACACTTGAGTTTATTTCTGTGCTTTTTATTCTATTTTTCTGTCGCCAATTCCACAATGGTTTCTTCTAAAAAATTATTATTGTGGCTTTGAATTATATTTTAATATTGGGAGGGCTAGCCCACCTATATGGCCCTTCATCCTATCTCTCCCCCAGGGATTTCCTTGGCTTTTCTCATGTGTTATTCTTGTAAGGCAATAATAATAATCAAACTAACATTTACACACCTACTCTGTGCCAGGTGCTGTTACAAATACTTTATACGTGTTAGGGCGCCTGGGTGGCTCAGTCAGTTAAGCCTCTGACTTTGATTCAGGTCATGATCTCATGGTTTGTGAATTCAAGCCCCACGTTGGGGTCTGTGCTGACAGCTCAGAGCCTGGAGCCTGCTCCGGATTTTGTGTCTCCCTCTCTCTCTCTGCCCCTCCCCTGCTCTTCCTCTGTCTCTCTCTCTCTCTCTCAAAAATAAACATTAAAAAAAAAAACAAAATAAATACTTTATATGTGTTAATTAATTTAATATTTTATTATAAGAACTTTTATTATTTCCATTTTGCACGTGAAGAAACAGGCACAGAGATAGTGAATAACTTGCCTATGTTTTCACAGTGGAACTCGGAATCATAATCTTCCTATTTTGATTAGGATTGCACTTAAGACAGTTTGTATTAGAAAGGATCAACTTTTTTTTTACCATGTTATATTTTCCCACTATGACCAGAGATAATAAAGCCTGTCTTATCAGGTTAATGGAAGGATTACCTGAGACAACTCCCAACAGAGCCTCATAAATGCCTCGACTATGATTATAAAGAATTGGTTCTTATTATTTAAAAAAAAAAAAATTTTTTAAAGTTTATTTATTTTTGAGACAGAGAGAGACAGAGCATGAACAGGGGAGGGGCAGAGAGAGAGACACACACACAGAATCGGAAGCAGGCTCCAGGCTCTGAGCCATCAGCCCAGAGCCCGACGCGGGGCTCGAACTGACAGACCGCGAGATCGTGACCTGAGCCGAAGTCGGATGCTCAACCGACTGAGCCACCCAGGCGGCCCTGGTTCTTATTATTAACACTATTATTTCTTCAAATCTTTTATGTTTCTCTGATTTTTTATGGTTACTTTTATATGGATCATGGACATTTCTTTTGTTTTCGTCTTTGTGTTTACTGTTTATTTTTGAGAGAGAGAAAGCATGAGTGGGGGAGGGAAAGACAGAGAGGAAAACAGAGGAGCCAAAGCAGGCTCCCCAGGGACAGCAGAGAGCTTGATGTGGGGGCTTGAACTCACAAACTTCAAGATCATGACCTGAGCCAAAGTTGGACGCTCAACTGACTGAGCTGCCCAGGTGCCCCTGGACCATGTACATTTCTAATCAAGAGTATGTCCATATATATCATTTGCAAATACCTTCTTCATTCAGCAGGTTGCCTTTTTGTTTGGTTGATGGTTTCTTTCAATGCACAAAAGCTTTTTAGTTTGAAGTAGTCCCAAGAGTTTATTTTTGCTTTTGTTTCCCTTGCCTGAGGAGACAGATCCAAAAAATGTTGCTAAGGTCGATGTGGAAGAGATTAGCGCCTATGTTTTCTGGTAGGAGTTCTGTGGTTTCAAGTCTTATATTTAGGTCCTTAGTCTATTTTTTGTGTATGGTATAAGAAAGTGGCTCAGTTTCATTTTTTTGCATGCAGCTGTTTAGTTTTCTCAGTACCGTTTATTGAAGAGACTGTCTTCCCCATTGTGTATTCATGCTTCCTTTTTCATAGATCGACCATGTAAGTATGTTGGTATAACACATATAAGCGTATTGGTAACTACACTTACCACGGAGAGTTATCACATACGTAATGTATAGAGTTGTCAAATCACTATGTTGTACACTTGAAACTAATATAACATTTGTACCAATTATACTTAAAAAATAGAATATGCCCTTATAAATTATATTTGTTTTTTATCACTACTGTGAATGGGATATTTTCTTTCATTTTATTTTTAACTGGTTTCTCTTTAGTTATAGAAAGGCCTTTGGTTTTTGTATGTTAATCTGATAAACTGTCACCTTACTAAGTTCTCCAGTTGTTTCTTTTTTTTTAAATTTTTTTAAACGTTTATTTATTTTTGAGACAGAGAGAGAGACAGAGCATGAACGGGGGAGGGGCAGAGAGAGAGAGAGACACAGAATCGGAAGCAGGCTCCAGGCTCTGAGCCATCAGCCCAGATCCCGACGCAGGGCTCGAACTCACGGACCGCGAGATCGTGACCTGAGCCCAAGTCGGGCGCTTAACTGACTGAGCCACCCAGGCGCCCCTCCAGTTGTTTCTAAAAAATGTTTCAATTGATGCTTTCAAATTTTAGGAATACAATCACAGCATCCACAAATTATGATATTAGGGGCTCCTCCATGGACCGTGTTTTTCATTTTGTTCTCTCCTCTAATTGGATTGAGTCAGGCTTTTAGAACCACGGCGAATAAAATAAAGTAACAATGGTTATCCTTGCTTTTTCCAACATCTAACTGGGGCAGCTTCTAGGGTGGCGTCATTAATCATGGTGCTGTGGTTATTTTGCAGAAAATATCCATTTTTTTACCATTTTACTAAAGATTAAAAAAAAAAACCAGGACAGAATCCTGGATTTCATCAAACAGTATTGTGTTGTTTGTTCTTTTATTCACCAACATAGGACTTATAATAAATTTCCAAATATAGAACAAATGAACAAATAATGTGCTATTGTTCGAACGACTGCTGGATTTCATTTGCTAATATTTAACCCTTGGAGGTGTGCTCAGTATTCCTAGGAATGACTGACGTGCAGATTTCTTTTTCTGTATGGGTCTTAGCAGGTCTCAGAGTAGGGATTTTGCTGCAAGGAGCTAATTAGCAGAAGAATGATTTCACTCCTGGAGCTGCTAAGGCTGGCATTCCTTTGTTGGTAAGTCCTTGACAACTTTTCACATTTCTTTCTTGGTTCTTGGTCTTTTTTTTTTTAACTAAAAAAATTTTTTTTTCATGTTTATTTCTTTTTGAGAGAGAGAGACAGACAGACAGACAGTGTGTGAGCGGTGGAGGGGCAGAGAGAGAGGGAGACACAGAATCTGAAGCAGGCTTCAGGCTCTGAGCTGTGAGCACAGAGTCTGATGCGGGGCTCGGACCCACAAACCGTGAGATCATGACATGAGCCGAAGTTGGACACTCAACTGACTGAGCCACCCAAGTGCCCTTAGTCTGTTTTCAATCATTAGTTCTTCTTTTTTTTTTTTAATTAAAAAAAAATTTTTTTAATTTATTTATTTTGAGAGAAAGAGGGAGAGAGAGAGAGAGAGATACCTAAGCAGGCAGGGCTTGGACTCATGAATCACAAGATCATGACCGGAGCCTAAGTCGGATGGACGCTTAACTGACTGAGCCACCCCAGTGCTCCCATTAGTCCTTCTTCATTCTTAGTTCTTATTTTGTATATTTGTGCTACCTCCTTTAATTTTGATGATTCCATTAACTGGGAGTTTTTTGTTTTTTTTTTTTTTTTATGGTAACTACATTTACTTATGGTTCTTTTTTTCTTTCTTTCTTTCTTTTTTTTTTTTAATTTTTTTTTCAACGTTTATTTATTTTTGGGACAGAGAGAGACAAAGCATGAACGGGGGAGGGGCAGAGAGAGAGGGAGACACAGAATCGGAAACAGGCTCCAGGCTCTGAGCCATCAGCCCAGAGCCCGACGCGGGGCTCGAACTCACGGACCGCGAGATCGTGACCTGGCTGAAGTCGGACGCTTAACCGACTGCGCCACCCAGGCGCCCCTATGGTTCTTTTTTTCAAATTAACTTCTAATTTTATCATTTTAATGACTTTCTCTTATTTTGTGTTTTTTTTTTCCTTTTGTCAGACTCATAAGTTGACACCTAATTCATTTTTATGTTTTCTGTTAGAAATGAAAGCTTTAAGTACAATCTACAGATTCTGCTATGTAACATTTTGATTTTCTAGGTCATCTGAGAATGAAGCGTTTCCTCTATTTTCTTTATTGAGGTATTACTTACATACTTTAAAATTCACTGATTTTAATTACGTAGTTTCGGTGAACTTTGTACATAATCCTGTAAACACCACCACCACCAAGATATAGAAGAGACCGGCACCCTAAGAAATTTCCCTGTGCACTTTGAACTGGATTCTCTTCCTCTTCCGAACCCTAGGCGACCACTGATCTATCACTACAGTTTTGACTTTCCTAGACTTTCATGTTGTTGGAATTGTACAGCAGCTATTTGTTTGTTTTTGATTTCTTTCGCTTAAAGTACTGTCTTTGAGATTTAGCCACGTTGCTGTGTTAATATTTCATTCCTTTTTGCTAAGCAATGTTGAGAAAGCATAAAATCTGGGAGGTGGGAGCCTAAGCTGAATTTTGAATGTGAAAAGAAATGTCTTACTTAACAGGAATTGCATTAGGTTCTTTCCTGTGTGGGGTGCACTGCAAATTCTGCTGTCCAACTTCCCACAAAATCTTCACTACGATCTGATCTATTACTTGCCTCGGCTCTGCAGAGAGCATTTACTTCTTGGTGAGTCAATAAAGCACAGTAAAACCTCAGTTTGTGAGCGTAATTCATTCCAAAAACATGCTTGTAATCCAAAGCACTCGTATATTAAAGCAAATTTCCCCATAATAAATAATGGAAACTCAGATGATTCTTTCTACAATCCAAAAAATTCATATAAAAATGATTACTGTAATACAATACAAAATAATAAATAAAATATGAAGAAAAATAAACAAATTAACCTGCACTTAACGTTTGAAAACCCTACGTGGCTGGCATGAGGGAGACAAGAGAGAAGAGGGTTACGGTGTAGGACACCTTTCACTATCACTAACCTAATCACCACTATCTATTGGCTCAGTGGAATTTTTCTTTTCGTGCAACTTTTTTTTTCACTGTTTTTATTTTTTATTTGTTTATTTATTTTTCAATATATGAAGTTTATTGTCAAATTGGTTTCCGTACAACACCCAGTGCTCATCCCCAAAGGTGCCCTCCTCAGTGCCCATCCCCCACCCTCGCCTCCCTCCCACCCCCCATCAACCCTCGGTTTGTTCTCAGTTTTTAAGAGTCTCTTCTGCTTTGGCTCTCTCCCACTCTAACCTCTTTTTCTTTTTCTTCCTTCCTCTCCCCCATGGGTTTCTGTTAGGTTTCTCTAAAAAAGAACCTGTCCAATGACACTTGCTTTCGCTTCCTTTTGAGGATTTCCCAGAAATGTGACATTGCATTGTCATTCAATAGGTCCGTTGCTCCCACCGCTACAGCTTTATTCGGGTGGCGCTGTTCTACCAAATTTTGCCATGTTTCCCACATTTGACACATCTCCCTAACTCGTTTGAAGTGAGGGATCCTTCTGCCTTTTCCTCCTCCTCCTCCTCCTCCTCTGCAGAGAAGATGCAGACGTAGACATCTTATAAACTCTTGCAATTTCGGCCACTCGCATACCTCGTTCATCTTCTCGATGATTTCCTTCTTAACTTCCACCGTAATCATTTCCTTCTTACCGCCTTTCTTTTCAACCTTTTTCTGCGTGGGGGCATTGTATATGCTTGCACGTATGTTGACTACAGTACGGTAGTAATAAAATCTTGTCATATACTGTGTTTAATGTAACTGGCAATGAAGCAGCAGAGGAAAGGGTCTATACCTGCAGTCAGCCTGACCTAGAATGAAACAAAGCATTCCTGAACTTACACTTGCATTGAAAAAGCAAAGGACTGTCCATAGGTGCTCTGAAGTGACAAAAAATACACTAGAGCCAGTCGTGGGCACCTTCCAATGTTCTGAAAATCACTGATTTCTGCCAAATGCCGTGGCCTGAGACCAAGCATCTGAGCATGGGAGATGATCACCCACAATGGCTGAGAGAGAGAGAGAGAGAGAGAGAGAGAATAACCATTGGCTCAGGTGTGATCATGTGATGTTCGGTGTCACGTACTACTCATATTGCAACGACATCGCTTGTTTATCAAGTTAAAATTTATTAGAAATGTTTGCTCATCTTTTGGAACAATCGCAGAACAAAATTACTTGCAATCCAAGGTTTTACTGTACTGAGTCTAGGTTTGAAATGGGTGTGGGGTGAAGACAAGCATTTCCCGGGAAAACAGCACACTGCTCTGTGGGTTTTTTCTCTTCTTTTTTTTTTTAATGTTTCTTTATTTTTGAAAGAGAGAGAGAGAGAGAGAGAGAGAGAGAGACAGACTGTGAGTGGCGGAGGGGCAGACAGAGAGGAAGACACAGAATCCGAAGCAGGCTCCAGGCTCTGAGCCGTGAGCGCACAGCCCAACACAGGGCTTGAACTCATGAACCACGAGATCATGACCTGAGACGAAGTTGGACTCTTAACTGATTGAGCCACCCAAGCGTCCCTTGTTTTGTTTTGTTTTGTTTTGGTTTTATTTTCTACACTGCTCAGCAGTCTGTATTTTCTTTATTTTTACCTTTTGTCTCCTCCATCCTCATTATTTTGAAAACTGTTTTACCTCCACTAGTGGTTGTTTATATATTCTAAAAATGTATTTTTAATATCTTAAATCTCTTTTAGTTTATCAAGCTTAGCGAAGCGGAGCATGGTTCGCCACCCCGTAATGTGCCACTTGGGCGTGTGGATTGTTTTGAGCTGAAGGCAATCAAGACACAGCAGACTCAGGAAAAGCTTTTTACCTTTCCCTTAACAGCTTACAAGAGTTTAGATAGGAGTTTGTCACTTGAAAGAGAGCTATTACTAGACAGAACTTTTTTATCTGAATGACCTACCAAACAAATGAGGGCGTCATATAAGCCTCCACCTTCTGACTGCCTTTGAGTCTCCGGTTTTTGTCGGGACTCCTGCGCATATGCAATTAAATTTGTTTTTCTCCCATTAACCTGTTTTATGTCAATTTAATTATTAGACCAGCCAAAGAACGTAGGAGGAGGGAAGAACACTTTTTCTGCCCTTAGGTTAGAAATAAGAGAATGTATCTTGATGACATGAGCAATCTTATCCATCCACATTCCCCTTGACCCCTCTGCCTTCCTTTTTTTGCTGTCATATTTTTGGACTTTGGTACGGACCTATTATCGATGACTTATTTTGACATTTTGTGAAATTGTAACAGTTCAATTGTTTCCAGAGGAGAAAACAAGAAGAGATTTTAAGACACTTTTATGTTTAACTGCCAGACATTTTCTTTTTGAGAGTTATTTGGTTCATCAGTGTATATAATTTTTGCGGGAAAGAGAGCACAAGCAAGGGAGGAGGACAGAGAGAGAGAGAGAATCTTAGGCAGACTTCACACTTAGCTCAGAGCCCGATGGGGGACTCGATCCCACAACCCTGGGATCATAACCCGAGCTGAAATTGAGAGTTGGACACTCAACCAACTGAGTCACCCAGGTGCTTCCTCATTATTATATTTTAAAGTCAAGTTTTCAGGGAAGTTTTGGGGGGTGGTAACTTTCTAAATTAGCGTTTCTAATTCTTGTGTCTTTAAAGATGCTGTTCTGCTTTTACTTGCAAGCAGAATCTTTAGCGGGCTATGGCATTCTTGGTCATATTCCCTTCAATTCTCCGAACCCAAGATGTTAGTCATTTTGGGGCCCGAGCTCCCAGAGGGTTAAACCAAAAGTAACACTGATAGGGAGAGTGAGGAAATAGGCCACTGGGCTAGCAGAGTTCCTACTGGCTCCTTATCAGTGGCGTACCCAAGAACATGTTTGTTACAAAAAAAGAAGCAGGAAAGCCATCAGTCTACCAGCTGCTTGCTCTGAAACAAACCCCCATGTCAGTGACCGTCCCTCCCATGAAAAACCGTAGGAACATTTAACAGGCATCTTTCAGATGAATGTGCTGTGTGCCTTTTCTCTCCCTTTGGAACATACCCACTCGTGGGCAGGGCTAGAGAGAGGGGCCTCTAGGCCTTCACTCCGAAAACACAACATTCGACGCGACCTCTGGGGTGGGGTTATGCCTATGCCTTGGCTGCTTCTTAGACGGAGTTTCCTCCTCCACTTTTTATTCTCTTTGTGCCTTTTCTTTGGGTTTCAGAGAGGGGCGGTTGGTGTGCATCTGTACTGTCGGCTTTCTGGAAGTTCTTTCTCTTTTTCCCGTTTTTCAATTGCCATCATTATATCCCCTTTTAAAGTATCTGATTTCATGTCTTTGTTGCTTTTCATGATTTTTCTTGAGTAGGTAGCCTAGGATTTGCCTTTGTATTTCCCGCCCGCAAGAAGAGGGAGCAGCCAATTTGCTGAAAGCCACTTAGTTTACTGAAGGGTCATTTTATCAGATGATAAATTCAATCTTTTAAAAACATATCTGCGTGGATGGAATGTTCGTGACCCCCAAATTCATATATGTCAGAGCTCTGACCTCTAATGGGATGGTCGTTAGAGGCAGGGCCTTTGGGAGGTAGTTTAGATGAGGTCTTGAGGGCAGGGCCTCTTGGTGGATTAGTGCCCTTATAAGAAGAGAAGGAGAGATCTCTCTCTCTCCAAGAGCAGGCACCAAAAAAAGCCCATGTGACCATACTGTGAGAAAGCAGCCATCTGTAACCCACGAAGAGAGCTCTCACCGGAACCCAGCCGTGCTGGTACCCTGATCTCTGACTTCCAGCCTCCAGAACTGTGAGAAAATAAACTTCTGCTGTTTAAGACACCAAACCTATGGTATTTTGTTACAGCAGCCCAAGCTGACTAAATATCTACGGACTAAACTCTGGTTCTAAGAAACATATTAAGATGTATCTGGTGAGTAGAAATATGTTCTGTGGCTTTCTGTATTCATTAGACCATATGAATTCGACAATATTTATTGATCACTGTTCTTGATTCTACGGGCGCAGCCATTTTATTTCTGTCCTTTGGGGGTTGCATTCTAGAATTAAAACAATGGAGGGGGGGGTTCTTCTCTGTAGGGTGAAATTTGAGTGAAGACCTGAAGAATGTAAGAGAGGGGGCCATGGGGTTACCTAGGGAAAGGGTGTACCAGGCCCGGAGAAGAGCAGGAGCCCTGAGCAGGAAGCTTCTAGGCTGGAAGAGCAGCTTGTATGGCTGAAGTGCAGGAGCCCCAGGGAGTGTCAGGAGATGGGGGAGGGGAGGAAAGGAACCATTGAGGCAGGGTAGGGGTTGCTACTTTATAGGTGTTGGTAGGGAGGGATTCGCTGGAGAAATTAATTTGAGGGACATGAGGAAAGACTATTCCAGCAGAAAGAACAGCAGGTACAAAGGCCCTGAGGTAGCAGCCTGCTTTATATGTTTGAGGAATAACATAGAGGCCAATAAGCCAAGGTGGAGAGCCAAAGGTGAGGTGAAAGATAAAGGGTGGGGGAGAGGGCTGGAAAGGGGTATTATAAGGATTTGGGTTTTCTTTCTGAAAGAGACAGGAAACTAGTGGAAGATTTTGAGTAGAGGAGCCACATAACATGACTTGTGTCTTAGGACTGCTGTGTGATGAACAGGCTGGAGGAACGAGGTGAGAAAGGATGGCAGCCAGAACTAGAGTGGAGATATTAGAGGAAGATAGAGGTTGTCGGATTCTGGGCATAATTTTAAAGTGGAACCAACAGGAATTACAGTGAAGGATGACCACAAGGGTTTTGTCCTGACACTTGTAGAAGGATGTTCCTGCCATTTTCTAAGATGGAGACACTGAGGGAGAAGCGGGCTTGGGGGTGGTAGGGGTGATGATTCAGGAGTTCAGATTTGACCTGTTCCACTTGAAATGTTCATTAGGCATTCAGGCAGGGGTGTCTGGTGGGGAGATGGGGGTCCACATCTGGAGTTCAGAGGAGAGATCCTGTCTGGGTATCTAAACACGGAAGTCATCAGCATGTTGATAGATGGTATTTATAGATAGGAGACTGGGTGAGGCCACCAAGGTAATGAGTGTCTGGGGATTGAGTCCTGGGGAAGATTGGGGTCAAGGAGATGAGGAGGAGGAAAAACCAATGCCAAGGGAAGAAAGTGTCTCAGGAAACAGAGAAGCCAACTTGCCAAATGCCCCTGAGAAGTGGAGTGAGTGAGGTCTGGGAAATGGCCGTTGGCTTTGACAACATGACCTTGACCGGGAGACCTGGATAAACCCTGATAATGGCTGTTTGGGAGGAGAGGTGGGACTCAACTGAGGTAGTAGGTTCATGAGAGGAGAGGAGGGGGTGAGCTGGAGACAGCAGCCTGGATATCTTCTGAGGAGTTTCCTTGTAAAGGAGAGCAGAGGAGGGGGCAGTGGCTGGGGAAGGGGGCAGATGTGAAGTCTAGGGAGGGTTTATCAGCACGTTTGTTCACTGATGGAAATAATGATGATGCAGGAGAGATGTCCTGGAGTAACTGAGTAACTGAGTAACTGAGAGGAGATAGGCTGGAGCTGACAATTGAGGAGGCTGGTCTTTGCCAGGATTGTGGACGGGTGATGCCATTAATAGCAGAAGAGATGAAACACACACCCAGGTGAAAGCAGGCTGGCAGGTAGGGGGTGGTAGCATCTGGAAGGATCCCTGCATTGCTTCTGCTTCCTCCCAGAAGTGGGAGACAAGGCCCTGAGCTCAAATGTAGAGGCAGGACTTGAGTCTCAGCAAATTGGTTCCTGGTAAATGGATTCAGAGCGGGGAAACCAGCTGTTGGGTGGCTCTATCAGTTCACAGATTCTCTACTGTCTCAACCACGAGTTGCTATTTTTATCTTTATTCCCTTCTCGGATCAATTGCCCTTGATGATGTTGTGCTGCTGGGTGGGTAGTTTTGCCCTTGCTTGAATTCCTCAGTGGGAGCATTGAAGGCTGTGACTTTGCCCTTGACTTTGCCCTTGAGCATATCTCCACTCGACCTCTCACCCGCCCCCCGCAAGGATGCTGCAGGACACAAGAACTTCTTCAGCCTGGACCTCAGTCTGAATTCTTGTTGGATGACGTGGGGTCTGTCGCAGTAATAAAGCCTGATGCCCTCTGGATTCCTCTTTATTTACTTCTGTGGCTTTCCCAGAACCAAAAAAAAAAAAAAAAAAAACAAAAAAAAAAAAACAAAACGCAAAATGTGTATGTTATGCAAGCTCTGCTTTTCCATGAAACTCAAACAATAGTGTGTGTTGTTACGATCCAGAGTCGCTTGTAGTGGCCAAACTATTTAAACCTCGTGGACGAGTATAGGCGTTACTACATTTTCCCCAAAGGACTTTTGCCTCTTTCAAACTCACCCTGAATGATCTGAGTATTTGTGGTTTTTTGATTAGGGAAGATGACTAAATCACCTTGTGCCAAACCTTATACCCGACCTGTGAGCCTCTATCTCATTTACTGTATGGAGTTTTGAAATGCTTCATGTTAACTGTGTTTAAGAATTAGATCAGATTGTGCAGTGTAATCACAACTATATAAAAAGGTGTAGATAAAAAGGCTGGGAAGACAGGCATGCCAAGATTAATTGTGGTTAAATCTAGGTAGCTTCTGGGTAACTTTTTCCTTCTTTGTATTTTCCCTCCAATTTTCAATCCTTCTATCATTAATATGTATTATTAATTTTTAAAAAGTGTTTTATTTATTTTTTTAAAGTTCATTTTACTTATTTTGAGAGAGAGAGAGAAAGGGAGAGAGCAAAGGAGAGGCAGAGAGAGAATCCCAAGCAAGCTCCTCACTGTTAGTGTGGAGCCCGATGTGGGGCTCGAACTCACCAACCCTGAGATCATGACCTGAGCCAAAATCAAGAGGTGGTACCTTAACCAACTAAGCCTGCCCAGGTGCCCCTTATAAAACAATGTTTTAAAAGGATAGAAAATATAAATCTGTGTATGCCACATAAATCACAATTATGTAAAAAATGATATGCACATTAATTAGAACTGTAAAGAAGTGTATCAAAATGTCAACAGTTTTTCTCTGGGTAGTGGTACCGTAGATGATTTTTACTCTCTTCCCTTTGCCAACCTGCATTTTCCAAAAATATGTTTGTGTATACTGTATTCTTTCCATAATCAAAAACGTGTTTTCTTTTTTATAAGGTAAATAAAATTCTTCCAGGGTGTCCTAGGTATGGAGCTCACTGATGGTTCCTGCATTACAGACAGTTCTTTTAATCTGAATATTCAGATTTATTTTGTTCCATCTTGGGGCAGTTCCCTCAGCTATGCCTCTGATTGTTAGTTCCAGTCTAATTGTTCTCACTGCCCACTCGGGAACACCCACTAGTCTTGGGTTTTGATCTCTGGTCTCTGTATTTCTCTATCTGTTTCTAACCTTTTCTATCTTTTTCATCTCTTTGTTGTTTTCCTCTTTATTCTGGGGGAGCTTTGCAAGTTTGTCCTCTGTGTCAGTATCTAAAGGAGAGCTACCGTCCTTCCTAAAATGGGGTGAAGAAAACTTCATGCCTGGTTAGCAGGGGAATTGGAACACAGCCCACCTGCAGGATGGAAAACAAGAGGCTGAAATGACAGTCAAGTGTGTTATGCCTAGGTGTAAGGGACTGGTGCACGAGCTCAAATCGTGAGTCTGACCTGTCAGTGTAGCATGGTGGGATGGGCCAACACGAGTGTCCTTTTGCAAGGATCCAGGAGCTTTCCAGAGGAGCCCATCTACCTCCTGGGGAGGGAGGCCATGCGGAGAAGTGATTCAGAGGACACATCTGCTGGGACCAGTCATGTTACAGAGATGCTAATACAACTGAAAGGACTGTTTCCCCAGAGTATAAGCGCCTCTGTTTCTCCTTCCAGCACCTCGTGTAGTTCAGGCACCTCATAGCATAGTAATCCCCCGTTCCATTCTCCCATCCTTGTGACACTGATTGTATCCATGTCACTTCTTTGTACAAGCACACAATACATTATGTTACTGTTTCAAACAGTTGTCTTTTAGAGCAATTAAGAATGAAAAAATAAAATATTTTATCTTGCCTTTATTCTCTCTCTGATGCTCTTTTTCGTTTTTAATTTTTTGGCGGGAGGCTGTGGATTTGAGATTTTGACCTACATTATTTCCTGCCTCAAGAACTTCTTTGCCATTTCTTGTTGCAAGGAATTGCCCAGTTTTTGTTTGTCTGAGGAAATACTTATCTATCCTTTACCATTGAAGGTAATTTCTCTGGATATAAAATCCTAGATTGGCAATTTCTTTCAACACGTTAAAAGTTTCGCTTGACATTCTTTCTTCTGATGGGAAGTATGCTGTTATCTTTGTGTGTGTGTGTGTGTGTGTGTGTGTGTGTGTGTGTTTAAATATAGATAAAGTGCTTCTTCTCCCTGGGACTAAGATCTTGTTAGAGGTAAGAGTCTGGGTGGGTTTGAAGATGCCTGGTCTTCTCATCTCCCATCCAGACTAGGAGAGGATCTTTCTCCGATTATTCCAGTGGGAAACTGCTGGGGTTCCTGGAGTGACAGCCCATGTAAGCATAGTGTCCCCCTGTGACTGCAGGAACCCACCGGTGCCTTACTCTCATACAAGTCTGCACTCAGAGTCCTGCACTTAGTCAAAATAATGATTTAAGTGCTCCTTCCAGCTTATTGATTCCAATAGCTTCTATTTTAGTAAGTGAATCTCAAGAGTTACACTTCTGGATGCATCTGTCCCTCCAGAATTCAGCCTAAAAGGTTTGCCTTGTGATCTCAGTTCTCAGATGGTTCCAAGAAGAGTCAATTATCTTCCACTTGTCCAGCTTTTTCTTGTACAGATGAACATGATGACTTCTAAACTCTTTACATGTTGGCTCTTGGTGTTTGTTTTCTCTTAAAGTTGCTTGAATAGATGACTGATTGTTAATTGAAGGACTTTGTGTGTATGCTCCTCAGACTGAACCCCAATGTGTGGTGAGTGAGTTAGAACCCAGACTCCAACACCAGTTTGTTCAGCCACGAACTCTATCTTCTTCCTTCTATTATGTAAGCATGAAATGTTAATCAGCAAGTGAGGGTTAGATTGAACCAAAGGTGGGGTTTTGCCAAGTAAGAGAGGGGCAGAGCGTTGACGGTATATTCAAAGAAGTGATTATAATGGTGAACTACAAAATCTAAGCTTGGTAAGTAGGGGAGTGAGGGATGGTAAAAAGACAATAGAACCTGTTGTAGGTTCTTATACAGTTATTTTTCTGTTCAGAATCTATTAATGGCTTCACATTATTTAATACTTTCACTAGGAATCAACAACTATTTTGGGATCATCACTAGGCAAGGCACTATGTTAGATGATGTGGCACAAAAAAGACCATTTGTGCTATCCAGGGGGAGCAGGCATGTAACTCAAGGAGATGAAGTATCTTAATTGATTCTGAAATGAGTCTAGGCTCTTCAGTTGACTGTTCAAAAGCTTCCACAATGGGATGCTCAGCCACTTTTGGTCTTTTCTCTCTCACTCCCCTAAACAAACGCAGTGTGAATCCATTGTCATTCTATGAATGTGCTTTCCCTTTCTCCCTCCTCTGCACCTTTGCTTGCTGGTGATAATCTGCCTGGAATGCCTACCTGTGTGACCTCACCAACAAAACTCATTCTCCATCCTGAAGGCTGAGTTCAAAGGAGGACTCCAGGAAGCCTTCCTGGTTTCTTTTTTCTTTTCTTTTCTTTTTTCTTTTTTTTTTTTTTAATTTATTTTTGACAGAGAGAGACAGACAGACAGAGTGTGAGTAGGAGAGAGGCAGAGAGAGAGGGAGACACAGAATCTGAAGCAGTCTCCAGGCACTGAGCTGTCAGCACAGAGCCCAACGTGGGGCTTGAACTCACCAAGCGCAAGATCATGACCTGAGCTGAAGTCTGATGCTTAACCGACTGAGCCACCCAGGCGCCCCTTTCTGGGTTCTGTAGTAAGTTATCCCCTCTCAACTGTTCACATAGCACACAGATACTTGTCTCATCTGTTCCAGCAGACAGCATGGATATTTTCCTGTTAGTCTGTCTGTGTAGCAGTGTGCCTGCCCTTTATAATAAAGCAGTTACTAAAGTCCTCGAGGAAAAGAATTAAAAAAAAAAACAAGATCAGAACCAGATGGTTAAAATCAGCCACTGCTTTGGGTTTTCTCGTTGTCATGGACACAGAATTTTCTATTGTTGGTAACTCTGGTCTCTATGGTGAGCTCACACTTAGAGCTAGAACCTTACAAAGGCGAGAAAGGGGATTGGATGTGGCCCACTGCATTTTTTCAATGAGTGGGGAGGGCAGGTATGAGAAGGACAGATAGATGGAGAAAAGACTAAAAATAAACGTGTGGCTTTCCCATGTCTTCCCTCTCCCAACAAATATTACATTTTAAGTTAAATCTTGTTTTCTATCTGGTCCACTGATTCCTGTTAAGACTGCAGTATAATGCCCTCCACCATATGACTCCGTCCTCACCACCCCAACAATCCTTGCTGTGTCTAAAATGACCAACTGAGTGTGAAGAGTTGGCAGTGGGGACGGATAATCTCAGCAGTAAGGGGATAGAATTCCATGCCAGAGAATTCAAGGAATATGTGTTACATGGGGTACATACAGGGCAACACTAAAGAAGAGACCCAAGAGTAGGGTCTCTGATCCCTCCTGGTAAGTAGGAGACACAAATGGAACCCTCTGACTCAAGTGATAAAGCTTAGAAGCAAGGGTGTCAGGGGCAAATGAGAGGCTTTTAACACTTGGGCTGCTTTTTGCTCAGCGTTTACAGAGTTGGCTTCAGCTAACAGAAAGAAGTGGCCTTAAGGGGCACCTGGCTGCCTCAGACAGGTGGGCGTCCATCTTTAGCTCAGGTCATGATCTCGCGGTGTGTGAGTTCAAGCCCTGCATCGGGTTCTGTGCGGACAGCTCAGAGCCTGGAGACTGCTTCGGATTCTGTGTCTCCCTCTCTGTCTCTCTGCTCTTCCCCCACTCACACTTTGTCTCTCTCTCTTTGTTAAAATAAATAAACGTTAAAAAAAAAAAGAAGATAAAGCAGTGGCCTCAGGAAAGAGTAGGGTACAGCCCCAGTGGGAACCTGGCATAGTCCACTACCTGGAGTCAGCCAAACTGTAAAGTTTGAAGATAGAGTCTCCACACAAGACTACTCTCATCTCTGACACCAATGGCAGATTTGAGGGCTCCTCCAGACCACCCTCAAGTTTGATAATTACAGAGACTCAGAACTTGCTGAAAGTTATACTCATGGTTATGTCTTATTACAGGGAAAGAGCACAGATTAAAATCGGTGAAGGGTAGACACACACAGGGCAGATCTAAGAGGGTTCCAAATGGGAAGCCTCTGCTGTTCTCTTCCCATGGAGTCACATCACCTACCTGGCATTGATGCGTGACCATACTCACGGAGCATTGCTGATAGAGAAGCTTACCAGAGCTTCAGCATCCAGAGTTTTTTTTGTTTTATTACGTGTGTGTGTGTTGTTTTGGTTTTGTTTTTGTATTTTGAGAGAGACAGAGCTGCAGAGGGAGAGAGAATCTTAAGCAGGCTTCGTGCCCAGCATGGAGCCAGGAGCCTGAGGCAGGGCTCTATCTGTGACCCTGAGATCATGGCCTGAGCTGAAATCAAGAGTCCGATGCTTAACTGGCTGAGCCACCCATGTGCCCTGAGAGTTTATATTGGGACTTTATTACACAGGCGAGATTAATGGGTTGATTGCTCATGTAGTTGAACACAGTCTCTAGGTCAACTAATATAGTGTGCCCTGAAGCACTCACCATAAATCAGGCTATCGGTCTTTCCTATTGGTATGGTCAGCCCCTACCCGAAGACTGTTGAATGTGCCAAGCCTCATTTTAAGATCCAGTGGAGCCAGTCCCTGCATTAAACAAAGACACTTTCTTTTTTTTACAAATTTTTCTTTAATGTTTATTTATTTTTGACAGAGAGAGAGACAGAGCGTGAGTGGAAGAGGGGCAGAGAGAGAGGGAGACACAGAATCCAAAGCAGGCTCCAGGCTCTGAGCTGTCTGCACAGAGCCCGACGCGGGGCTCGAACTCACGTGCTGTGAGATCGTGACCTAAGCCAAAGTCGGACGCTCAACCGACTGAGCCACCCAGGTGCCCCAAAGACACTTTCTATCAAATATGGCACAGATTACCTCCCAGAATCTGAGACAAAGTCCATACCTCATTTTGCGCAAGACCAAATTCTTTACTATGCGGCCACATACACTGCAAGTTAGAAACGAAGAGTTAGCTCATGGGATAGTAGTTTTGCCCCATAGAGAAGAGCACAGATAAAATTCTGTTGGTAGAAGAACATGGGTCTGCTTTCCTTCTCTCTCTTGCCAGATGGCTGGATTGTAAAAATGGAAATGCAAGTTTTTATCAACTGGCTCTCTAGCTTAAGAACTGAGAGAAAGATACTAAAGAGCTTGTAATGAAGAAAAATCTTTTTCTTATCCACATAGTCCAAGATTAGACTACTTTTTATTCATTCAAAAATTAGTAAAACAAGGGGTGCCTGTGTGACTTAGTCAGTTAAGCATCTGACTCTTGGTTTTGGTTCAGGTCATGATCTCATGGTTCATGAGTTCAAGCCCCACATCGAGCCCCACATTGGAATTTTCTCTCTCCCTCTCTCTCTGCCCCTTCCTTGCCCCCTCTCTCTCTCAAAAAATAAACTAAGAAAAAAACTTTAAAAAATTAGTAAAACAAAACAAACTCCTAACAAACACATGGCAGCTAAGAAATATTTTATAACTAGGAGATGGAGAATAAGATACAGAGGGGAGAGTTCTTTGGAAAAACATGTAATTCCAGAAGGAGGAGCAAATTCTAGAAAGCACCTGCAGTGTGTTCTCAATATAATTAAGGTATAGACATGAAGTAAAAGATGAATGGTGTGTGATAACGTAGCCGAGATGATGAGGTAGGCGGGTGATGAGGAGTTATAAACAGGAATTAAAAAATAAGAAAGAGTTTAGTTACAGAATTTATCTTCAAAAAAATTCATAAGGCAGAATCAAACCTACATAAAATCAAATCAGTGATATGGGGAGAAAACCTGAGAAAGTTTCCCAGAATGTAGAGGAAAAGGTATAGGATAAAATTGATGACAGAAAAACTAGTAGAGATTGAGAAGGGAGGAAAGAGGCCCCAAATCAGATACTTTATGATCATGAAGAAGGTTTGACACAATGCTCAGAGATATCAGAACATAAAGTAAAAGAAAGCTTTCTGGATCTGAGAAAAAAAAACCTAGCATCAAGAAAACCAATTTTAAAAAATAGGTCCACTCTCCAAGATAGCCCTAAAGATCCCTGCCTGCTGGTATTCACATTATATCAGGGTAGATCTGTGTGCCCAATGGAATATGGTAGACATGACTGTCACTTCTGAGGTTAGTTTAAAAAGATGCTATATCTCTGTCTTGGTTATTCTTTCTCTCTTGGATCACTCTCTCTGGAGGAGTCAAGCTGCTGTACCATGAGCAGCCCTATGGAGAGACCCATGAGGGGAGAGACTGAGGCCCTCGTACAGCCATGCATGGATCGTCCTTCCCAGCAAATCTCCAGCTGACAACAGCCCCAGCCAACATCTGGACTGCAACCTCATGAGAAACCCTAAGCTAGACCCATCCAGCTAAGCCCTTTCTGGATACCTGGAGAGATTACAAACACGTGTTGTGGCAAGCTGCTAAATTTGGGGGTAATTTGTCATGGAGTAATAGATAACTAATATAGCCACTAAGTGGATGAGGGAGATAGAAGGAAGATCAGGTGATAGCTGGCAAGAGAAAATCCAAGAGATTAGAACATGTTTAAATGTTAAGGGAAGAATTCAACAGAAAAGAAGAAAGGTTGGGGATGGCGAAAGGGATGTGTGGTGGCATGAGGTCCCTGAGAAGGAGGGTGGGGTGGATTTCCGGGATAGGTGTAGGAATTCGTCATCAAAAGGAGAAGGGGCACTTTGTAACGGTCTTACACTCAAACACTTATTTGGCCACTCAGGCCTCTGAGTTTGAGATCCCATGAAGGTGGAAAACTCCGACAAGCGTAACTGAGAAAATGCAAATCTATAACATTAATAACAAGAAAGGAGGTTATTAGGAAGATACAGGTGAGACTAAAACCACCGTCAGGAAAATGATATTCAACTCGAAGCTGAAGAATTTGAAAATTTAAATGGGACTTTTTTCTAAGCAATTAGTAACTATCAATTGGCAGAATTGTTTCACAGAATAGAAGAGTCAGGATAATAACCGTGGTACAAATGGAGATAGCTGCAAGAGAATTATATGCAGAAAGGTATTGGACCCGTAAGGTTTTGTGGGCTATTTTGTTCAAGCCCTAAAGCTGTGTGGTTCCATACAAGAACTGACAAGTCACGTGCAGCTATTTACATTTAGATTAATTAAAGCTAAATAAAATTTAAAATTCAGTTTTTCAGTGACACTACCTTTCAAGTGCTCAACAGTCACATGTGGCTGGTGACTGCCATATTGGACAACCATGGTATACAACGTTTCCATCTTTGCAAAAAGTTTTATGGGCCAATATTGCTCTAAAGGAGTAGATAGGGGCACCTGGGTGGCTCAGTCGGTTAAGCGTCCGACTTCAGCTCAGGTCATGATCTCACAGTTCGTGAGTTTGAGCCCTACATCGGGCTCTGTGCTGGCAGCTCAGAGCCTGGAGCCTGCTTCAGATTCTATGTCTCCCTCTAGCTCTGCTCCTCCCCCGCTCATGCGCCGTCTCTCTCTCTTTCAAAAATAAATAAAAACATTAAAGGAATAGATAGTTTTTATCTGGTGTAACTTGTTTCCATGCTGTGTTTCACATTTATCATGTGAAACTCCAATAACTTTGATGCCAAAACACAGCTGGCATCACAAAAGTTAGAAACCAATCTTGTATATGAATAGATGGAAACGTCCTGAATAAGTCTCTGGTACTTCACCTCTAGACACTCATTCAGAAATAATTTAATGTTGGCATTCTGGAAGTACAAGAATATTCTAATAGTAGAAAATCCATTAATATAATTTAACACATCACTAGAGAAAAGAAGAAAAACAGAACTGACTTCATAGATGCAAAATAAATAAAGTCACACCTGAATAAGCTGAGACAAGATGCAATTTTATTCACTGTGCTAAAGAATAACCTTATTAGATAGCCACATCATTCCAAACCTGATGCAAACAGCCCAACTTGTATTTAATGATAAAATAATCCAGGCACTTCAATTAACACGAAGAGTAAGACAAGCCCAAGCTCATTATCATTTTATAATGTAATAAGGCTCTGGAAGTTTCAACATAGAACAATACAAGAATAAGGGGTATAAATAAAGGAAAGGAAGAGAGAATTGTATCATAATTTTTAAGGACAGTGTTGACGCTTACCTAGAAAAGTCCAAGAGAATCAATTACAAACTAGTAAGAGATTTCAATGTGATGGTTACTTTTGATATCTCGACCCAGCCAAGGGATGCCCGGATAGCTAGTAAAGCAAGATTTTGGGGTGTGTCTGTGTGGGTGTTTCTGGAGGAGATTAGTTTTTAGTTCAGTAGATTGAGTAAAGGGGTCTGCCCTCACCAGTGTGGGCATCATCTAGTCTGTCGGGGGACCAAAGGGAACAAAAAGATGAAGGAAAGGCAAATTCTTTCTTTTTTCTCGAACTGGGACATCCATCTTCTCCTGCTTTTGGACATCGGGGTTCCTGGTTCTCAAGCCTTCAGTCCCTAATTTTACACCAGAGGCTCCCTGGCTTTTAGGTCTTTGACATTGGCCAGAATTCTACCACTGCCCTGCCTGGTTATCCAGCTTGGAGAAAAACCCGGGAAAGGTAAACCAGCCTGTGGCAGCTGAGGACTGGCATCGCAGCCAGCTGTGATGTTCTCCTGTGGAACAAAAATACATGATCAGAACACTGACATCAGACAAGGCCACTCTGGGACCCTGATGGATCAAGACAAAGCCTGCTTCTCTCCATACTCGTGTCCGAACCCAGACAGAAACTTGAAGGCTGTCTAAAATACAAAAATGACCAGACAGCTCCTGTCCAGGCTAAGAGCCACAACCCTGCTTCTTTACCTCGCTTCACTCCTACCACCTTCTAGGAAAGAAAGAGTCGGGTACCTGATCACAGAATTACCTTTCCTGACAGCATGTAATCTAACGCAAACCCTTCTTCTTTGAGCCCTCCCCCACATCACCTCATACAAGCCCCAATCGTTTATAACACCCGCTTGCTGAGACACCCAGGGATCCCCTTGGTGTGTGTTTTCCCTCACTTCAATAGGCAATAAGCCCAATTGTTCAACTACAGGTATATTCCTGGAGGTCTTTGGCTGGGGAGCATTGACAAGTGACTTTAGAAATGGCATATACAACAGTAACAGCAGCAACTACAATGTAACTTCCTACAGCCAGTGATTATCAGTAAAGAAAATGCCATGGAAAGGCACACACAAAGATTTGCGCATTTTTATTTATTTATTGTATTAAAAAATTTTTTTTAATGTTTTATTTATTTTTGACAGAGAGAGAGAGACAGAGCATGAGCAGGGGAGGGGCAAAGAGAGAGGGAGACACAGAATCCCAAGCAGGCTTCAGGCTCCAAGCTGTCAGCACAGAGCCCTGACGCCGGGCTCGAACTCACAGACCGTGAGATCATGACCTGAGCCGAAGTCAGACGCTCAACCGACTGAGCCACCCAGGCGCCCTGAGATTTGTGCATTTTTAAAAGTTCTGAAAGGAAATACAACTAAATATTAACTGTGGCTACCTTCCAGTTTGCAGGATATTGAGCAACTTTAAAAAAATGCTTACACAATCTTGATCCTTTCCATGATGAATGTAGGATATTTTTTTAATAAAATTTTTAACGTTTATTCATTTTTGAGAGAAAGAGACAGAGCATAAGTGTGGGAGGGGCAGAGAGAGGGAGACACAGAATTCGAGGCAGGCTCCAGGCTCTGAGCTGTCAGCACAGAGCTCGACTCGGGGCTGGAACTCACTGACCTCGAGATCACGACCTGATTTGAAGTCAGTCGCTTAACCTACTGAGCCACCCAGGTGCTCAGGTATTTTTTATAGCCAGCTAAAGTGTCATTTTCTGAAAGTAGTGACTAACTGGAGGTGGTTGAAATTTTCAGATGAGATCATCATGTTGTGAAGTAATAAGGGTATAGAAAGTAGGCTGCAGAACTAAAAGAATCCTCCAGATTTTCAGCGTTCTCCAGTTCCCAGGTGGCTCACACCAGCTCCCAAATGGGATGGAGCTGGGGAGGGGGCAGGAGAGGGCGCTGGTAAAGGTGATTGATGTCCCAGATGGGACAACCCTGCCCACCCGTTCTGCCAACACTCCTTTATGCTTGTGGGACAGCAAAGAATCACATGGTATGTTCAGGCCTCTGGGAGCCTGGCCTTGAGTCTGGCCATTGACAATGTTGAACTTCACCTAAACTCTTCCATCCTTTTGTATTCGGGAAACAAAGGGTGCTTACTGCAAAGAACTGCCTTCCCCATTGGATTTAGACAAGATTCACAGATGTCCCCCCTTGTTTACCTAAAGGCCAGATGCAAACCCTCCAGATTCCTGTTCTTTGCCTCATCAATGACTGGCTGAACTGTTTGTCTCCACTGATCAATAGGAATAAAACGCTTGTTAATGGAACCTCAGTTAAGCTTCTCTCCTTCCCCCAGGTCCCTGAACTTTGGTCCACCCTCAACCCGAGACAGCACATAACCTATCCTCAACAGTCCCTTCCTGAGAACAGGCTGGCCACAGGGTATAATATTCTCTGATCTACTGTCCGATCAAGCCATCCCTTTTATCCCGTGTCCCCAAGCCTGGTTCTTTCTAGCCTTGTTTACTCCTCGCTATAAAGGGAAACTCCTCTTTGCCTAAACCTCAGGACACTCCCAGATCTTGTGGTCAAAAGTAATCCCTAGGGCAATAGCCCCTTTCCCTTCCTTTGCAATAATCCTGTTGAAAAAAAGTCTCTCCTGGGGCGCCTGGGTGGCTCAGTCGGTTGAGCGTCCGACTTCGGCTCAGGTCATGATCTCGCGGTTCGTGAGTTCGAGCCCCGTGTCGGGCTCTGTGCTGACAGCTCAAGCCTGGAGCCTGTTTCAGATTCTGTGTCTCCCTCTGTCTCTGGCCCTCCCCCATTCATACTCTGTCTCTCTCTGTCTCAAAAATAAATAAACGTTAAAAAAAAAATTAAAAAAAAAAAGAAAAAAGTCTCTCCTTACTAAGTACAGACTTTTTGCTTGACACCATATAAATGTGGAAGAAAACAAAACGTCCCAATTCTCCTCAGGTATAAAAGGATGGGAGTCAGTATGAACATCCACCCACAAAAAGAAGCTGCTGAACCAATGTTTAGTTGGAAATAAGGGACCTCCACGGATGGAGCCAAGGCTGAGATGTGAGACTGTGTTATGAAGAGGCCCATGTTGCAGGGTAAAGAGAACAGGGTGTCATCTCCGAAAATCAGACTCTGAACATCACCAGGAAAGATGGCAAAGCCCAGAATAAAAAGAGGGTCCGTTCTGCATAAGCTTAAATCTAGAAAAAAATAATTTTTCTTCATCTGTCGCACTTGAACTATATATGTAAGAGACAACGGGTTCTCAGAGATGAGACTTATTGTTGCAAAATCTATGTAGGATTTCCTTGATTTGTCACTTTTCCCAAAAGAACATTTTTGTGTCTGTGGTTTTTCTTCCAGCCCCACATTTTCAAGCTCATGTTGTTCTGATGAACAAAAGCAAGACTCTGATTTGGTTCGACACTTTATGCAGAGCCGGATGTCAGCTCTCCGAAAAAACTTATGTTCCACCCGTAGGAGGATTTAAAAAAAAATTTTTTTTTTTCCTTAACGTTTATTTATTATTGAGAGACAGAGAGAGACAGAGCATGAGCATGGGAGGGGCCACAGAATCCAAAGCAGGCTCCAGGCTCTGAGCTGTCAGCACAGAGCCCGACTCGGGGCTCGAACTCACAAACCTCGAGATCATGACCTGAGCCAAAGTCGGACGCTCAACCGACTGAGCCACCCCGGCGCCCCAACCCGTAAGAAGATTGTTAAAAGGCACAAAACTTTATAACCATGAAGCAAAAACAGGCTGATAGTTGTGCCTATTAAGGATAATTATAGCATTTAATCTTAAGGGCATAAATTGGTCAAGTGGGTAATTTGATCTGGCAGACATCAAAATTATATTTAAATATTACAGCAAGGAGACGGAACACAGAGATGCTTGTTGGCTGCCTGGCCCAAAAGCTTTTTGAACACTTTTCCAAGGCTCGTAAATATTTCCTTTCCTTTCTTCTTCCCCTCCTTGGTTTGAGTCAAGTTTGTCTGTTCGGCTTTTGGGGAAACTGAGGACTGTTTTCACTCAAGTGTGATTACAGTCACTTCTGTTTATTATCATCCCTTGTGAATATCCAAACTCCGAAGCTGCTTAGACTTAGGCGTTCTTCCTACAGAAGAGCAAAGTGGGGAGAAATTGGGCCCTAGGGATAAGTGTTTCTGAGAACTGATCAAGCACATGACTTGGTACTCGTGGTGGTGGTGCTGACACTTGCTTTATGAAGCGCTTTGCGCGGTCAGGTGCTGTGTTTGTTGTTTTATAGGCATGATCTCATTTCATTCTTACAGCCACAGATTATCTATTCCAGATAAAAATCTGAGCCCCTGGGGGTTACATAGCTCATCCTAAGACACACAGCTAATAAGTGACGGAGCTAGGTACTAACCACACACATGCTCCTGAGACCCTCACTCTGATTCCTGGTGAAGTTTTTTGTGTTTAGAGGTGTGCGTGTGGGTGTGCACTCGTGTGTATGTATGTGTGTGTGTGTATGTGAGCAGTGGGCAAGGTGGGAGGAGGGAGAAAGTTGAGGGGGCAGATGAGGCCTTTCAATAAAATAAGGTCTCAGCTAATATTGCCCTTAAGTGTCTTGCTTATTTATTTGTTCCTCGGCTAATTGTTGGTTTCCCCTGTAGAACGTGAACCCTAAGAGGCCTATAACTTAACGTTTTCTTTCTTCCCTGTCTTGGTTTAAAATTTTCTATTCATTTACCTTCCACTCTTACTTTGCATTATTTTTCTCCTGCCCCTATCTGTCATTTCTAAGGGGGCCTATTGGTGCCAAGACGTCTAGGGTCCCTCTCTGTGTGGGAGCTCTTGAGAAGAGAAGTCGTCAGACAGATGGTTGGCCTAGAACCCAGGAGTCTAACATCTGTTTCTGACTTTAAGTGCCCCGTGGTACCATTCTTCTTGGGGTAAGAAGGTAAATAAAACACTGGAGTGGGTTTCTGGTTTGGGGAAGGGGGATGAGTGGGCTGGGGTGTAGGCAGTCACCTTGGAGAAATTCCTGATGTTTTTAGTGACTTATTGCTAGCAGCAAGGGTTAGAAAAGCTACTTGTTCATGGTGGGGGTCTGAACTGTTAATGGTGTGAACTCCAAGCACGGCTAATTTATTAGGGGGAAGGGGCTCAGTATCTACTGAGGGCTTGCTGTGTGCAGACACTTTGCTAGTTACATCATATACTATCTTAAATTTAAATTCATACCAAATTCACTGAGGTCAGTTCCATTATCCTCATGTGAAAGAAGCAAAAAAAATCAAATATCAAAATCTCTTAGCTACTTGCCTAGGGTCATTCAGGCCAAATCAGAGGAAGTAGGGCCAGCTACCTTCTGGTGTTTTGATTCCATGTTATTTGTGAACAGTTTCTACAGACTTCTATGATGAAGGCTACAGGCTGATGGTGTTTTCTTTCCATCCACTGGGCATATGCTGGCGTCAGGGACTCCTCTCTCTTCCCCCAGGGAGCAGCCACCCCGTGTATCTGGAGAGAAGAGTGAGCTGTGGGTTTATCAACTGCCTTACCCACTCGAGGCTGGTTTTCTAGTCTGATCAGAAATCTCACCCTGTTGGGGTGCCAGAGTGGCTCAGTTGGTTGACCATCTGATTCTTGATTTTGGTTCGGGTCATGATCTCATGGGTTGTGGGATCAAGTCCCACGTCGAGCCCCACACGGGGCTCTGCACGGACAGTGCGGAGCCTGCCTGGGATGCTCTGTGTCTCCCTCCCTCTCTGCCCTTCCCCCATACACGTGTGCATGCACTCACTCTCTCTCTCTCTCTCTCTCAAAATAAACAAACCTTAAAAAAAAAAAAAAAAAGAAATCCCATCCTGTTCCCTCCACTATTGTGGGCTGAAGAAAAACCCTAACTTTGTTGGGTTTGGGGGGCGATGGCTTTGCCTTCGCATGTGACAGATACCACATGGCACCACATTTAATTTCCCCAACAAGTTGAGCAGATGGAGGGTTTCCAACAGTGCTGGGCAGAGAGGAGGTGTCCCCTCCACATCAGATCTGTCATAAGCCAACTCGGTAAGAGTGCGTGGAAGCCGCCAGGCTCACATGTAGATCACAGGGTCAGGGACTCCTGTTCTTTAGAAGCCTTTCCTCCCCCCAACACGTCCCCAGCAGGATATTGATTCTTTTGCCCCTAACTGTCCTTGGAGGCCCCCTGAGCACTGCTTAGCTGCCTCCAGGTGAGAAGCATGTTACCTGGGCAAGGTTTCCCAGAACTGATCAAAAGCCAGGTCGAGAAGAGAGCTGGGGAAGGACTGGCCAGGGGATGTTGGGCTGGTCATTTCCTCCAGCTCTTCTCTGATCAGGTCCAAGAGCCGTGCGCCTGGGGCGACCCACTGCAGGCCCCCGGGAGGGCCTGATGCTAAACTTGCCTTCATGCGTCTCCATTGATGCCTTCAAAAACAGTCCAGGAAATCTTGGTTTTCCTATGAATTGGTAATCTAGATATAGAGATCTGATTAAATATAGGTTTTATATTTTTGGAAACACAATCTCATGGGCGGTGGTGTGTACTTTCATTGGGAGAGCTGTAATTTCGGTTGTCTCTTTTTCTTTTTCTTGCCTTTTTTTTTTTTTTTTTTAATGACCATTGCTGAGATTGATGTATGAATTTTAAAGCTCCTTTTGACTGCTCTGCGCAGAGAGACTTGGGCGGGTGATGAGCGTGGAAGTTGAGGGGGGTCTGGCAGTTGTCTGGCGAAGGTAGGGACGGTCGAGATAGGACAGATTTGTGGTATTTTGAGGGAAAATTGACGGGACTTTGAGTTGGGTTGGAGGTGGGGGATTAGGGAAAGGGAGAGCCGGGAGGGACTCTACCAGCTTCTGACCTTAGTAATTTGGCTAGATGGTGATGCTGTTTCTTGCGATGACTACGGAAGGACCTGGTTTGAGGATAAAATAAAGAATCCTGTTTGAACACCATCTTGAATGCCATTTGGGATATCTCGGTTGAAGTATTGAGGAGGCAGTTGTATCTGCATCTAGAGCCCGGGTGGGGGGAGGGGGTGGCCCACAAGATGAACATCTGAAAGACCTTAGCACAGATGGCATCTACAGCCATGGACATACGAGATCATTTAGGAAAAGTGGTGACATAGAAAGGAAGAGGTCCCAGGATATGGTGGCCTGAAGAAACCACAGCACGTGGAAAGGAGGAGCAGCTGGCAATCTGGGAGAAAAAACCAGGAGAAGGTGGTATTGCAGATGCCAGAGAGAATGATGTGCGGATAATGAGCCGTCAACCAGGAGCAGAAGTGCTGAGAAGCCGAATGAGATGGGGACAGAGAAATGACCATTGGCAGTTATATTTGGTAACCTGGAGACCATAGTGAGCTTGTCAAGAGTGCCTTCTGGGGGCTGGTGAGGCAAGAAGCCAGATGGGGAGTGGGTCAAAGAGAGAATGAGAGGTGAGGGGGCGGGTACAGTGTGTGTAAATGAACCCCAAGATGTTCTACTGTGAAGAAGAATACTGGATTCCTTCTTAGCAATTGGCCTCTTTTTTTTTTTTTAATGTGTATTTATTTATTTTAAGAGAGAGAGAGAGAGAGAGCTAGTGAGGGTGGGGCAGAGAGAGAGAGGGAGAGAGAAAATCCCAAGCAGGCTCTGCAGTGTTGGTGCAGAGCCCAATGCAAGGCTCGAACCCACGAACTGTGAGATCATGACCTGAGCTGAAATCAAGAGTTGGATGCATAACCGACTGTGCCACCCAGGCACCTGGCAATTAGCCTCTTTTTTATCATGTGAAAATGATGAACTCGTGTTACCGACTGGGCTCTGTTTTCAAGTTTGGTTACTAGAACCCAGCATTCAATGCGTGACCCACCTATAAAAGAATTTAGGATTTTTCAACCCAGGCTAAATTTTATGTCCCTATGCTTGTTTTTCGTTCTCTCACTGTGTGTGTGTGTGTGTGTGTGTGTGTGTGAAACAAGAAAGGAATTGATTTCAGTGAGGCCAGCACCAGGAAGACAGTGGACTAGTGTCTCGAAGACTGTCACCAAAGTGCTGAAAATATATCTAGTTTTGTATTTAAAAAATGTGGGACAAAGGGCAGTGGGTATGTGCAGGTGGGTAGCAAAGGTGAGGTAGTTACTGTCTTGGGGTCAATCACACGGGGTCTTGCTGACTCAGGACCATCCTTATTGTTTGAGCAGGTAGTTTCTTGGTTCCCATCAGGGAAAGCTTTGCCCTCAGGGTCTTCTTCCTGAGTTAAGAGATAAGCTGGAAGGAAGAATTTAATCAATTAGAAAGTACAGCCTCTTGACTCCTACTTCTAAGTCCATTGTTGATTTTATATACCATGTTAAGATGCCTTAAATATTATCTGGAGAAACCTGAGCATACAAAGAAACTATTTAATAGGCTTGAAAGCCTCACTAAACGATCAACCTCACTAAATAAAGTTCAGTGGATTTTTATTTATTTTGAAAGGTAGTAACTAATCCAATTCTTGGCCCCGATTCTATTTTATGTCAAATCAGGTGTTTGGTATATAAACTGTCATTGGAAACAAGCTCATGAATTCCTGCTACGATATTGAGCCTACTCGGTGGTGGGACGGGAGGTAGAGACCTGGCCCCCTTTGCCACTTGGCTTGCCCCAGCACCTGCACACATGAACACATCCCCTCTGGAAACCCTAAGGGCTGAAGGCCAGCACTTCTCAAGCTTTGCCATGCATCTGAATGGCCTGGGAATCTGGTAAAAATGTGTAGGGAATCAGAATATGTCACCCTCAAATATGCCACTTTAGCGTTAGGATCCTGAGCTGAAGACAGTTGAGAAACAGCAGATGCCGAACCAACTCTCTGCCTTCCTCCTCTATTTGCCTAAGAGAAGGATGTAAATTTCCATTTGTCCAGGTGTCTCTGTCTCTCAGAGCAGGAAGAGGAAGGCAACTCTAGACTCACCAGCCGGGAGGCAATACGGCAGAAATCTACATAGCAAACTTCAGCAGAAATCTACATAGCAAACTTGGCTAAAACAGCTCTTACCTTCTGTTAGCTCCCCTCCTCCCATATATTTGCCTTCCCACAGTTTGCCACCCCTAAAAGCCAAAACTGCGTGGCCTTTGTCTCGTCACTTCTCCTCTATAAGCCCCAAGTTCTAACCACTCCTTTGAGTCATTCATCACTGAATTTCTCCTGCCTGTATGCATTCTGCCTATGTTAATAAACACTTTCACTCTCTTCACCGGTCTTGTTGGTTTCATTTCCAGGGTCCCAGTAGAACTTAAAAGGATAGAAAAAAAAATTTTTTTTTTCTCCCTTACAAATATAAATTCTGGTTTGGTAGGTCTGAAGTGGAGCCTGAGAGTCTATTTCTAACAAGCTCGCAGGTGATGCTGATGCCCCTGGGTCCATGGACATACTTTGAGTAGTGAAGACATAGGTCACCAGGAGCTGCCTGCAGTAAAACACACCCAGCCTCTCCGGATTTGTTGTTTTGAGTTTATTTTTATTTATTTTGAGACAGAGATAGAGAGCAAGTGGGGGAGGGGCAGAGAGAGAGGGGGACAGAATCCCAAGCAGGCTCCACACTGCCAGTGCAGAGCCCGATGAGGGGCTTGAACTCATGAACCTCCAACTCAGGAACCGTGAGATCATGATCTGAGCCCAAGTCAAGAGTTGGACACTTAACTGTCTGAGGCATCCCCTCAGATGCCCCACCCCTCTGGATTTCTTAAATGTGTCTTACTCTCAGCTGATTGACTGTAATCATCTGGGAGGAATGACAGCCACCAACGTTAATCTGACAGCCCACCTACATTTGTAAAAGTTTGCTCTGGATTAGAAGGAACAGGCTTGTTTGTGAGAATCACGTAACTTTCCAATCTCATCTACTTAAAATTGAGAGCCAGATGCCATTTTAGTTTCCCTGATTAGATTTGCAGTTGGGTAGAATTTGTCCTGAATATTTTCCTCCTCTCTTCCTTTGAGGAATCACATGCTAATCACTGTAAATCTTTTGGGGCAGAATGCTGTTAACCAGTTGCTTTGTAGGATCTTCTAGCCAAAAATAGTTTGAGGGTGGTGCCTCTTGGGGGTGGGGGTGGGCGTGGCTTTGAGGATTAGCTCATTAATTATGCAGAGATGCAGACTGCATGATAACTGGCAAAGCCCCTGATAAGAGAACAGTACAAGGTATCTTTCAGACAAGCTTTGGGATTAGACAGTGCATTTCTAGAGGCAGGAATGACTCAGGAAGCCCAGAGCCCCAGGAAATGTCAGGCTGAGATAGGAGTGGTGGCCGATCTACCTCCCCACCCTCTCTTGGATCCACTGACTCCAACTTTGTCCTGAGAGAGCCGTGGAATTTCTCCTCACCCCCCTCATGCAGTCTCACCTTGTTAAAGCAGCTTTGCTTCGGGAGGGAGGATCTGTAAATTAATCTGTCACAGTGTCGCCATGGCAACATATTTCCGGATCTCAAATGCCATGAGCCCAGGGGGCCAGGATTTGAAAAACTGCTTTACCCAGTGCCCTAGCTAGCGATTAACAAAGGATTATGTTGTAGAACACACAGGTCCGGCGGGTTGGTTCCAAGGCAAAGAAGGCTTAGGGACCTAATGTCCATTTCTCTCCCTCAGAAGGGACTGAGACTTCATTAAAGGATTGAGAACCAGCAGATCCCTTCTGGCGGGACATTATAACCTCGCGGGGGCACCAAAAGAGAAACCCAAAGGAATCGGAGAGTGGGCATTTGCATCTTTAGCACAGTGGGAGCATTGTGTTGTGTGTGGGGGTGGGAGTGGAAAGACAGGGAGGCTGAGATGAATTAAGAATATAAGGCAGAAGTGGGGGAACAGTTAGTGTTCTCCCCCACTCCTGGCTGCTCCCCTCTCCTCCATTCATTTGACAATTTGTGGCGCGGAGGGGTGGGGAGTACCAAAGATACAGCGAATTGATTCATCCACCTCAAGGCTTGGAGCATCATGCACTGGTCCATACAAGGTCCCTCTCCTGTTTCATTTTTCTCTCTTCTCCCTGACTCCACACATTTTCCCCTCCTCATTACAGATGCTTCAGATTGGGTTTCTTAGAAGCAGAAATGGAGCCGGAGACTCTGGGTCAGTGATTTATTCAGGGAGGGCTCTCAGGAAATACCGACTAGGTGGGCAGGACAGGGAAGAGGGAAGACAAGTGTTCAAGTGACAGCTAGCTTCAGCCAGATGCCATGGGCGCTCTAGAGCATGAATGGCATCATAGCACGCTGCTTCCCCCATACCCCCTTCTGCTTCCCTTACCTTTGAGGCGAGGGAGCAGGCCAGCAGTCTGTGGGGTTCAGGGCTGCCCTCGAGGAAGCTCTCCTTCGCTGAGGGCAAGTCTCCGAAGAAATGAGGCAGCCGTGCAACACCAGCAGGCAGTACTCAGAGTAGTTGGGGAGCTGGGAACCCCAGAAGGGCAAAAAAGCCGAGTAGGATATGCCCATAGCTGTAAGGGGCAACCACCCTGATGTGTTTAAATGTCCCTGTGTGGGTCTATTTACTCTTGTGAAATACTCGGCGCTCAGACATTTATTGAACCCACTATTTTCCGTCTGGTGCTATTCTTTTTCAAGTTTTTAGTTTTTTTTTATTTTGAGGGAGAGACAGAGTAGACGAGAGGGGCAGAGAGAGAGGGAGAGAAAGAGAATCCCAAGCAGGCTCTGGGCCACCAGCGCAGAGCCCGATGCAGGGCTCGAACCCACAACTGTGAGATCATGACTTGAGCCAAAACCAAGAGTCAGATGCTCAACTGGCTGAGCCACGCAGGCGCCCGTGTCTAGTGCTATTCTAAGAGCAAGGAGGGTATAGTCGTGGTGGGGACAGACAGGATCACTCCCCTCGGGTTGCAGTTAGGGGGAGGAGATAGTAAACAATTATTCATACAAATGGATAGCCAGAGGGGCGCCTGGGCGGCTCAGTTCGTTAAGCATCTGACTTCCGGCTCAGGCCATGACCTTGCTGAATTTTGTGAATTCCCGCCCTGCATCCGGGTCTGTACTGACATCTCGGAGCCTGGAGCCTGCTTCGGATTCTGTGTCTCCCTCGCTCTCTGCCCCTCCCCGGCTCGTGCTCGCTCTCTCAGGCCAGATTCAAGCTGGGGTGGAGGACAGGTATTTATGGCTAGAGCTGCTTCAACGTTCACGGAGGAGAAAACGGGAGGGCAGGTGCCTGAAGCAGAGGGAGGAACGTGAGCGAAGCCCTGAGGTAGAAACGACCCCTGTGGGCTCAGGGAATGGAAAGAAGGTCAGGGTGGCTGGAACACAGTGAACAAGGGGGAGAAGGGGACACAGCATAGGGTGCTGGGCCTCCTAGGTCGCATTTGGGACTGAGGGTTACTGCAAAAGCTCAGAGGAAATCCATCAAAGGCTTGGAGCAGGGAAGGGATGTGATCCCCATGGCGGCTCAGGAGAGGTGACTGGTTTGGAGGCAGGAATGGTGGCCAGGAGGCTTATAGAGGAGTCTGGGGAGAGATGCCTGCGGCCTGGACCAGAGGGGTGGCAGTGGACACGGAGAAGCAGAGGGCAGACGGTTTCAGATTAGCCATGGGTCTTGCCGGCAATTTGGATGTGTGTGTGTGGCGGGTCGGGGTGGGGGTTGTCTGGTGAGGGAAAAGTAGGCCCGAGGATCCCCCTCCCCTGTGGACTGAAGTGCCATTTTCTGGAGGGGAGAGATGCAGGGCGGCCAACTGGGAGGGTGTGTTTAGAGCTCGGGACTGGGCTGCGCTGGGAAGTTAAGTCCCGTGGCGGTCAGCGTGCAGGTGACACTTGCAACGCAGGCAGAAAGGACAGCTAGGGAGGAGGAGAAAAGTGAGAGCAGGGCCAAGGCCCAGGCAGAAGAGAGGCAACCAGCAGTTTCTGATGGAGAAACAGGAGAAGGAGGAGCAGCGTAAGATGATGGCCGTCATGGACCCCCGAGCTGCTTCAGGAAGGAGGGTGGTCAGGCCTGGGGGGAGGCAGTCAGGTGGCCATGAGACAGGCCCGAGGATGCGGCCACGGGGGGTGCCGTGGGGCAGCAAGGGTGCAGCCCCGCTGGGGGATGAGGGGGCAAAGTACCACCTGCAGACGACTCCTCTAAGTAACCTTGGCTCTTTGTGGGAAGAAAGGGCGGCCTCTGGACTGGGAGTCAAGGAGGAAACTGAGGCGGGGGACATGTTTGAATGTGGGGGAGGAACTGGTTCCTGGGGAGCGGTCGAGGGTGTGGGAGAGAGAGGGGTTAGTTGCTAGGGGAAGTCTGCGAAGGCGGGGCCGGAAGGAGGCAGACCGTGGTCTCCATTATTTGGCCAGCTGGGGTTCTCAGGACTCTGTTCCTCCTATCCTGCACCCTGCCCCCCTCGGCAGACACAGCCTCTTCATGCTGCCCTCGGGATGACGTTTCCAAAATGGCTCCCTGCTAACTTCTCCCTCTCCCCAGTCAAATAAGAAAACAAATTTGCCGTCTTGTAAGGAAAGGTTTTACTTGAAAGGGCTATGGAAGGGAGGGGAGTTGCTGTTGCCGGGCAAGTGGGGTGGGGCAGATGGGATTCTGGCAACGGGAAAAGCACTCTGCCCATTAAGTCTGCAGTGTCTCGAGGGTTAGGAGAAGAGTTTATCTTTTATAGGGAGTATGCTAGAAAGAACCGGGTGTGGGCACATGGGGTGAAGGGGAGTGGCTTGATTGGACAGTACATCAGAGAATATTATACCCTGGGGCCAGCCAGCCTGCTTTCGGGATGGGCTGCTTGCTGGCTCAGGCTGAGGGTGGGCCAAAGTTCAGGGACCCAGGGGAAGGGGGGGAGCTTAACCGAAGTTTGGTTAGCAAGCATTTTGTTCCTATTGATCAGTGGGAGACAACAGTTCAACTAATCATTGATGAAGCCAAGAACGGGCATCTGGAGGGTCTGTGTCTGGCCTTTAGGTAAACAAAGGAGGGCATCCGTGAGTCTTAGATGCGTCCAATGGAGAGGGACGGTTCTTTGCAGTAAGCTCTTTTCAGCAGCACAAAAGAGGGGAACGATTTCTTAACCATTGCTGTTTTCCAGGAGCAGAGGGTTCATGGAAAATGCCACATTTGTCCCCACAATCCATGCCGTCCCCATTGGTTAGAGCAGCAACTCTGTGCTAGATGTTAGGAAATCTGTTTCTCCATTGATAAGCTCTCAGAGGTGTGGGGCTGCTACTTGAGACTTGCTTAGTCCTTCTTTCACTGTACGGGTTTGAGGAGCAGAGGCCTCTCCCGGGGTGGGGGTGGGGGATTGTCAGAAAGTTCCAGCTTGCAGGTCAACCGGGAGGCACTGAGGGGGTTTGCAAGGTGACTGTAAATGTGTACCTCCCCCTGCAGTTTCCCCTCTGCAGGCTTCTGCTCTCCCCTAGCCCTGTTCCACTGAGTGGGAGAGGTTGGTTGCCCCAGTGACCTGGCCCTCAGGTGATCTCTCCATCTCAGCGGGGCTGCGGGCGCTTAACCGACTGAGCCACCCAGGGACCCCTAGTTTAAAATATTTTTAACTTGCCCTGGAGATTTCTTCTTTGACCCGTGTGTTATCTAGAAGTGTGTTATTTAATCTCCATGTATTTGGGGATTTTCCAGTTATCCTTCCGTTACTGACTTCTAGTTTAATTTTATTGTAGGTCTGAGAGCAGACATTGTATAATTTCTCTGCTTTTTAACAATCTGTCAGATGCATTTCTTCCACCATAGAATGTAGTCTGTCTTCATAAAAGTTTCACACAAGCTTGAAAAAAAATGTGTATTCTGCTTTGTTGGATAAAGTAGTCTATTAGATGTTCATTAAATCCATTCGATGGATGGTGTGGTTGAGTTCAGGTATGTCCTTACTGACTTTCTGCCTGCTGGATCTGTCCATTTCTGAGAGAGGGGTCCCCAGCTATGATAATGTGAATTCATCTGTTTCTCCTGGCAGTTTTGTTTTTGCCTTGCATAGTCTGACACTGTTGTTAGGCACATACCCATTAAGGATTGTTTTATCTTCTTGGGAGAACTAATCCGTTTATCATGATATAATGCCCTTCTTTACCCCAGATAACTTTCCTTACTTTGAAGTCAGCGCTGTCTGAAATTAACATGGCTACTCCTACTTTCTTTGACTAGTGTTAACATGGTATGTTTTTCTCTACTTACTTTTAATCTATATGTGTCTTTATATTTTAAAGCAATCCTAGGGAGCTTTAAAAAAAATACTGATGGCTGGAGGCACCTGGGTGGCTCAGTCGGTTAAGTGTCCGACTCTTGATTTCAGCTCAGGTCATGATCTCACAGTTTGTGAGATCAAGCCCCACATAGGCTCTGTGCTGACAGTGCAGAGCCTGCTTGGGATTCATTCTCTGTCTCTCTGTCTCTCCCTCCCTCCCCAGCTCTCTCTTTCTCTGTCTCTCTATCTCTCTCAAAACAAATAAATAAACATTTAAAAAATACAGATTCCTGGGTGCCGATCTGATGCCGCCGATCTGAGGCATGGATTTGGCATTGGGATTTTTTTTTTTTTTTTCCGATGCAAAAGCAAAGAGCCTTTATTCGAGCTAGCTCGAGCTCAATCCCCTACCTGCACCGATGCAGCGGTGAGATGGCATTGGGATTTTTAAAAGCTTCCCGGGTAAGACCAATATGCTGTCAAGGCTGAGAACTGTTGGTTTATGGGCAGGCCAGCAACTCCAGCCCTCATGGTTTGTGACTCTGTGCTGATGGTATGGAGCCTGCTTGGGATTCTCCCTCTCCCTCTCTCTCTGCCCCTCCCCTGCTCATGCACGTTCTCAAAATTAAAAAAAAAAGTAAATAAACTTAAAACATAGAAATAAAAATATTTAAAACTAAATGAAAAAGAAACCAGCATCAAATCTGTGGGATGCAGCAAAAAAAAAAAACAAAAAAAACCACAAAAAAACAAAACCCGAAAGAGACGGCAGCAAAAGCAGTGCTTCGAAGGAAATTTACAGCATTGAATGCATGTATAAGAAAAGAACGATCCAAAATCAAAACTCCAAGTTTTCGCCTTATAGAACTAAAAAAAGAATTGCAAATTGAATCCAAAGTAAGCAGAAGAAAAGAAATAAGCAGAGCAGAAACCAATACATTAGGAGCGGGAAGTCCGCATAGAAAGGTCAACGAAAGCAATGCAGGTTCTTGGAAAAGATCAGTGAGTGTCTACAGGCCATTCCAACGTGCACCCGGAGGTGAACCTCACTGCCCTCCATGTTCATTAAGGACAGTGCTTCTCGAACTGGAATGTACATGGGGGATATCGTCCAAATGCATGCAGATTCTCTTTAGCAGGTCTGGGGTAGGGCCTGGGATTCTGTATTTCTATCAAGTTCCAAGGGGCTGGGGGGAGGGGATGTGCTGTGGGTCTGGGGGTCACATGTTAAGTGGCATGGGATGAGAACAGGACAGTGTCTCCATGTTGGAATCACCAAGCCAAGGGGACTTTAAAAATTACCAGTGCTCCTGTCCCAAATCTAGAGATTCCAAACTAATGATGCTGCATGAGGCCCAGGTGCTATAGGAATTTTCAATGTTCCCAAGGTGATTTCAGAGACTTTTTTCTTTTTTTTTTTTAGTAGGCTTCATGCCCAGCGGGGCTTGGACTCATAACCCTGAGACCAAAACCTGAGCTGAGATCAAGAGTTGGTCACTAAATGGGCACCCGGGTGACTCAGTCGGTTAAGCGTCTGACTTCCGCCCAGGTCATGATCTCTTGGTTTGCAAGTTTGAGCCCCGTGTCAGGCTCTGTGATGACAGCTCAGACCTGGAGCCTGCTTCAGATTCTGTGTCTCCCTTTCTCTCTGCCCCTGCCCAGCTCACGCTTGCTGTCTCTCTCTTTCTCTCTCTCTGTCAAAAAATAAATAAATTAAAAAAAAAAAAAAGAGAGTTGGTAGCTAAATGACTGAGCCACCCAGGTGCCCCGAAAGAGACTCTCCCCTACCAAGGTGATTCCAATGTACAGCTAGATCTAAACTGATGGATGCAGTGCCTTTAATGGTGTGGATATTATTCCAGGTCTTACCGCCCTTGCTGCTGTCTTCTTGCTCCAGACTGAGCCCTCTAATTTCCCCATTCCAGGTTCCAGAACTATCTGTGGAAGCAGGAAGTTCCTAAACCACGTTTGTGCATCCCTCACTTGTCCTGCCTCCCAGAAGGCTTCATCAGTGAATCCCTCCCCGTCAGTGTGGACAGGGACAAGGAACTAAAGCATTCCTCGAGCTAAAGCTTCTTGAGCATGACGTCCCATCCTGAGAGAGGCTTGGATGGTGGAGAACCTGGGCCTCGCCCCACCGTTTCCACTGTGGGCTGCAGTGCATCTTGGACACCTCTTCTCACTTCCTCCCCTCTCCCCAAGCTCAGAGCAGGTGCCTACCTAACTTTTCCTGCCTTCCTCTTGGGCCAAGAGTCCCAGCCTTAAGCAGCCGGACCAACTTCAGTGATGGTGACCGCACTGGCCCAGACTCCCACAGGCGGCTCAGCCAGACACTCCCTGAGGGGTCTGTGTCCCTGCTGGCCTGACTGCTGAACCCCCTTTGAGCCATCTGGCCCCTGCCCTGGTCAGCAACTCCAAAGCCCATCTAGCCCATGAGGGTGACCCTGTCCTCAGACCCCAGAGTCTCTCTACTCCTTGTCACTGCCTGAGATGGGGCTGTCCTTTCTGTTGGAATTGGAACCATTAAGTTTATAAAAGAGGTATCTTAGGCAGAAAGGCTCTAACAACCACCATAAGTGATTTGGAGCTTCTTAAGGGCCGTGAAATGTGGGAACAGAGGATGGAAGGGCCTGTCGGAGCTCGCCCATTCCCAGACCCTGGACCGGAGAGGCCTTTGAAGCTCTACTTATCAGATGGCTTTGATCCTCCCAGGCCCCGAGATAAAGACGAGATGAGGGAGATGTTATTATTTATGTTATTATGTTATTATTTATACTTAGTGAAACTTACATTTGGGACCTCTTTTGCAAAGTGCTTAATTTATATATAATTTCCCTTCTCATAGCATCGCTTCTGGGCGGAGGGGAAAGGCTTTAGGCGGTTCTGGAAATCATCACCTTTCTCTAAGTGAGAGTACTCATTAACCCAGGCCAGATGGGAACATGTATTTCCTTTGGAGCTTGGCTTTTATGGGAAATTATGCCTTTGGTAGAAGCTTCTGTACTTCCGTGACCTAGAATGGTTTTTGAAAGGTTTCCATCATTCTCTCCTGCCAAAGTCTTATTATATGAAGCACGTTAAGGGTGGGAGTCACAAGCAGTGTGGAAAGGGAGACAGTGATGAGCTGGCCTGGGCTGCGGTCTTGTCAGAGGATCTCCTCCGGGAAAGGTGATTTAAATACAAAGTGTATCACCAGCATCTATGAAGTACCCAGTGAAATGGTGATTTTCAAACCTGAATATGCACCAGCGTCCCCTAAAGGGCTTTTGAAAACTGGGATTGCTGGGCCCCAATATTGATTTTCAGATCCAGTACTGACATCTCTCTATATTGAGTCTTCTAATCCATTAACATAGTATGTTCTGCAAGTGTCTCTTTGGTTTCATTCAATATTTTATCACTTTCGCCATATTTATACCGTAAAGGCTTTTGTTGTTTTTATAACTAAGTCTTTTATTTTCTTTGGAGTAGTTATCAACGGTATTGAATCTTTAATTTTGTCTTCTAATTATTTGTTGTTAATTTATAGAAATACAGTGATTTTTGTATGCTGATTTTGTACCCTGTCCTCACTTACTACTGAACCGAACTCACTTGTTAGTTTTAGGAGGGATGGTGTGTTTTGTTTTGTTTTGGTAGATTTCTTGGAATTTTATACATAGTGATCATGTTATCTGAAATAGGGACAATTTTATTTTTTCTTTTTTTTTTCAACATTTATTTATTTTTGGGACAGAGAGAGACAGAGCATGAATGGGGGAGGGGCAGAGAGAGAGCGAGACACAGAATCGGAAACAGGCTCCAGGCTCCGAGCCATCAGCCCAGAGCCTGACGCGGGGCTCGAACTCACGGACCGTGAGATCGTGACCTGGCTGAAGTCGGACGCTTAACCGACTGCGCCACCCAGGCGCCCCTATTTTTTCTTTTAAATCTACATGTCTTTCTTTTCCTTGCCTAACTTCAGCGCTTAGATCCAGTATCATGGTGAATAAGAATGGGGGGAGTGGACATCCCCATCTTATTCCTAGTCTTTGTGGAAAAGTACTCAGTCTCTCAGCATCAAGTATGATGTTAGCTGTAGATTTTTTGTAATGCACTTTTATGAAGTTGAGGACTTTCCCCCCTATTCTAGTTAGCTGAGAGTATTTTGATCATGAATGGGTGTCGAATTTGGTTCAGTGTTTTTTCTGCATCAATTTTCCTCTTTGATCTGTTAATATGGTAGATTCCATGGGTTAGTTTCATATACTAAACCAACCTTGCATCCCTGAAATAAATCCCATTTTGTCAGGGTATGTTGTCCTTATTACACTTTGTTGGATTCAATTGGCTAGTTTTGTTGAGGACTTTGTGGAAATACATGAGAGATACTGGTTTTCTAGTTTTCTTTCTTTTTTTTTTTTTTTTTATTGTGCCGTCTTAGTTAAGTTTTGGTATCAAGGTAATAGTGGCCTCATGAAATGGATTGTGAAGCATCTTCTGTTTTCTGGAGATACTGTGTAAAAATGTTAATTCTCTTAATATTTGTTAAAACTCTCCAGTGAAACCATCTTAGCCTAGGATTTCTTTTTTGGGGGATTTAAAATTATAGATTCAATTTCTTATAGTTGTCAAGCTAGCCAGGTTATCTATGTCACCTTGGCTGCGCTTTGGTAATGTGTGGTTTGTGGGGAATTTTGATCCATTTCTTCTAAGTTGTCAAATTTATGAGTGTAAAGTTGTTCCTACTGTTCTGGTTACGGAATCTGTTACGATATTCTTATTAGTGATTTGTCTTTTCAAAGAGCCAGCTTCCCCCTGCGCCCATTTATCTTCTGTATTCTTTTCCTGTTTCCTTTTTTTTTTTTTTTTAAGGGGACTTTATTTATTTATTTATTTATGTTGATCTATTTTTGGAGAAAGAAAGAATGTGCGCATGAACAGGGGCGGGGCAGGGGGTTGTGGGCAGAGAGAGGGAGGCAGAGGATCCGAAGCAGGCTCTGCACTGACAACAGAAAGCCCCATGGAGGGCTCAAATTCAATGGCCACGAGATCATGACCTGAGCCAAAGTTGGATGCTCCATCAACTGAGCCACCCAGGCACCCCTCTTTTCCTGTTTTCAATTGCATCAGTTTCTGTTCTTTGTTGTTTCCTTCCTCCTGCTTGCTTTGCTCTTCTTTTTCGAATTTTCTTGAGGTAAATATTTAAATTACTGACATAAGATCTTAACCCCTTCCTGCCTCCCTTCCTCCCTTCCTTTCTTCTTTTCTTTCTTAGTTAGCTCTATGCCCAACACAGAGCCCAATGTCAGGCTTAAACTCACGACCCTGAGATAAAGACCCGAGCTGAGATCAAGAGGCTGACGCTTAACCAGCTGAGCTACCCAGGTGCCCCTTTACTCTTTTCTTATGTAAGCATTTGTGCTACAAATTTCCTTCTCAGCACTGCATCCCGCCCCCCGCCCCACTCCCACATTTTGGTATGTTGTGATTTCATATTCGTTAAACACAATCTTAAATTTTTCTTAAAGATTTCCGAAAGAACTAGTCTTTTTAAGATTTCCTTTTTGACTCGTGGGTTACTTAGTACATTGTACATACCCAAGTGTTTGGAAATTTTTATTTTGACTTTCTGCTATTGATTTCCAGTTTTCTCTTTTTTGTTTATTATTATTGTTATTATCAGATTTCATTTCTTTTGCACTTGGTAAGCTTAGCTTATAACCCAGGATGTGGTCTGTTTTGCTGACTGTTCTATAGGCACTTGAAAAGCATGTGAGGTCTGCTATTCTGGGAGTAGAGTGTTCTATAAATGTCAGTTCGATCCTGTTGGTTGAGGGTGTTGTTCAGGTCTTCGATATCTTTATGGATTTTCTCTCTAGTAGTTCTATCAATTATTGAGAGATGAGAGTTGACGTTCCCAACAATTAGTGGATTTATCACTTTCTCTTTTCAGTTCTATCAGGTTTGGCTTTATGTATTTTGAATATCTGTGTGGATATTAGGATCACTATATCTTGGTGTATGGATCTTTTATCATAATATAATGTCTCTCTCTGTCCTTGGTAATTTTCTTTGCTCTGAAGTCTTCTTTGGTATTAATATAGCCAAGACTCTGTTCTCATCACACTTAAAAAATTTAATTGTCGGGGCGCCTGGGTGGCTCAGTCGGTTAAGCATCCGACTTCGGCTCAGGTCATGATCTCGCGGTCCGTGAGTTCGAGCCCCGCGTCAGGCTCTGTGCTGACAGCTCAGAGCCTGGAGCCTGTTTCAGACTGTGTGACTCCCTCTCTCTCTGACCCTCCCCCGTTCATGCTGTCTCTCCCTGTCTCAAAAATAAGTATAAAAAAAAATTTAATTGTCTCAAATGTTTCCTCTGTATATACATCAGATGGTGTTATAAATTTTGCTTACTTTTGCTTCAGCCGTAAAATATGATTAAAGAAATTCATGAAATGAATTTCTGTTATGCTTACTTTTACTTTTACCTATTCTGCTGTTCTTTTTTTCCTTTCTGGAAGTCCTAGCCATCTATTATAATTTGGTTTTTTTCTGCTTTAAGAGCTTCCATTAACCATTTTTTAAGAGGAGGTCTGCTGGCAACTGATTCTTAGTTTCTCTTGGCCTGAGAATGTCTTTATTTCCCCTTATATTTCTAAAGAATCGTTTCACCATATGTAGAATTTGTGGTTGACAGGTCTTTCTTTCAGCACTTCCTTCTGGACTCCATGGTTTCTGACGAGAAACCTGCTTTTGTTCAAATCTGTGTTCTTTTATAGGCAATATGTTGTTTCTCTCCTGCCGTTTCTAAGATTTTTTCTTTCTTTGTCTTCAGATTTCAGAAGTTTAATTATAATGTGTCTTGGTGTGAATTTTATTTGGTTTCTCCTTTTGGGAGTTTACTCAGATTTCTAGATCTGCAATTTTATGTCTTTTCCCGAATTTGGGAAATTTTTTTATTTCTTCCAATATTTTTCACTCCCATCTTCTTTTCCCCTCTCCCGGGACTTTATTTTATTTATTTATTTTTTTATGTTTGTTTATTTTTGAGAGAGAGGAGAGAGAGACAGAGAGACAGAGAGAGAGAGAGACAGAGTATGAGTGAGGTAGGGACAGAGAGAGAGGGAGACACAGAATCTGAAGCAGGCTCCAGGCTCTGAGCTGTCAGCACAGAGCCTGACATGGAGCTTGAACCCACAAACTGCGAGATCATGACCTGAGTTGAAGTCAGCCGCTTAACTGACTGAGTCACCCAGGGGATCTATCTTGGGACTTTAAATGATATAAATGATGGATCTTGTTATCACCCCATAGCTCCTGGAGGCTCTAACTTTTTCCTCTTCATTGTCCGGATTGAGCATATTCTATTGGCTCGTCCTCGGTTTCACGGATTCTATCTTTGTCATTTCTACTCTACTGTTAGCCCATCCAGTGAGGTGTTTTATTTATTTTTTTCATTTTTAAAAATTTTGGTTATTGTGTCGCTGAGTTCTATCATTTCCACTGGCCTCTTTTTAAGACCTTTTCTATTTCTTTGCTGATATTTTCTGTGCTTTCATTTATTTCAAGAGAATGTGTAATTCATTGCTGAAGTGTTTCTGTGGAGACTACTTCCTTTTTTTCTTTTTTTTAAATATGAAATTTATTGTCAAGTTGCTTTCCATACAACACCCAATGCTCATGCCAAGAGGTGCCCTCCTCAGTACCCATCACCACCCTCCCCTCCCTCCCACCCCCCATCAACCCTCAGTTTGTTCTCAGTTTTTAAGAGTCTCTTATGTTTTGGCTCCCTCCCTCTCTAACCTTTCTTTTCTTTTTTTTTTTCCCCTTCCCCTCCCCCATGGTCTTCTGTTAAGTTTCTCAGGATCCACATAAGAGTGAAAACATATGGTATCTGTCTTTCTCTGTGTGACTTATTTCACTTAGCATCACACTCTCCAGTTCCACCCACGTTGCTACAAAAGGCCACATTTCATTCTTTCTCATTGCCAAGTAGTATTCCATTGTGTATATAAACCACAATTTCTTTATCCATTCACCAGTTGATGGACATTTAGTCTCTTTTCATCAGGCTCTTGTTGAAAGTGCTGCTATAAACATTGGGGTACAAGTGCCCCTATGCATCAGCACTCCCATATCCCTTGGGTAAATTCCTAGCAGTGCTATCGCTGGGTCATAGGGCATATCTATTTTTAATTTTTTGAGGCACCTCCACACTGTTTTCCAGAGCGGCTGCACCAGTTTGCATTCCCACCAACAGGGCAAGAGGGTTCCTGCTTCTCCACATCCTTGCCAGCATCTATAGTCTCCTGATTTGTTCATTTTGGCCACTCTGACTGGCGTGAGGTGATATCTGAGTGTGGTTTTGATTTGTATTTCCCTGATGAGGAGCGACATTGAGCATCTTTTCATGTGCCTGTTGGCCATCTGAATGTCTTCTTTAGAGAAGTGTCTATTCACATTTTCTATCCATTTCTTCACTGGATTATTTGTTTTTCGGTTGTGGAGTTTGGTGAGCTTTTTATAGATTTTGATGTGGAGACTACTTTCAAATTCTTGTCACATTACTCCTGTCTGATTCATCTCAATATTAGCATGCATCGTCTTTTCTCACTCAAGCTGTGGTTCTTGGCATGATGGGTGAGGTTTTTGTTTGTATCCTGCACATTGTGATTCTTTGTAGGACGCTCCTTGATCCTCAATCTTCTCTTTTAGTGAGCCGTCACGGGCTGTCACCGCCATGTAGGTTTGGTACATGGGTTCTGGTCGACTTTGTGGGCACTTGGATGGAGGACAGTTTGGTTTTCTGAGCCCTTCAATTCTACTTTTATCTGCTCTGTTCTTCTGGTGTGGCTGGGGGTCCCACTCAGCCCTGTGTTTCCTCTCATCTTGAGGCTCCCAGCCAGTCTGTCTTCTTTCTTCCAGAGTCCTTCCAGCTTCCAGAGTCCTCTTACTGCTGTCTTCAAATAATTCCCAGGGTATTTAGTTGTACCTAGAGGGGAGAGGCAGGGAAAAGTTATCTATGTCATCTTTTGCATTGAGAAGCCCATTTAGATGACCATGATGTATTTTGAAAAACCCAGGAAAAACGAATCACCACTAAATGTACTTTGTTTGGTAAATACAGTATTTCAAAACATGGAGCCCAGTAAAGGAGATAGTAAGTTGATGTTATGGGTCAAAGTGCCATGCATAGCCCCAAACCCTCAAGGTATGTAGCATTCCTAACCCCAGGACTTCAGAGTGTGGCCTTATTTGGAAATAGGGTCATTGAAGATGTGATCAAGTTATGATGAGATCATACCAGTGTAGGGTGGATTGGACACCAATCCATAATGACTGGTGTCCTTATAAAAAGAGGGAAATTTGGACACAGACACAGAGGGAAGACAGCCATGTGAAGGGGCTGTTGGTAGAAATATGGAAGCAGAGGTTGGAAGGACGCATCTACAATCCATGGGACACCGAAGGGTCTGGCTATCACCAGAGGCAGGGAACAGATTCTCCCTCAGAGTCCTCAGAAGGACTAACCTTACTGACACCTTCGTCATGAACTTCTGGCCTCTAGAACTACGACAGAACAAATTCCTGTTGTGTTAAGCCACCTAGTTTGCGATACTCTGTTACGACGGCCTTAGGAAATTAAGCCAGTGGGGAACTAGTGAGCTTGTGGGCATAAACCCTGGGGATTCAGAGAACAGAAATATGGACATGGGGCATCACAAAATCAGGACGCACTGTCTAGGCAAATGCTCACATGGTGGGACAGGGAATTGAGAGCAAGACCCAGGAGGTTGTGGTTGCTGCCCTCTGGCCTTCCCCAGAGGCCACACTACAGACACTTGGGTGTCCAGTCTCCACTGCCTGCCTATGAGTGAACTACATGGCAAAGAGCATCTTCCCATAACTATGCTAGACTAAGGAGAGACACCCCCCTCTGTGTGCCAGGCAAATTGTAACCCCCTTAGATTCTTGTGCAGCTCCCAAGGCTATGTGGTCCTTCCTGCCACATGGTTGAGATGGCATTTTTTACCACATGGCATTACCTATACCTCATTGTGGGGTTGTGGCATTAGAAAGCTATTTCGTTAGTTAAAGATGATTCACATGGGCCATTTTGGGCTTTCCTGTTTTGGAAAATAGCTTCTAATGAAGAAATGGGGCAGAAAAAATATCTCTCCTAACCACCATCAAAAATAGGAGAACATATCTCTATGTCATCCTTTACGGTTTTTCCAAAAATATTTTCTCTTTGAATCCTCATTTTAAAAACCGATATGCCCGAAAGCTGGGTGACCTTTCAGGGCTATTCCCTGCTGAAAGGGGGGAATCTCTCACAATTTTATTACTTTTCCCAATTAGAAAAATTCAGCTGAATGACATTCGGATATTACGGATATTCTTAAAGTTGGTGCAGAGCCAGGGCATTGCCGCGTCCAGTTTGGAGAGAGGGATTCAAGACCACAGCCCCTACTTTGATGTAAACATTGATGCACAGCTTGGATCTGATTTGAAAATTTTCAGGGCCATCTGGGGCAAATGGAAGAAGGCAGTTAATGAGCCCCTACTGGGTTCCAGGCTCTGTGCAGGGCACATTTCACTGACATCACATCTGTTATCCTGTCGTCCTATGGCAGAAAGATGCAAAAGGAATGATTTCAAATGAAAAATATCCAGTTAGACTGCAATGATCCAAACACCATTTTATTTTATTTTATTTTATTTTATTTTATTTTATTTTATGTGTATTTATTTTTGAGAGAGACAGAGTGTGAGTGGGGGAGGGGCAGAGAGAGAGGGAGACACAGAATCCGAAGCAGGCTCCAAGCTCTGAGCTGTCAGCACAGAGCCTGATGCGGGGCTCGAACCCATGGACCGAACTGTGAGATCATGACTGAGCCGAAGTTGGACGCTTAACTGACTGAGCCACCCAGGTGCCCTGGGACACAATTTCAAAAGAACAAGATAGGGGCACCTGGGTAGCTCAGGCCTTGGAGCGACTGACTCTTGATTTCTGTTCAGGTCATGACCCCAGGGTCATGGGATCGAGCCCCTTGTGGAGCTCCGCGTTGAATAAGGAGTCTGCTTAAGATTCTCTCTTTCCCTTTGCCCTTCTCCCCCACTCTTGCATGCTCTCTCTCTCTCTAAAATAAAAAACAACAAAACAATAAAATACAAGAACATGGTATTTCCTCCTCTTATTAGAAACCCAGAGTCCACTTCCTTGGGATCTTATGAAATGAGCCTTCTCTTTGCAAATGCAGTGACTCCAGAGATCTTGTAGAAAGGAATCAAATCCTGGCTCTGTTCAGACCTTCTATCCCTCGTAATGAGGTCTCAAGCCCTGCCAGCCTGGAGGCACCGACGGCCCCTGAGGCGCTTGTTCTCCAGACAGAGTTTCATTGTATTCAACACAGGATCCTCCTGCCAGAAATGAATCCTACAAGCTGCATCTTGAACAACATCCCCGCCCCATGCCCCACACAGTTTGACCGCTCCCCAGGAACTTTGAGTTGGAAACATGCTGGAGAGGGGGTGAGGGCATCTTCTGAAGTTGTCGGACTCCCGACTGATGCCTTGAAGACCACGCTACCAATCACCCCAGAAGCCCGGCTTTGGTTCCTCCACTGTAATGAAGCAACACCACAGTTTAATAACCAGCCCCCGAGTATCGTGTTATCGGCAACCCCGGGTATCTTCCAATGAGCCGGGCTAGTCCTGTGTCATCCCTGGTTGGCTCTCGTCGCCATTGTGTGATTATCTGAAGCATCATGTTTAGACTTGGTGAGCTGGCTCTGGTGAGGTCATCTTCTGAGATTAACCGCTCAGCAAGCACCCTCCAGTGGCTGTCCTAGCCAGAGAGGCCCTGCTGCTTCTCAAATAACAGTTGCTATTTGTAGGTTCCCAGAGTCTCGGTGGGTGAGCCGCAGGCGGGGCTTCCTCTGAAAAATCTCAGCAGCTCCACCTGCCACCTGCCTGGCCCTGGCTGCGTCCTAGCGGATCCCCTCCCCATGCCTCTCCTTTGTCCCCCACCCCGATTAGTAGGAGTCTAAGATCTTGAGGCTTTGCATAATATTATTGCTTATTGCACGTGGGGGTTGGTGGTTGTTGGCGTTGTTGTTTTTGGTTCGGTTTTTCTGACCTCAGTCAACCCGAATTAGTCTCTGAAGCAACGGAGTGGTTGGAATCTCAACCTGGGAATTTTAGGCCTTGTCAATCAGATTCTAATTCTGACCCGGCTGGGTGTGGTGCTCTGGCCACAGATGCGCCAGCCCTCCGCTCCCCCTGCCTCGCCCAACACATCATCCCCAAGCCAGCACCCGATGTCTCTTACTCAGATACCTCCAGGCTGTGCAACTGTCCAAACATGAAACCCGGGGTTGTCCAGCCAGGCCTCCAAACTCGCCTGCTTCTCCCACCCCCTCCCCAGAGGAGACCCGAAACTACCTTTCCGACTGTCGTTCCCGCTTACGTTTTGTTTTAAAAATCACCTGGCCTCCTCTGAAGTTCCTAGAGATGAGTTCACGGCCAGATCCCAAAGAACTGTCCAAGTTCTCGCCTTCCTAGAGGCCTCCAACTCTGTGCCAAGGATGCCCATCCCCCCGTTGTCACAGCTAAGCCATGCTCAGCCTTTGAGGCCTGTCTCAGATGTCACTGCCTCCATGAAGACGTGCCTTATTTTCCTCCCAGGCGGGCAGGAACACCCTTCCCTCCTCTGAACTCCCCATCCCTTTCCCTGCCCCAGTTGTGGCCTCAGACACCCCCTCTTCCACATCACGGTTGCTAATTTTCCTGCTTTGTCTCTGCTAGTAGATTCGGCCATATAGGAGCTGGCCTAGGTCATCTGTGCCCATCCCTCTGTACCTGGCCCGGGCTGTCCACACACTTGAAGCCCACACAGCAAATGACCAACCAGAGTTTGCTTTAAGAATGTTATCTTGGGGCGCCTGGGTGGCGCAGTCGGTTAAGTGTCCGACTTCAGCCAGGTCACGATCTCGCGGTCCGGGAGTTCGAGCCCCGCGTCAGGCTCTGGGCTGATGGCTCAGAGCCTGGAGCCTGTTTCCGATTCTGAGTCTCCCTCTCTCTCTGCCCCTCCCCCGTTCATGCTCTGTCTCTCTCTGTCCCAAAAATAAATAAACGTTGAAGAATGTTATCTTGGGGCGCCTGGGTGGCGCAGTCGGTTAAGCGTCCGACTTCAGCCAGGTCACGATCTCGCGGTCCGGGAGTTCGAGCCCCACGTCAGGCTCTGGGCTGATGGCTCAGAGCCTGGAGCCTGTTTCCGATTCTGTGTCTCCCTCTCTCTCTGCCCCTCCCCCGTTCATGCTCTGTCTCTCTCTGTCCCAAAAATAAATAAAAAACGTTGAAAAAAAATTAAAAAAAAAAAGAATGTTATCTTGGGGGGTGCCTGGGTGGCTCAGTCGGTTAAGCGTCCGACTTTGGCTCAGGTCATGATCTCACGGTTCGTGGGTTCCAGCCCTGCATCGGGCTCTGTGCTGATAGCTCGGAGCCTGGAGCCTGCCTCTGATTCTGTGTCTCCCTTTCTCTCTGCCCCTCCCCTGCTCACTCTCTGTCTCTCAAAGTAAATAAATTAAAAAAAAAAAAAAAAAAAAAGAATGTTATCTCGGACTAGGGTGTACCTGGGTGGTTCAGCAGGTTAAGCATCCAACTCTTGATGTCAGCTCAGGTCATGATTTAATGGTTTGTGAGTTCGAGCCCCACATCAGGTTCTGTGCTGACAGCATGGAGCGAGCTTGGGATTCTCTCTCTCCCTCTCTCTCCCTGCCCCTCCCCTACTAGTGCTCTATCTCAAAATAAATAAATAAACAAGGAAAAAAAAGAACGTTATCTTGGACTAGTTTGTGCCCATTAAGATGGCTATTACTAAAAAAAAATAGAAGCTAACAAGTACTGTTGGGGAGGTGGGGGAAATTGGAGCCCTTGGGCACTGCTGCTGGGAATATAAAATGGTGCAGCCGCTGTGGAAAAATGATATGGTAGTTTCTCAAAAAATGGAATTATAGGATGATCTAGTCATAATTGCATTTCTGGGTATACACCCCAAATAAGTGAAAACAGGGACTTGAAGAGATATTGGTACACCCATGTTCATAGAAGCATTATTTATAATAACTTAAGGGTGAAGGGCGCCTGGGTGGCTCAATCGGTTGGGCGTCTGACTTCGGCTCAGGTCATGATCTCACAGTCTATGGGTCTGAGCCCTGTGTCAGGCTCTGTGCTGACAGCTCAGAGCCTGGAGCCTGCTTCGGATTCTGTGTCTCTCCTTCTCTCTCTGCCCCTCCCCTGCTCACACACTCTCTGTCTCTCTTTCAAAAATAAATAAAAACATTAAAAAAATTTTTAATAATTTAAGGGTGGAAGCCACCCAAATGTCTGCCAATGGATGGACAAACAAAACATAGTATATACAGAAAATGGAATATCACTCAGCCTTAAAAAGGAAGGAAATTCTTTTTTTTAATGATTATTTATAAGAAAGAGCATGGGGGAGGGGGAGGAAGAGGGGGACAGAGGATCCGAAGCAGGCTCTGCCCTGACAGCAGAGAGCCCAGTGTGGCCTCAAACGCATGAACCACAAGATCATGACCTGAGCCGAAATCAGACGCTTGACTGGCCGAGCCACCCAGGTGCCCCAGGGAAGGCAATACTGACGCCTGCTGTAACGTGCGTGAACCTTGGGGACGTGATGCTAAGTGAAATAAATCAGTCACAAAAGGACACATGCTATATGATTCCACTTGGATGGGGCGCCTAGAGGTGTCAAATCCATAGAGACAGGGAGTAGAAGGGTGGGCCCCAGGGGCAGGGGGCAGCGGGGAATGGGGGAGTCACTGTCAAGTGGGTACAGTTTCAGTTGTGCAAGACGAAAAGGCTTCTGGAGATGGAGGGTGGTGATGGCAGCATAACGGTGTCAATGTCCCTTATGCTACTGGACCTACACTTAGAGATGGTTAGGGGGTGCCTGGGTGGCTCAGTCGGTTGGACGTCCGACTTCGGCTCAGGTCACGATCTTATGGTTCGTGGGTTCGAGCCCCGCGTCGGGCTCTGTGCTGACAGCTCAGCGCCTGGAGCCTGCTTCACAGTCTGTGTCTCCCTCTCTCTCGGCCCCTCCCTCGCTGGCACTCTCTCTTTCTCAAAAAGTAAATAAATAAACATTAAAAACATATTAAAAATGGTTAAGATGGTAAATCTGACACTACAAATTTTGTATTACAAACAGTTTACATAATTTTACTGTAATTAAAAGAAAGGGATAATGTCGTGACAGCAGGTTGCATCGGAGGGGGGCTGCGGGGGGGAAGAGAGATCACCAAGGGGCGCCACCTATGTCTCAAGGTGGTGTTGGGCGGGGGGGGGGCACGTCATACCTGTGCTCGGTGATGGTGGTGACAGACACTAGAGCAGGGAGACAAGGATTTGAACCCAGTTGTGCCCCTTCTTAGCTTGGGAAACTTGGACAAGTCACTTAACCTCTCCGCGCCTCAGAGGTGAAATGGGTCATCCCAGTAATAAGTGCTTGGCTCAGCCGCAGGGAGCGGTGAGGCTCTGTGCCTCAGCATTTCCTAGCGCCCTGTTGCTCAAAGTGTGGACGGAGGACTGGCCGCATCATCACCAGGGAGCTTTAGGAATGGACGCTCCTAAGTCCTGCGCCCGCCCAACTCTACCAGAACTTCTGGGGGTGGCGCCCAGGAACCTGTGTTTTAACAAGCCTTACAGGTGATCCTTTTGCCCTGGTTGAAGTTTGAGAAGCCCTGGACTGGCATCACACATGTTGTGGTAACCAGTACTCAGAACTAAAACAAACAAACAAAAACCCAGCAACAGCTGGTTTGCATTGGACACATCTTCAAAGATCCAGAACTCAGCAGAAGGACAGTAAAAACTTGGTCCTTGGACGCACACCTGATTTTATCATGAATTCTTCAGGCAGCAGGCCCTGGGATGGGCAACTTCGAAGCCCAGCGAGGCAGAGGACTGACTAGGGGAGCAGCAAGCGTCATGTTAGCACCCCAACGCTGTGCATTAATTGCTCAGGGAGAGATGGCTTTTGCAAACTGTCAAGCAGTCAAGTGAATGGATTGTCCTCACTGGGGGCCTGTTCCAAGAAGGGCAGCTGGGGAGGGAGCGGGCGGAGATAAGGTGCCCATTCTACCTTTATCTTGGAGAGTCAGAGCTGAGATACGGTCCCCTTGCACGGCTGAACACTGGCAGGGCCCTGGGAAAGTCAGCTCAGTGGGGTGATGTCACCAAAATGCATGTTGCCTTTAGAAGGAGCACCCAAGGAGCACCCCGTCCTCAAGACCTCCCTCGCTCAGGGGTGATACCTGGAAGAACAAGAAGGCCTGATAATAAAGACACTGGGTTCACGCCTCCACATCTCGAGAATAAATCTGCTACAGCTACTCCGTCTCCAAGGGCTGGGGGTGTTGAGAAAGTTGGAGTTTTCGCGGGACAAGACACAAGACTTCAGATCTTGTGAGCCCTGCTCGTTTAGAGCTAGAAGCACACAACCCACTTATGAAGGTTTGGGGACAGATTTATAGCCGGTAGAGGAGGGCCACACTGTCCTACTAGGGCCATCCTGTCTGGAGGTCCCTGGGAAGGGTCCCAGAATGCATTCTGCAAGGGACCCACCCTCTCTGGCATGGGTACCTACAGTTAAAAGAGCTTGCTGTGGAAGCTTCATGAGTGGCTCACAGACAGCGTTCAGGGCTGTGGCTCCTGCCCCCCAGGCTCCGGCACAAGGTCAAGGCATCCACCTCTATGCCTTTTTGGCAGAAGTGGGAACCTGCAGCAGGGAGGCCGTGTGGTGAATGAGAAGGAGGGGCTGGCTGAACAGCTTGTGTGGGGGATTTGGGAGGCTGTACTGGCTGGTGTGGCTGTGGGCAGTAGGGAGGCTTCAGAACTTAAAAGAATTTTATGTTATTTTATGGACATGAAATTCATGCAAGAGAACCATTTGTACAATTCGGTGGCACTTAGCACGGGCACAAGGTTGTGCCAGGACCACCTCTATCTAGGAGTAGTTTTGAACCCAAGTGAAGGGGCGGGATAGAGCCACAGGGCAGAGGGCAGGGGAAGGTGCAGGACCTGGCCTTTGGGGGAGAGAGAGGGGTTGAGCGCACTGGCGGTGAGAAGCAGGTCTCAGACGACCTGGTGAACGCGGTGGGAAGTTTAGGCTGGGAGCCGGGGAGAGATGCACACGTGGGGACCGGCCACAGTTAAGGTTTGAGTGTGAACGGATTCCTGAGAGAGCACACCCGAGAGAAGGAAGGGACCCCAAACAGAGTCCTTCACATTTATGGGAGAGAAAATGTGCCAAGGAAGGAGGCAAGGGCAAAGGAGGTCTCCCCTGAGGCCGGGCATTCCTTCCCTTTGTGCTGGCTGGAGAAATGTCCTGGGTGTGTGTGGGGGTGGGGGGGGGGGGTAGGGGGGTTTGCTAATGCATGGACGTGACTTTCCCAGATGTTTGGGATGGCTCTGTCAGCTCCTGCCAGTGGTCCGGCCTTCTCCATTCCCCCAGCTGTACTGGATCTCACGATGACGTCATTCTTCAGCCTTTCTTCGAACAGAGATACATTTTGCGAGTTCAGCAGAACAACAATGGTTCCGCTAGATCCTGCTCCCAGGCTGTGGGCTTTGGAGGCTCTTCTCTGGCCCTCCCCAGCCACCCCCTGCCCCGGAGCGGGAGGAGCTCAGACAGCTGTCTGCCAGAGCTTACATTCTTCCTTCCACTCATGCTTCGGGTACCTGGACGCAGGGATTCCCAAGCCTGAAGCCCTAAGGATGCCTTCCAGGCCTGTCCTCCCAGGGTGGGCTGCACCACCCCTCCAATCACCCTCGGGCCAGGGGGTGGGCCGAGGGGCAGCTTTTTGAAGAAGGTGTGGATAGAGCTCAGCTGTGAGGGTTGGAGCATCCAGGTGCCTATGTGAGAGCCCCTCCAAGGCTGGATGAGGGAAGAGAGGCAGCTGGGGACTTCTCTGTGTTCTGGTGTGGAGTTCCGGGAGGCCTGTAGGAGGGCATATTTGTTGACACCAAGGGACAAAGTATTTTCGTGTGCCGGTCTCTGGAAATCCTCATCCCAGCCTCAGGCTTAGCTCTTCCTTTCTCAGGAGACCCTGACCTATCATAGCCCACTAAACATCATGACAATCACCGCGTCACCATCTCAACCACTGTCGCCTGTCTCCTCTCACCTCCACTGCCCCTCCCACAACCACGGCCATCATCACCATCATTGCACCGTCCGGCACCACCACTTTGCCGTTTCCAGTACCTCCCCCCTGCCACCATCCTCACCACCGTGACCGTGACTGCTACACCTACCACCCCCCGTCATGACCAGCAGCATCACTCACCAGTATCACCACCACCGCCACCATCAGCAGCACCGTCACCAGGACCACCATGCGATCCTTTGACGGACAAACACTTACCGAGCATCCACTTTAGGCTAGATACCGTTCCAGGCACCTGGGACGCATCATTGAAGAAAACAGACAATGCCTCTGCAGAGCCTGCATTCTAGAGGGGGGTGAGGGGAATCCAGTAGATCACAAACATAATACAGGAGATTATCTAGTATGTTGGACTTGATAAATGGCATGGAAAAGAAGTAGAGAATCGTAAGGGGGGCTGGGAGTGGGAGGCCAGCGGGCAGGCTGCGATTTCATATACAAGGTGGTCAGGGGCAGCATTTGAGTAAAGACATGAAGGAAGTGAGCGGGTTATCACTTACTGAGGGCTTATGGTGTGCTTTTTATACACCCACTGGTTTCTAAACAGGCTTCTGAGAAAGACTGAACCGGTAGGGACTAATTCCGCAATAATTTTAAATCTGGCTCCAGATGAACATCGGAGCTGCAGAGAAGCCTTGCTCAAGTTCCTTTTGCAATGCTGCCCCCTTGTGCCGAGAAAAAGCAGTTGCAGGATCAACATATTCCAAGGCGGTCTGGCATTCATCAAGCCCGTGGCTCCCCGCCCCAGAAAGCGACACAGTAAATGTTCCAAGATACAGAAACACGATCGTGATGCAAACATGGTTTAAGTCTCCAAATCTAGCCTGGGTGAGACCCATCTTAAAAAACGCCCCTGTCTGCAGTCACACAAGCAGAATTCTGTTTTATTAATTATTAATAATTATTATATGTATTGAAAATATTTATGTAATATGTTTTAACCAAATAGAGTTTATATCTTAGGCAAGGAAAATGATCACGATCACGTTAAGAAGAAAACTCAGAGAGGTCTGCCTTGTTAATGAGAATTGAAGCAATTACCACTTACTAAGCATTTACTGTGTGTCAGGCACTGTGTTAGTGCTTTTCACTCATTCTCAGTTAAACTTCTCAGTATTCTATAAGGGAAGTATTATCCCCATGTTTTTAATGAGTTACCTGAGACTCAACAAGACTATGAAGATCCTATAGCTGGTAGATGGATATTGATCCAAGATTTAACAAGTCCCAAACCGAAAGTTCTGATGAAACAGGCATGATGCGATCTTGCCCAACCAGATAGCAAGTATATATTTTAAACCAACAATCAACCTGCTACTTAATATTGAGTAAAAAGGAATAGCTGGGCACATCTTTAGTAGGATAAAATACATCCATCTCAACCCAGACCTGAGCTTCATGGGAAAACACCGGGAAGCATCCTCATTCAAGTCACGGAGGAGACAAGTTACCTCTTGGCATCATATTATTTAATGTTCTTTTGGAGGTCCATGCAATTAGGTAAGAGAATGATTCCAGGAACTTAAAAATGAGAAAGGAGGTAAAATCATCCATATCTTCGAGATGGTATACAATTGCGTGCCCAGAAAATGCAAGAAAATAAAATGAAAGTATATTATAGAAGCAAGACAATCAGTAAAGTGGCAGGTAGAAAATTAACATTTAGAATAAAACAGCATCTCAGTAGCAATTGGAAGAGGCCCATTTACCACATCAATAAAAAAGGCGAAAGATACAGACTTAAGCTGAATATGAGAGAACTCTATAAACAAGCCCACATGATGCCTCTGGGATGCACAGAGAAGACTGGGACCAATGGAAAGGCAGGCAGTGTTCTGAGCTAGGAAAACTCACATCATCAAGGATCCTCTGAGTAACCGACTGGATGCTCGTGGCTTCGCAACTTATGTATAATTGATGAAATACGGTAAATATTCACTCTAAATAACAATAATTATCATGATATAACAAAAGGCATAGTCATAATGGTGAATTTTATGAATAAGATAATGATCTCTGTTTTACAAAAAGTCAGAACTAAAATTTTAGACAAGAATGACATGGTAGGTAAGAGGAAGCTTAATATAGAAACTTAAACAACTGGAAATTACATACTTCATTTAAGAAGAGGACACAGGGGTACCAGTCCTTTAAGCGTCTGACTCTTGATTTCAGCTTGGGTCATGATCTTACCATCGGTGAGTTCGAGCCCCGCATCCAGCTCTGAGTTGACAGTGCAGAGCCCTACTTGAGATTCTCTTTTTCCCTCTCTCTCTCCCCTCTCTCTGTCTCAAAATAAATAAATAAACTTTTAAAAATTAAAAAAATAATAAGTGGATACAGATATTGTTTAGATTTTTGTGAGAAATATGTGAAAATGAGAAGAATAAATAAAGATAACTACTAAACGAATGAAAATATGTGTTCTCCAAATAGGTGCCGGTGAGGAAAGAAGTCAAGAGAGCACGTGCAATCTCCCGGAAGTCAGGGAAGGAGAAAAAAAAAAAAAAGCCAAGAGGAAACAGGTAAAGAAAAAACACAGAATAAAATGGTAGAAATAAGTCCCATGTAACGGCAAGCATCAGAAAAATATATAAATGTTGGTCACTTCATAGTCATCTAAGCTATACACACAGATTTTCAGACTGAAGCAAAAGCAACAACTACATGAATGAAGTCTAGCTCTACGCTGTGTATGAGAAACACACATAAGTCAAGGAGCACTAGACGGTGGGAACAAAAGGGTTAAAAGCCGGGCAAAACTTCACAACAACAAAAAAAGATGGTGTTGCGGTACTAACAGCAGACAAAACAGGATTTTATGAAAAACAAACAGTGAAAACAGACAAGGGTGGGGGGGGGGTTGTCTGGGTGGCTCAGCTGGCTAAGTGTCTGACTCTTGATCTCAGCCCAGGTCTTGATCTCAGGGCCATGAGTTCAAGCCCCACGTTGGGCTCCATGCTGGGCATGAAGCCCACTTAAAAAGGAAAAAGAAAAAGAAAGAAAAAAAGACGGATATTTCGTATAAATCAGAGAAACAGTCCACCAAAAAGATACAAGATAGACACTGGTATGTCCCTAGAAGTATAGATTCAAAAGGCAGAAAGCAGTGCAGAAATGACACAGTTTCATAGAGAAATAGGTACAGAATCAGAAGTAGAGAATTGGTCACATCTCTCAGAACAGAGTAGAAGGGATAGATTGGATAGACTGAAAGGATCATAAATAGAATCAGGATGAGCAATAAATGAATGAACATCTGTACTACAGTAGGGGTGGGGGGACGGAGACGGGGGGGGTACTTTTTTAGTAGACATAGTGTGTCAGAGAGCACACACTTTATTTTTTCTAGCCTGCATAGGACCCTTCCCCCGACTGACCCTATACTTGGGTACAGAAGAAATTTTAACAGGTTCTAGAGCATTTATTTACAGCCTATATTTTTCTGACCACAATGGGAGAAAGTGAGAAATAACTCAGGGGTGAAGAGGGAAAACATACCAGAAAAATCGGAAATATTTAGAATTAATCAGCAATATCAATTTTACTTACCAAAGCTTATGCGGTGAAGCTATCTTGGTTCTTAGCAGTAGGTATTCTAACATAAACTTGTTAGAAAACAAGGAAGAGGGGCGCTTGGGTGGCGCAGTCGGTTAAGCATCCGACTTCAGCCAGGTCACGATCTCGCGGTCCGTGAGTTCGAGCCCCGCGTCGGGCTCTGGGCCGATGGCTCGGAGCCTGGAGCCTGTTTCCGATTCTGTGTCTCCCTCTCTCTCTGCCCCTCCCCCGTTCATGTTCTGTCTCTCTCTGTCCCAAAAATAAATAATAAAAAACGTTGAAAAAAAAAAAAAAAAAAAAGAAAACAATGAAGAGTGAAAAACCAGACCACTGGTTAGCAACCTGAATGAAATCCAAAATAACTCATAAGTGAAAAAGGAAAAGATTTTGAACATCTATTTTTAAAAATTAGTATTTTAAAGATCACACCAAAGATAATCTCTGTTATGTTTGGTGTATGTCTTCGTTGTATAAAATGTATCTTACAAGATACATCTGAGTGTAAAACATACATGCATCACATGTATATAACAAATTTGCCTTCAAAAAAGAGTCCTATTTTTATTATTTATTTATTTATTTATTTATTTATATTATTAAAAAAAATTTTTTTTTCAACGTTTATTTATTTTTGGGACAGAGAGAGACAGAGCATGAACGGGGGAGGGGCAGAGAGAGAGGGAGACACAGAATCGGAAACAGGCTCCAGGCTCTGAGCCATCAGCCCAGAGCCTGACGCGGGGCTCGAACTCCCGGACCGCGAGATCGTGACCTGGCTGAAGTCGGACGCTTAACCGACTGCGCCACCCAGGGGTCCCAAGAGTCCTATTTTTAAATACGCAGAGCTGCTCGGGAGTTTGCTCTTGGCTTGATTCTTGAACCAGAAGCCTATATAATGCAACCGATGGCTGTTTATGGCATAAAAAATAAGCAAACTTTAGATATTCTATTTTTGTGTATAGTTTACCAGGCCAGGACTGGGCATGCATGAAGGTCAGGTGGATATGTGAAAAAAATAATAGGAAGTAATATTCAACTTGGCCAACTTTATCTAAGGAGTATCTGGTTAGTTGTAGGAGAGTATTAGTATCTTGTGTTCATTTCAGATTTTCTTCTGGAAAATACAGCCCGTTTTCCAGCGGTACAAGTAACTGGCCACTATATTCAACCTGCATCTATATCACTTTGAATTTGCTAAAACACCTTCTTTATAATGATCCTCAGTGTTTAGGATCATTTCTTAATCAATGTGTACAAAATAAACTTCAGTTCACGTTGCCGCTGAGTTCAAGAGAAGCTACATAAAATCTGAATTTTTATAAGTGTGATGCCTTTCCCCCATTGATTTGCACTATAATTTCACGTTTTGATTTCATTTAAAAAAAAAAAATTTTTAACGTTTATTTATTTTTGAGACAGAGAGAGACAGAGCATGAACGGGGGAGGGTCAGAGAGAGGGAGTCACAGAATCGGAAACAGGCTCCTGGCTCTGAGCCATCAGCCCAGAGCCCGACGCGGGGCTCGAACTCAGGGACGGTGAGATTGTGACCTGAGCCGAAGTCGGACGCTTAACCGACTGAGCCACCCAGGCGCCCCTGATTTCATTTTTAAAGCCTTTCAGTAAAAGGTGGGTATAGCCAATGACACTTTTAGCTACAAAAGTCTCTTTAAATGGCTAATAATCCATCAGGAGCTTTTCAGTTGCCTTAAGTTCATTTTTAATGGAATCCTCTCCTAATAAATGTATTTATGGCTCCTATTCACCAAACCCCATTCACTAAACCCTTCCACGTACAAATAATTATCTATCTAATTATGGTCCTGCAATCCTCTTGTCAGCCAGGCTCTTTCCTATTCAACACAATGAAGTGCTATGCAGAGGTCACATGGTGAGTTAAGCTCACTGTGTGTTCCTGTGTGCCCAGAACGTGGGCAGGAAAATATGCAACTTTTCTTTTTGGTGGAAATTCATTTTTTTCAATTTATGTTTGACCGTGAGTTTGAAACCATCTCTCCTGTCAAACTCTACTTTTTTTTTTTTAATGTTTATTTATTTTTGAGAGAGAGACAGAGAGTGAGCAGGGGAGGGGCAGAGAGAGAGGGAGACACAGAATCTGAAGCAGGCTGCAGGCTCTGAGCAAGCTGTCAGCACAGAGCTCGAAGCGGGACTCGAACTCATGGACTGTGAGATCATGACCTGAGCCGAAGTCGGATGCTTAACGGGCTGAGCCACTCGAGTGCCCCTCTACTTTTCACTTGTTTGTTTGTTTTTCTGATAATGGTTTATATTCTGGGAGTCCTGGAGAAGGAATGGACTATTCCAGCAATAAGAGGTGTTCTGGCCAAGGTGGATCGGGGGTATTGTAAGGCAAGTACCTGCAGCGGGGGGAGGATGAACTTGCTGACCTGAAATTGTGTGAGTCCCCGCAAGGGATGATGTCAGGCCTGGAGAGATAGTAAGGAGCTCCCAGTTCAGGGCCAGGCCTTGGAAAAAAAGGCAGGGGCCAGAGTGAAGCCCTGGTGTCCTGTGGACAAAGACTTTAAGCACCTCAAATACCTACAATAATAGTATTAATAGTAAAATATTTGAGTCCCTACTATGTATCTGACACTTAAGTGCTTTACATAGTTTCTTGGCCTCCCCCAAGAACCCCCTGTGAGGAAATACATGAAAGCAATGGATTAGGAAGCCAGTCCAAGGATAGTCTGCAAGAAGTGAGAAAGTGGAACTGAGCAGGGAAGGAAGGCAGACGGTGCAGAGTCAGGCTAGAGTATTTGTCCCCCCTGTTTCCCAACTGTCTGTTGTTACTTCAGATGAGCTGCTTGGGGCGGTGAAGGTTATTATATGTCGACTGGGCTGCAGGGTACTCAGATATTTGGTTAAACATCATTCCGGGCATTTCTGTGACGATGTGTTTGGGTGACATTAATATTTAAGTTTATTCATTTTGGAGAGAGAAAGAGAGAGAGAATCCCAAGTGCCCGATGTGGGGCTTGATCTCACAAACCATGAGATCCTGACCTGAGCTGAAACCAAGAGTCTGATGCTTAACCAACTGAGCCTCCCAGCCCCCCCCCCCCCCCCCCATGCAGTTAATATTTAAATCGACCTACTGAGTAAAGCAGATGGCTCTCCCAACGTGGGTGGGCTTTATCCAATCAGTTGAAGGCCTGAATGGAACAAAATGTTGACCGTCCTTTGAGTAAGAGGGAACTCCTTCCCACCAGACTGCCTGCAAGGTGGTACATCGTTTTTCCCCCTAATTTCGATCGGAACTGTCACATCAGCTTTCCTGGGTCTCACTGGAACTATTCCATCAGTAGCTCTCCTGGGTGTCCTGCTTGCTGACTGTAGACCTTGGGACTTGTCAGCCTCCATAACCACATGAGCCAGTTCCTCAGTGTGTGTGTCTGTGTATGTACACATTAGGAATGATCAGACTTGGCTCTGTTTCTCTGGAGAACCTCCACTAACACGGACAAATAGATTCCCGGATGATCTGGCTGCTGCATGGGGGTTGGGCAGGTTCCAGCAGCCTGGCCCAGCCCCGCAGTGAAGAAAAACAGGGGCTGCCTGGGGCGGGGCGGGGTGGGGGGTGAGGACAGGAGAACCAGAAAAAGGAGAGGCATCAGGGAATAAGGGGAGACACAGGTCTGCAACACATGTAATAACTCATTTATCTCACACCAAATTTGTGCACAGGTGCCACAATTACCCTCATTCCACAGATGAGGAAGCCGAGGCACAAGGGGAGTGAGTAATCAGTGACCCCAACTCACACTTGTAAGGGTCACAGCCAGCGTTCAGCCTCAGGCCATTTAACTCTGGAAGAGACATATGAAATACCCTGTTAAGCTACAGGTAGAGGGAGTAATAATCAGTCATCGACACCCTAGGGAGGCTTTGCTAAAGGGTGGGACATGGGTAGAGGAAAGCAGCGGAGGGGGGTCAGGGGAGAAATGCTTGGAAAGGGGAAGGGACGTGTGAAACCCTCGCTGGCGCTTCCCGGGGCGGTCTCCAGTGTGAGCAGCGGTGGGATCGCGGTGGGATCGCGCTCTCCGCGAGCGCACGCTGGGTGCTCCCTGGGCCCTCAAACACTCCGCCCGGGCAGCTGCCCACGGAACCAGCAGTACCCCCTTCGAGGATGCTCCGGGCTCGGCCGGTGGAGTACCCGGAATGGCCGCGAGAGGGCGCTCCAGCCTCGGGCACCAACGCCATAGCATTCTCCGAAGGAAGCGGGAGCGACCCAACTGTCCCCTCCAGGCTGTCTGCGGAGTGCAGTGCGGAGAAGGGGCGTCCCGGGAGGCGGTTCCTCAGAGCCCGGCAGCTCCGCCTCACCTTAGAGGCCCCTCCCTCAGGAAGTGTGCAGTCCCCTCCCTTTCCGTATGGGGCGTCCCCACCCCCTGCTAACCCCCACCTGCCTTCCCCCCCCCCCCCCCCCCCCCCCCCCCCCCCCCCCCCCCCCCCCCCCCCCCCCCCCCATCTCAGTGCAAAGTCTGACAGTGCCAGGGCAGGGAAGTGGCCTTGTTGGGGCCGGGAAAGAATGTAAATTGGGACAAGTAAACAAAATCCGAGGCAGTCTCTCAAATTTAAAATCTGGGCTGTGCTTCTGTTTGCTTTGGACAGAGTACAATTATTTTTAAGAGGGGGGCGGTGAAGTAAAGATTAAAGGCAAGTTTTGTGGCTCACCATCTTCACACATTAGATGGTTCCCTCTGCATGAAACACTGTCCCCAACTATCCAAGGCAAGGGCCTCCCGAGGGCCACCTCTTCCAGGAAGCCCCCAGGGGCAGGCGGACCCTCTGAACTACCGCGCAGTCAGGGTATCCCTGCCTGCTCCTTGGGCCCTCATTCTTCCGCAAAGCAATGCGCCGGGAGTATGCCTGGCAGGGGCCAGGTCCTGTCTGTGCCCCAGACCCTAAACCCTTGCAGAGACGGCACCATCACGTGCCCCTTACCCCCGCAGGTAACTGAGGCCTCGAGCTCAACTGTTCCCAGATAAAGGATAGTTCTTTCCTCCATTTGGAAATGTAGGTTGGAGTCTACCTGGAGCACGGCAAGGCCAAGCACTGGCCTGGAATTCCTAGAACCATTTCGTTCTGGACCTTCAAGTCAGAGTTGGCTGCAGGTGCATGCCTTCGGGGTAGGGGGTTTACAACAGATTGGGCCCTTTGGTGAAGGGGGCTGGGAGGGAAAAGGCCAGGGGGATTAATCTCCCTTTCAGGCAGTCTCCTGGCCCCTGGAGTGAGCGTTTACAGAAAAGAAACAAGGCCAGAAGGGGAAACTGAGGCCAAGAAGGGGAACTGTCTCAGCCGGCGTCACACAGGTTATCAAACACAATTCAGATACACAAATTGATTGGATCAATAGGCCAAAGATTTCAGGCCCGGCTGTGGGCAACTCGTTTACACCCTGAGATCCTCTATTTCTCCATTTGTAAAATGGAGACTTACCGTGGTGTGCGGTGTGAGATGGGGGGGTTGGGGGGTGCAAAGAGCGATGACGTCGCGGTCAGCCTCTGCCTCGGCCAGGAACGCGGTCTGACCCAGGCAGTCGCTGTGAGGGCCTCGGTTTTCTCGTACAGAGATGGGACAATAACAGCTCCTAGGACCTAACAGCCTCCATCCCAAGAATGAGGATGAGGAAATTCAAGGAAAACCAGAAGCAGAATAATTAACACTCCATTTTCACACAAGACCATAAAAATATAACAGTCGGCAACATTCTTTCCACTTAAACAATAAAGGTATTTTCTTTAAAATAGATAAAAACCAGAATGCGGGGTCTTTTAAAAAATTTAATGATCGGAAAGTTCTAGATATTTTAGTGAAGAAATAAATTAGAAACAAAATTTTTAAACGTTTACTTATTTATTTTTAGGTTTATTTATTTTGAGAGAGAGAGGGAATCCCAAGCAGGCTCCACACCGTGAGATCATGATCTGAGCCCAAATCAAGAGTCATATGCTTAATCGATTGAACCACCCAGGTGTGCCTATTTATTTTGAGAGAGATGGGGAGACAGAGCGATAGAGAGAGAGAGAGAAAAAGAGAGAGGCAGAGGGAGAAGGAGAGAGAGAATCACAAGCAGACTCCAACTCAGTGCAGAGCCTGTGTGGGGCTCGATCCCACAAACCATGAGATCATGACCTGAGCTGCAACGAAGAGTCAGATGTTCAACCTACTGAGCCACCCAGGTGCCCCGGAAATAAGATTTTTTTTTTTTAACCCTTGGAAAGAAGGAAAGATTTTTTTTTTTTTTAACATTGTCATTATTTGAAGATGTTAGGATTTGAAAACTCACTTCTAGAAATTAAAAAAAAAGTCTATTGCGGACACTACGTTAAAAATGAGATAGGAAATAAGGTGGTTGGCCGTAACAAAAATATATGGCAAAAATGTTTTTCTGTGTGCCAACAATTACAATGCTGGAAAGTAAAAAGAAAATTTCCATTTGCAAAAATAACAAAGTATGAAATGCCTAAAAATAAAAGTAACAGAAAATGTGTGAGAGCTCCATGGGGGATAAATGAAAAGTCCACTGAGAAACTTAAAAAGAAACTTTAGTAAATAGCATCAAAGCATGGTCCTGGATGGGAACGGTGACAACTCTAACAATGCAGGTTCTTTTCTAAATCATTTGTAATTTAAAAATAGTTCCAGTGAGAAAATCTCAACGGGACTTTTATGGGAAATTAATGATTTTGAACTTATCCTGTGTTACCTGGAAGAATAAACGGGTAAGAACATTTTCTTTAAAATGAGGACAAACTGGTTCTACCAGATTAAAACAGATTACAAAACTATAGTATATAATGGAATTGTCTGTATTTCCCACTCACTGAAAGAAATAAAGTTTACTTAAAAAATATATATATATGTATATATATACATATATATATACATATATGCATGTATGTATATATACATATATATACATATATATATATAAACATATATATATATAGTAAATAGAACAATATAGATCTGCATTAGGGCTGATGGAGCAGTGGTAGGAAAGATATAACTCCAGGAACAAAGTTAGCATTTAGTAGGTTGCGTCACATAAAGTAATGTATTCAATGGTTTGACCTATAAAAACATGGATCTCATAGGGTTCAACCTAATATATAATGCCAGAATTTTCTCATTTAATTCATAATAGGTAGTTTTTTTTGAGAGAGAGAGAGAGTGCATGTGCATCACATGCACACGATTGGGGAAGGAGCAGGCGGGGGGCGGGGGGGGAGGAGAGAGAGAAAGAGAGGGAATCCCAAGCAGGTTCCATGTTCAGTGCAGAGCGCCATCCCACAAGCCTGGGATTATGACATGAGTCGAAAGCAAGGGTCAGAAGCCGAACCAACTGAGCCACCCAGGTGCCCCTCATAACAAGTACTGTTAATATCTTCATTTTACAGAAGGGGAAACTGAGGCACAGAGAAGGTTAGTGACTTTCCAGTGATCACACAGCCCATGGATGGTGGAGCAAGGCGAACCCAGGCAGCCTGTCAGAACCACAGTCAGGCTACTCGGGGTTCACCTGACTCCACAGACCAAGCTTTTCATCACAATGCTTGACCTAATAGTAGGTGATGTGAATTGGTGGGAAGAAATAAGCTGTTTAAAAACAATGGTGGGACTAATCACTGTGTATTAAAACAATCAAGATCGATCCTTACAACACCACAAAAATAAATGATGACTAGATTAAAAGTGAAATGTAGGGACACCTGGGTGGCTCAGTCGGTTAAGCGTCCGACTCTTGATTTGGGCTCCGGCCATGTTCTTGAGGTCTGCAAGTTCGAGCCCCACATCAGGCTCTGTCCTGACAGTCTGGAGCCTTCTTGGGATTTTCTCTCTCCCTCTCTCTGCCCCTCCCCCACTCGTGTTCTCTCTGTTTCTCTCAAAATAAATAAATAAACTTAAAAAAAAAGAAAGATTTAATTTAAAAAAGTGGAATGTAAAAAAGTATCAAAACATTATGAAAAAATACTGATGGATGACGAATTGAGCTCAAGTGAGAAAGTCTTTTTTAGCATGAAAATAAAATAATCACAAGGGAAAGGAATGAAGATAAAATTGTGTGTCAAGAATTATCAAAACCAACTTTTAAAATCAATGGATAAAATAGAACGACAAAGTATTAAATTGGAAGTTTCAACTGAGATCTCCAAATAACAGGAACTATATTGCCAACTGGGGCATGGACCCATCAGAACTTGCAGAAAGGATATGGGGAAAACATAATTTGCAGTCAACCTGACGGTTAATGTCCTTAACATGCTAAAAATAAAACATTAACATTCCAGTATAAATAGTGGCAAATACAGGAATACACAAATCACATCAGAGAAATATACATGGCCAGTAAACATATTTCAAAAGCTCATCCACACTACCAATCATAGAAATATAAATCAAAATGGATACAACTTTACCTATAAAATTGGCAAAGCTCTTTTAAAGAATCCACTTTTTTTTTTTGCTACTGAAGGAAGAAAGAGAGGCACCTTCATTCACTTCCTGTGGGTATGGAATTGATACGATCTTTCTAGTAAGCAAGTGGGCACCATGTAACAAAAGTCCGGAAATGTCCGTACTCTTTGATCCATTAATTTCACTTCCAGAAATTTATCCTTAAATAATAGCCGAGAATTTTCAATAAGGACATGTGTATGATGAGGCTCATCATAGCATTTTTCTCATGAAGAAAAACTGGAAAATGTAATGTCTAATGGGGAGATGATTAAATATATTTTGTTGTATTCTTATGTGAAAAATATACAATCATTAGAATTTTTTTTTTTGTTCTTGAGAGAGAGAGCACAAGCAGGGGAGGGGCAGAGAGAGAGGGAGAGAGAGAATCCCAAGCAGGCTCCATGCTGTCAGCACAGAGCTCGATGCGGAGCTCAATCTCACCAACCCTGAGATCATGACCTGAGCGGAAACCAGAAGTAAGACACTCAACTGACTGAGCCACCCAGACGTGCCTGGAAATGATTTTAAATAGAATTTAATAATATGGGATAGTACAGTATGATGTCAATGAGAAGAAAACAGGAGATTGAACTGCATATCCTGTGTCCCATGTTTTCGGGCAATATATTTTATATAAATATACTGACTATACAGTATCTCAGAAAATCCATCTTTCCTCCATTTATTTATGATGCTTTATGCTTGCAAAAAGGCTGGAAAACCCCTATTCATATTTGTATATGAAAATATGAGCATGGCGACGAATGTGGACGGTTACATAGTGGATTGGCTCAACATAGGTCACTTTGGAGGGGGCTGTGATGTGAGTGGAGCAGGGCGGGGGGGGGGGACAGGAAAGGAGAGGGAGAAAATAAAAAATAAAGGGAAAAAAACACTATTCACAAATTCCACAAACCGTGAATTAACTGTGATCCCTTTACTCCACCATGGGTGGGGTGGGCTGGGATGCTTACTCTATATCCAACTTCCTGCTCTACTCCCCTTTCTGAGGGGTCAGAGGGGCAATGGGGGATGGGGGAGGCATCAGGGGTCTTGGGGTCTTGTTTGGACCATGGACGCCTTTGGAGTCTTTATGGAGCCTTCTCAGAATTTCATCTCTAAAAAAAATAAAATACTTAGAATTGCAAAGGAAGCCAATTACATTGAAACACAGTTACCAAAATACTTTTCAAAGACCCAGCTGATGACATAATGAGACATGTACATCTTTATTAACATATTAAACAACCAGATCCAGCAGTCGGGTGTCTATGATTTTGAAGTACTGTCTGAATGTAAATGACATCTTGAAGTATCTGCCCCAGCTGTCGTGTGACTGGAAATTACCTGTGTTTTCTCCTGGTGACAAAGTCACGGATTCTGCTGTCACTCCCGGGGCTTGTCAAAACCATTCTCAAATGAAGAAAATGCTCAATATCAGGTGCAGGATACTGAAAACAAGAGTATTGTTTTCCCCCGTGTAAGTTCATAGATCCCCTGAATTCTACCCAAGGTCCCCAGATTCAGCACCTCTAGCTGTTGTGACCCCCCAAGATCCCGTCCTGGCTTTGCCAGGTCACTGCCCCTTTTTGCTTTTGTGTTCCAGTCCACAGGAAACAGTGCAAATAGTTGTCCGTGACCCCTGGCTAGAGTAGAAGTGACACAATGTGGACTGGCCATGCTCTGCCTCATGCTGTCCCTGGCCTGGCCAGAAAGAGCAGGAGAAGCACCAGATTGCTGTGGAATGCTGGAAGTTCTCGAACACACAGACTTGGACGTACACATTCATCCTAACCCCCAATTGTTTATTACTGTCCCCGTGATACACAGTCAGAGATTGCCTCCGGACATTTTAGGCGCCATCCACTCCAGCATTATTGGGATAGCACTCTGGTTGCTTCCATTTCCAGGCCGTGATGACACAGTGGCTGGAGGTCCCCTTCCCACAGAGCCACTGTCACCCCTCTGTTTTCTTTACTGTCCTGTTTAGCTTCCACTTTTCAGTCTTGTTTTCCCCACATGCCTTTTCACTTGTGTGTGAAAGACTGTGAGATTTACTTATAATGTCATTTTCCCCCATCACCTTTTGTGACTCAGTGATGAACCAGCCTTTCAAAGGGACCACAGTGATCCTCTGACACCTCTCTCTTTCTCTCTCTCCCTAGCGTTGACACAAAGCAAGTTTAGTGGCCCTGGGGACCACCTGCTTCATTTGTTATATCGTTGCAGATTATATTTTTATTCAGTATGAAATGAATCTGTCCCATTGGATGCCTCGAATTCTATATAGTCTGAAATTAATTTTGCTATCCTTGCTCTTTTTGTGTTTTCTGATACACTTTGGCTGTTCTTTTTTTTTTTTTTTTTAATTTATTTTTAACTTTTCGGTATGATTTTGTTTTAGGTTTGTTCTTGAAAGCAGCATGTAATTAGAGTTTCTATTTTAACCTAATAATTTGAGAGTCCTTCTTTAAAAACCTTTTTATTGTTTTTTTCCCCCTTGTTGCATGCATCCAAGCTCACTGTTGAAAATATACAGAAGCAAAAAGAAAACTAAAATTACCCAGTTTGGCCTACTCCGAAGTAACTACTGTTTCCTGAAGCTGGTTCTGTGTCTTTCCCTTTGATTTTGTTAACTCTCCTGTAACTTTCTAACACATTCATTGTCTTTCTGAATTACCCATGTTCCCAGGTTCATTCTGCTGCTTGTGCTGGGTGGGGGGTGGGGGAGGGCTCCTGACATGTTCTCTAGGCTCAGAGGTGTGGCAAGAAGGGCTTCGGGAAACTGGGGAGGGGCACGTCTGCTCTAAGCCCAGAGAGAAACTTCTCTCTTCACTCTGATGTCCATTTCCTTGGGTTTGTTTTCTTGTCACAGGGTTGGAAAGACCGTCAGGGCCAAGATTAGGGTGAGGATCTAGAAGAAAGGGTCAAGCAGGCAACTGTGGTGTTTAAAATAAGTCCACAAATTCTTTGACACTCCTGCCTTCAAAAGGTGGGACCTAACTCTCCTCCTTCGAATGCTGGCTGGGCTTAGTGAGTTGTCTTTGACTAATGGAATGTCATGGAAATGATGATATGTGACCTCATGTCTAGGCCATGAAAAGGATGGCTTCTGCTTAGTGTCCTCTCTCTCTCTATCTCTCTTTGTTTTTATCCCCCCGGTGACAAAGCTGTCACTGGAAAGACAAGAGACTTGGAGTATTTGTCTCCCATCTTCTGCCCGTCACTTGTTGAAGGCTACTTCTGAGGACATCAACTCCTTAGTACTTCTGGTTTGCCCCACATTTGAATCTAGCATAGTTCAACAGCCAAGGAAAGAGAAACTCTCAGGCAGCAAGACACCCTCAACATGTGGGGAATGATTAGAGCTGATGCTTATGGGTAGGTTACTCACAGCATCTGCTACAGACCTGCATCTTGTGTCTGAATAATTGCAGTAGCCTTCCAGCAGGTCTACTTTGCTTTGTTCTTTCACTCCTAAAATGCAAGTGCGATCAAAGTACTCATTTCTTAAAACATTACCAAGTTTCTTGTTTCCCTAAGGATAAAGTCCCCATTCCTTAGCACCACACCTGGCACCTAGAAACCATTTGGTGAACGTTAGCCTTCGTATCATTAATCATTGTTATCATTGTCTCATCACCATTATCATCACGAGGACATGAGCACTCGAGATCATGTCCTTGTCTTTGAGGATCTTTTACTTCATCTTTTATTTACCTGGAACAATCTTTCATAAAATCAGCACCAGATTTTCATATGTTTCATGTGTCTTACCTTTCCAACTGGACCGTTACCTTTCTGAGAGTTGAGGTTGTGTCTTGTCCTTCTTGTTTTGTTTTGATTTTTTTTTTCACACTGCCCACCCCAAGGGAGCTTTGAGGAATTAGTCGTTTCTGGTTGAGGCATTCCATTAATTACTATAAACTCCTCCTTTTCCCACCCCACTAATGGCCAAGCCATTGGCCAAGCTCCAATGCACTTCTCCCCATCTTTCAAATCTTTCCACTCTTTTCCATCTCAAAGACCACCACTCTAGCTCAGTTACCTTCATCTTTTGCATGGATCATTGCCCAATCCTTAGTCATCATCCCTGTGTCCAGCCTCATTTTTCTCCATCCATTCTCCACAAAGCAACAGAAGCAGTCTTTAAAAACCAACCCTAACCATGCCAATTCACATGCCTAAAAGGCTTCTGGGCTTTCTCATTATTCTTAGAACAAAGGCTGAGTCATGTTCCAGCCACAGTATCTGCATGGATCTGGCTTCCCTCCACCTCCCCTCCCACCTTCCTTCCTCTTATGTCTGGGCACATGTGACACTGGTTTTCTTTCTGTCTCTCAGATGTTCCAACATCCTTTCCAACTCAAAAATTTTGCTAATACTGTTTTTTTTTTTTTCTTTTCTGTCTAGAGTGTCCTCACATCCCTTACCCACCTATGCATCTCATCTTACTTAATTCTCCAAAGCTCTGTTTCAATGTCATTTCCTTGGGGAAGCCTTCACTGATCACCCAGACTAGGTCAAGTCTCTCATAGGAGCTATCTTAACATCTCATACTTTTTCTTAAAATCACTTATTAGTTGTAACTGAGTCTTAGATTGTGGCTCCCCAGAAAACAGAGGCTTAGATATCTGTTTTGGGGAGGCATCCCAGGGAACAGGAGTTGGAGCCTGGACACAGGAAGACATGGTGGGAGGGAAAGTTTATCTTCACTAACTTGTTAGCTCATAGATGCCTTCCATCCGTTGATTTTTGTCCAGTTTTTCTAGTTATTCTCAGTGGGATTGGTTTGTTGAGTTTCCTTAGCACACAGCTGAGGTAACTACTTTCAACTATTTAGTTGTTTCTTCCAGTATGAACTTCCATGTTTCCAAATAATGTTTATATTGCTTTTAACATTTTAAGAAATTACCTGCTGTCTCTCAGAATTCTCCCCTCCAATTTCCCTTATTCAATCTTCTGGATACAGTTATGCCAAAAAATGATTTAACTAAGTGTTTAGAGATTAATCTACTTATTCAGATATTATTCACTATTCAATCAAATAATAAACTCTTAATGTTTTGTGTCTTGTGCAACTTTTTTTCTCTGAAATTAATGATTGCCTCATTTTAGGGGCGCCTGGGTGGCTCAGTTAGTTAAGCATCTGACTCTTGATTTTGGCTCAGGTCATAATCTCACGATTGTGAGATTTAACCCTGCATCCACCTCCATGCTGGGCATAGAGCCTGCTTGAGATTTTCTCTCTCTCTCTCTCTCTCTCTCCCTCAACCCCTCCTCAACTCACAGCATACATGGGTGTTCTCTCTCTCTCAAAAAAATTGCCTCATTTTAAAGTTTGCTTAGTTTTTACTCTGACTGCTAAGTATTTCCTCCTCTATGCCTTCATAAATCTGTGAAATACCTAGTAAGCAGCCAGTGATGCAGAAGACAAACCAGAACAGTGTGACATTCTGGAGGCCAAGTATAGACAGTGTTTTGAGGAAAAGGGTGTGATTGGCTGTGTTACCTGCTAGTAGTGAGTCAAGTGAGATGAGGACTGAGAATTGACCAATGGATATGGCAATGTGGAAGTCACTGGTGACCTTGACAAACAAGAGTAAACTCATGGGGATAGAGGTTTGATTGGATGAGGCACAGTCAGAATCAAAGAAATGAGAACGGAGGAAGGAAAATCATACATTGTGGTTTTCTTTAAAAAATAATGTTAACAAATTGTTTGAAAAAGGTAAAAAATTTAAGGAATTTTGCTCTAGAGGGAGCAGAGAAATGTAGTGGCCACTGGAGAGAGATGTAGGATCAAGAAAGGGATTGGTGGCAACCAGCTTCCAAGATGGCTGCCAAGGGTCCACACCTCCTGGTAGCCACACTGGTGTCTAGTTTCCTCCCGTGTTGGAGTGGAGTTGATGTGTGTGACCAATAGCACAAGAAGTGATGGTATGTCATTTTCAAGGTCAGGTTATACAAGACTGCAATTTCTGTGTAGGTGCTCTCTTGCTCTCCCTCTCTCTTGGATCTCTCATTCTGAGGGAAGTAAGTGCGATATTGTGAGTAACCTTTTGGAGAGGCCCACATGATGAAAAACTGAGGCCTGCCAATAATTGGGTCAGTGAATTTGGAAGCAGATTCTATAGTCCCCGTTGAGTCCTGAGATGACTACGGCCCCGGCCAATAGCTTGACTAGAGAGTTAGAGAATAAACCACCCCAAACTACAAGCATACACACAGAGCTAAAATCAAGACTTTGAGGTAGATTCCTTGAGGGGCAGATGCTTGTCCCACTATCACGTCTGTGCTAGCAAGGTTTCGGAGAATGGTTCTGTGGCTGTCTGTGAGGGATGAGAAACGGAGCAGTGGCCTGGGTGTCTCAACGAAGAACACCTATGGCTGAGCTTACTATTGATGGGTACAGTTGCCCAAAGAGTTCCCTTTTAAAAAATGGTTTCTAAAGTGGCGCCTGGGTGGTTCAGTCTGTTAAGCACTGAATTCTTGATTGCAGCTCAGGTCCGTGATCTCATCATTTGTGGGATTGATACCCACATCAGGCTCTGTGCTGACAGCGTGGAGATTCTCTCTCTCTCTCTCTCCCTCTCTCTCTTCCCCTCCCCCACTCTCTCACTCTTTCAAAATAAATAAATAAACCTAAAAACTTGTTTTTATAGCTCTGAGCAGTAGCACTAGACGTCTAGTGGAGATTTAGTTGGTGGTAGCAAACGCCAATGGTAGAAAAGATAGCTTTAGTCCAATGGACAACAGAACTCTCCCAGCCTGTAAGTTGAAGTCTGTGGTTCTGCCATTTTGGTTTATGTACGCCTGGCTGTTATTTTATAAGCTGGGTCAGGGTGGAGGACCAAAAGTGAGATACTGGTCTTCCTACAAATCTGGGGGAAGTGGTTCTAAGCTAGTTTGAGAAACCAAGAAAAGTGCTTCCATCCTAAGTGCTATTTACACTGTTAGACGTGTAACTGTTGGGTTAAACAAGCATGATTCAGGGCATGTATTTGGGAAACATCTCACTTCCCCTGGAGCTAGATGCTGTTTCTGATCCTTTGAGGCTGTCTTGCAGAGCACTGTTTCAGAGGCTTGACAAATGCAGCACTCTGACACATACTGGATTCCTTTTGTGAAATGTACTTGGGCTGGTACAATGGTCTCTTCCTCCTGTTTAGAGAACTTCCAAGTCATGGGAGAAACTGAAGTCAAAGGGGTAGGGCTTACCAAACCTCTCATACTTCAGCCACATTATTCTGAAACTCCGGTATAATTACCTCATTATCTGAGATGATTGCAAAAACTGAACTTATCAAACTGGACCACCTCATTATAAGTTCCAAGTACGGGGTAGGTATAAAGTTTTACTATGCCTCTGGGGCCATCTTGGTTATATGGTATTGACAAGAATCAAATAAGTGTAGTCATGTTGCTCATATGTAACGATGACCAGTCTGAGAAGGAATAAACGAATTAGGGACCTGCAAAGCCTGAACCCAGCAGGCCTGCCTAAGAACGATCCCATCCTTTAGGTATGACTGTGGAGGGTGGGCAAGGTCAGAAAAGTTCTTACTTGTACTGGTACTGGTACTGGTTTAAGATTGGTTTGCCTTTTCTGGGCTTAGTACATGTTTGAAACTGAGTCTCATGGATGGCCTCTCTAATGCTACCCTTTGGTGATATCCTTTGACTGGTCACTCCCACTGCTCCCTTGACTTCTGGTTTTCCAGTGGTCCACCCTACTGTTAGGGTTTTCTTGTTTTCTGGAAGAAATATTCTTATAAGGCAGGTTCCTTTTCAAAATGACCCCAGGCCAACATTCTTATTTTGTGTGGCAAGAATGGTCCCAATTGTTCATGCCTAAGAGTTTAATAACTCTCCCTTCCATGCTTTTTGCAGTGCTCCCAGGGTGGCTTCTATATCCATACCCTTTGAATCTGTCTTGGCTTTGAGACTTGCTTTTGCCAATAAATACAGTGAATGTGATAATGTGTCAGTTCTGTGTCTATGTCTTAGGAGGCTATATTTAATTTTCTATGGTTATGTAACAAATGAGCACACACTCAGTGGCTTAAAACAATACCCATTTATTATCTCATACTCCTGTAGGTCAAAAGTCTGGGGTTGGCTAGTTCCAGTCCTATGGAACTCACAAAGCCAAAATTAAGATGTCAGCAAGTTCGGCTCTTATTTGGGAAAGAATTCTCTTTCCAAGCTCATTCAGGACGTTGGCCAAATTCAATTCCTTGTGGTTGTGGGATTGAGGTCCCTATTTGTTTGCTGGCTGAGAGGCCACCTGATATTTTGAATCTGATTTGCTCTTCTGCTACCAGCTTGAGAAAATGCTTTGCTTTAGGGCATTCATGTGATTAGATCAGGCACATGCATAATCTTTTTTTGATTAACTCAGAGCTAACTCGTTGGGAAAAGCAGTCTCTCGATGCCTAGGCAGCTGTGCAAGAATGGGCTTTGGCTCTGGAACATTTCCTTACCAAGAGAAATCACCTTTTGTGGGAATATCTTTCCTTGTTTCATGCTCAATGAGCTCTCCCTTGTTCTGCTTAAAGTATGTGCAACTTATGGCACCTGGTTAACCCCACTGCTCTGTCTTATGCAGGGATGAAGTTTCTCCCACTATGGCACAGGAGAGGTATGCACCTGTGAATGCAGGCAGGTGAGGCAGGTGAGTTGCTCTGCCTCAGCTGCTGAGAGAGATACTTGCTGGCCATGGGTGACTGGGATGGCTGAAAGACAATGCTTTAAAGTTTCCTAGAAGCCTTCTGGTTTTATTGAAAAGATCTATAAGAAACACCCTTACTCGAAGGATTTTTTGGTGTGTGGTTGAGTAGACCAACCTTTTGATCTCATCCTTTTAAGCTAATGAGAATTAGATGAAATCTGAGGTTTCAGCATAGGGCAGGACGGTCACACACACTCAGATTTTTCTCTGTGTCACAATTTTCAACAGCTGTTTTGGACTTTTAGCATGTTTGACATCTGGAGAGGCTGAGAATATCCAAAATCATCCTGGTTCCTTTTTGTTTAATAGCTCTTCCTTCAATTTCTCTCTCTCCTCTTTCACCTTACTATAAGCAACAAGAAACCAGGCAGCATCTCTAACACTTGACTTGGGAATCTCCTTAGCTAAACATCCAAGTTTATTGTTTATAAATTATGTTTTCCACATGACTGCAGGACACAATTTTGGTAAGCATTTTGCTGCTACGTAACAAGGATCTCCTTTTATCCCATTTCCAAGAACATATTCTTCATTTCCTTTTCAGCCTTCACCATGAGCACTCTTAAAGTCAAGATTTCTACTATCAGTCTGCTTATGGTTTAAGATTTCTTTACCACATGCTTCCATCCTCTCTTTTGGAAGCTGGATTCGTGTCCTATAAACAAGCCCATGTAAGCCTGCTACAGGATTAGACCATGTTAAAGACAGATGAGTTGTTTAACTGAGGGCAGAGCTTATTCTAGACTATCCAGCCCACAGCAAACCCACCAGCTAACTGACTGTGGGTGCACGAGCAAACTCAGCCAAGATTGGCCAAGCACAGCATGGCCTAGAACACCCCAGGTGACCCATTAACTTGTGAGTTAAATATTTACTTAATGCTCTATACTACTGAGGTTTTCTGGTTGTTTGTTATGCAGCATTATAATACAGCAGAAAACTAATACAGATGGGATTTACGTTTAGTCCCTTGGACTCTTACAACTCTGACCTAGCTTGGAAAGGACAGTAGTTAGTTCAAAAATAGCAACAATTCTTTCCTTCTCTTCCTCTCTCCCTCCCTCCTCTTTTCTCTGCTAGCTTAGGCTACCTCTAGAATCCTCAGGCCAGTAAAATACACTACTGTTCCTCATAATTGCAGGAATAGAAATAAGTTTTCCAAATGGTTACATTGAAGAATCCCATATTTGGCGTGGCTGAAGAGAAAAGCACCCCAATCCTTTCCCTTTAGGGGGAAGCTTATGTAAATGCTCATTTGCAGGAAATCCTCCCCCTTTCTCCAATTACCCAGTGCTCTTTCACTTGTGCCCTTTAGGGAAGGGTTTTGACAGACCTTTTAAAAACTCACCTGTTGTTCTGGCAACTCATTTTGGAATGCATTGTGATACCTCAGTTGAAACTTCCATTTAATACCTGGGTGCACGTAATTTGGTTAACGTCTGTCTCCTCCACAAGACTGTGGTCCATGAGGAAGAAGCTCCTCTTGCTCATGTCTTTAACATCAGCACCAAGGACAGTGTCAGGCCCAACCCATGCTCCACAAATACTGTTTAATGAATCGGTGTGAATGAACCTGTTGTACCTCATGCCATGAATATGAATGTGTAAATTGACTATATTTCTCTTTCACAGAGCATGGATTTGGTCATTCTCCAACAAATATTTTTATCTCTTTTGTGGAGTGCCACATACATTAAAGATCCCTCTCCAGGGGTGCCTGGGTGGCTCAGTCAGTTAAGCGTACAACTCTTGATTTCGGCTCAGGTCATCATCTCACAGTTGTGAGACTGAGCTCCATGTCAGACTCTGAGCTGAGTGTGGAGACTGCTTGGGATTCTCTCTCCCTTTATCTCTGCCCCTCCCCTGCTCTCTCTCTCTCTTTCTCTCTCTCTCAAAATAAATAAATACACTTAAAAAAAATCCTTTTCCAGAAATCCTTAGCAAGGTGAATCTCAGTTGACTTTCCCATTTGATGCATTGTTGCCTGGGAGAGGACAAAATGAGGTAAGTCTTACATAAGAGAGAAGTCTTCCCTGATAAGTTTTCTCCGAAAATTCTTTCACCTCAAAAGCAAAGATAAATTCAGGATGTTGCATTTCACAGATATTATCACAGCTGTACTTTATTCTACCCACTTATGTATATGAAGGGTCAAATCTGGCTCCTCTCTGGCTGGAATACCATTTATGAGACTATCCAGAGGAGTAGCAATGAAGTTCTTTTGGTTCTAATTTTAAGGCAGCCCAATTAAAATGTCTGACTCACCAGGCTGTTCATGGGAAGCATTCATGCATTCATAAATTATGGAATGGGCTGTAAAGGCTCTGAATGTTCCCTGGAAGCAGTTTTAGTATCTTTCTAGACAAGAAATGAATCCAGATTCTCTATCTTTTCAATTATTACCATTAGTCATTATTATTTAAATTATATAGCATGATTCATGTCTGGAGATCAAGAGATCAGAAGGATTTTAAGGGCAAACTATGAAAATGAGAATGAAGATAGGAAATGAGAAAGACAGGGACTAAGAATTTAGGATCACTGACTTCTTTCTTTCAGTGGCTGTTTATTTGTTGGTAAATCGATAATCTAATTAAATTAGTAAACACTTGTGAAGATTTGGTAACAAACTAAAATCTGATTCATTTTAACATAATCAAAGCCTCAGGGCCAAAGAATAATATTTATGGAGAACATTTAAGACATGAACAACCGGGGGTGCCTCGGCAGCTCAGTCATTTAGGCAACTGACTCTTGATTTTGGCTCAGGCCATCATTTCATAGTTCATGAGTTCAAGCCCTGAGTAGGGGCTTGGGATTCTCTCCTTCTCTCTCTGCCCCTCCCCTGCTCATGCTCTCTCTCTCTCTCTCTCTCTCTCTCAAAATAAATGAATTTAAAAAAAGATATGAACAACCAGTTTCTAGGAGAAGAATGGGGTGGTCCTGGACATTCAGGAATCATTTTCAGTAGGCAGGTCTGCCACAAGGGGCTGAAAAGTCATAAAAGATGTAAATAATACTTTTTCTATGTGATAGTTCATATTGTTAAATACGAAATGTTTATTCTCCTTCCACCTCTAATTATGGGCAGAGCATACCTCCCTGCCCATCACTGACACTGAGTTTGGCTAGAGAACTTGCTAGTGAACATGATGCAAACCAAGGCTTGAACTGTGCTTTCAGGGGACATCTGGCTGGCTCAATAGATCAAGCATGTGACTCTCGATCTCAGGGTCATGAGTTCAAGTCCCACATTAGGCATAGAGTCTACTAAAATAAAACTGAACTGTGCTGTCAGGTTTGGTCTTGCCCTTTGGCGCTTCTGCTATAGTCTTGTAAAGATTAGTCTGTCCTTGGTCATCCCTTGCCCTTTGGCGCTTCTGCTATAGTCTTGTAAAGATTAGTCTGTCCTTGGTCATCCCTTGGTCCAAGGAAGATGAGAGACACATGAAGCAGACCTAGACCTTATCAAAGCTTGGAGCTGAGTGCAACCAATCTCATCCTAGATCAGCTGAGCTACTGATGTGTGAGAATAAATAATGACTACTTGAAGCTACTGAGTTTTGGAGTGGTGTTATGTAACAGAGAATTTGGCTGATTCCCTCCTCACCCCTTCATTTCTGGGAGCTTCTAAATCCTTGGAATTTCCTGACTGGTAAGAGAATCTTTTTTATTCATGGCGGGCCCCTTGAACCACACCTGAATTTATGCTAATAAGATGACTCAGGATGGGGGCTGGTCATGCCAGAAAGACCAATCACAGGATTAGAATTTTGGAGCTTTGAGCCTTGTGATATCAGCCCAACCTTCTGGGAGGGAGCATGATAGAGACTGAGTTAAGTCACATGGTTGATGATTCAATCACTTGAGCCTATATAACAAAATTCTAATAGAAACTCTGAACACCAAAGCTCTTGTGAGCTACTCTGTCTGGTCATACACATCAATATGCAAGGAGGGTAATGCATCCTGAAGGCACAGAAGCTTCATATTTGGGCCCTCTCAGACCGCATCCCTATGGGTGTCTCCTTTTGGCTTGTCTGATTTATATCGTTCAAAATAAAACTATAATAATAAGTATAATGTTTTACCAATTTCTATGAATCCTTCTAGCAAATTATTGAATCTGAAAGAGTGGTAATCCTGAATTTGTAGACAGTTGGTGAGAAGTGTGGGGGCTGGGAACCCTGTAACTAGTGTCTGGTGTCTAAAGTGAGGATAGTCTTGTGGAGTACTGTGCCCTTAATCTGTGAAATTTGACCTAACTCCAGGTAGTTAGGATAAGAATTGCATTGTAGGTGTTTTGTTACACATTAATACCTGACTGATGTATCTACATGGAATGATAGTCAAATAAAATACGACTATGACGGTATGCATATATATGTATTTGAAAGTGTTTTCCACTGTAAATGCGATGCAGAGGTAAGAAAGTATTACTGTAAGCAAGCCATAAATAAATGTGTTTAGTTATTCAGAAGCAAGGCAAAGTCTCGTGATTGTTTAAGGTTTTGTTCATCTGATACCTTCCTCATGATGTGTCTCTAATCTCCTGCTTTTGAATGCATGGTTCTCTTGTAGCTGTGATTACTTTCTGCCTCAGAGATGATTGTGTTTATGCCTGTGTCTTATCCCTTCTGTGAAATTGTGGATTTCAAGGTCAATAGTTGCCTCTGACATCACATTCCTGAGCATTCCTGGTATACCTAGGACAGCTCTTGACATTTTCACGGTGTCTGACCTATCCAAGCATGGAACCTGGCCTCATTTCTGATCCTTTTGAGTTGGATAGAACTCAATCACTCACTCATTCATAATTCATTCATTCACCAATTATTGGATAGTGTCCACTGCGTGCCAAGGCATTATATCTGGCACTTGGGAGACAAGAGTGAACGCAACAAAATTCCTGACTTCCTGGAATTTATATTCTGGCCAGAGAGATACCTAGTAAAGTAGTAACAAATGTCTTAGTATGTCAGATAGTGTCAAAAGCTATGTGGAGTGGTTATTTCCTACAAGATGGTATAGAAAAGTCTCACTGAGCGTATGGTGTTTGAACAAAGAAAGACCTGAAGGAAATGAGAGAAAGGGCCATGTAAATATCTGGGGGAATATAGTTCCGGGCAGAGGGAACACCAGAGGCCCAGAGCTATGAGTGTGTTTGGAGAATGTGAGGATCAGCAAGGAGCTTGGTGTGGGTGGGGCAAAATGAGCAGTGGAGAGACATTCTAGAATTGAAGTCAGAAAGGTTCTGAGGGTAGAGAATGAGGGGCAGATAATTCGAGTCAGTAAAAATGTTGGTTTTTACTCTTTATTGGATTTTTGAATCTGTCTCCATCCCCTCCTGACTTCCGGTTCCTGGCAATTCTCAGCCTCAGCCCCTGTCTCAGGTAGAAGCTTCTGTGTCAGCCTCAGCCCCTGATCACCTATCCCCAAACCAGAGTGGCAGAGCCAGCCCTGCCCCCTTTTGAGATGGGAGGCAGATGAGCGTTGACTCTTTGTCAACGTAGATAATGTTTCTCCCCACACTTTTTTTTTTTTTTTTTGAATTTTTGAGGAAGTTGAAGTATCAGGATTCCAGCAGAAAACAGATGGCCCATTCAAGGGAGGTAATTGATAAGAATTGGGCCTGTTTACAAAGAAGTAGTCTGGGGTCAAGGAAGCCAAAAAAGAATTGGTAAGTAGGGGGAGTTTTACCTACCCTAGATGGAAGGGACAGCAGAAGAGATGTTTGTTGTAACACAGCAAACTCAGAGACACCCAGCAGGGAGGAGGTGGGGGGTACACACTCCCCAACCTCACCCTCCTCCCTGCCACTGATCTCTTGCTAATACTTCTCATTCATTGGACTCAAACTGAAACCAGAGGGTCAAAGAGCCTATTGTGGTAGTCTTTACTGGTTGGCCTCAAAAAGAGCAAGATGGGGAAGGGGCGTGAGTGGTCTGAGCATCAAACAAAAAATATCCAGCCCAGAAAGGTCATGTAATTCACCTGAGATCAGGCGGGTGGTCTGGCTGAATCCGCATCTAGCTTTGTCTGACTCCATGGCTCCAATGACTGCACTAAGTTCTCTTGTATAGCGGTCACTATTTCTATTTAAACACTTAAATTGTGTTCTGGTTTTGTACGATACCTTCTGACACTTCCCTTCGTGGAAACCTTCTGTTAGAAGACAAGCCACTTGAAGGCCAAGATTGTTTCCCCCATATTTATGCTCTACCTGATGTATTCAGCTCTGTGCCTCGTGCATCCTGGTGAGCGTCCAGATGTGCACAATCAAGATCGAAAGTGACAAATGCCATAAGCAGTAAGGGAAGTGAGCAATTATCTTGTTAGCCGGAACGATCCAGGAAGAGGCCAGGGCTCGAAGGAGTGGTTGGATAGGAGAGCAGCAAAGGAGGGCATTCCAGGCAGGGAGAACGGGGCCCAGGGAGAAGTAAATGGCAGGAATATTCCAAGAGGCCGCTATGGCGAGAGGGCTTGGTGACAACAGGGCAGAGCTGTGATGATGAGGAAGGAAGAGTCAGGGACCATGGCCCATGGGCCCCTGGCTTACAGACAGAAGGTCAGCCCCAGGAGAGGCTTCTCATGTTCTGCTGGAATTCATGGAAAACCGCCGCTTAAGCCAGGTGTATCCTTGCATCAAAGTAGCAGCATAGAAACTGAGAAGCTCAGTCCAGAATTGGTGAATCTTTAGAGTGTCAATTTGTTGAACTTCTGTTTACCAAATCCACTGGTTGTTTGGACACAAGTGTTTCACAGTATAATCCACTTCCCCACAGGTCACCCATGACCCTTTAAGAAAAAAAAGTATGGGATGAAGCCCTGAGTTTCCCGGGAAATTTGATAACATGTGAACACAATTAAAATGAGCAATGATAGACATATATGGGCATGATAATAATAGCTTGATGTGTTACTTTTGGAATGTAAGCATGAGTGAATAAAGCAAAATGAATATCCCTAAACTATGCTTCTTGGTTCCTTCTTTTAAGAAACCAAAGCATTAAGACAAGTCCTTTCCAGGACAAACGTCTGCTCCTTGTGGGTGCCTCAGCTTGTCCAACTCTGATCAGAAGACCTCTTTGAAGCTACCAATTGAAGGTGACCAATCTTCTCTTGTACCAAAAAAGCCTGACCTTATGTCTTGCAATAAAAAATTCCAACACACAAGCGAATATGGAACAAGGCATATGTCTAATGTGTTCCAGTAAGTGTGAGTTCCTCCATGTACGGGATAGGTGAATTCCAGTAAAAAATGGCTCGATATCTGCAAGGGGCATCTTGTTTCCCTCTGGTGTTCTTTTATACTTTTGGAAATGTAATTGAAGAGCCTCTTCTCTATAAACAATAGTGGTAAGATCCTTATAAGTCTGGAGCCCCCACAACGCAAAGAAAAGAGCCTTCTAGGTAGTATTTATGTAACTCAAACAAAGTGGGTTATAGGCCAGATGAATTCCTTTTTAACTCTAGTATCTATTTTTAAAATAAATGTTTTATTTTAGAACTCTTTATATTTGCAGAAGAGTTGCAAAGATAGTACAGAGAGTTCCATTTACCCCACACTCAGTGCTTCCAACTGTTAACATCTTACATTCGTATGGTACATTTGTTGCAAAGGATGACACAATATTGATACATTAAGAACTAAAGTTCACAGTTTATTTGGACTTCTTTAGTTTTTACCTAATGTCCTTTTTCTGTTCGAGGATCTCATCCAAAATGCCATGTTACATTTACTTGTCATATCTCTGTAGGCTCCTTTTTCACAATTTCTCAGACTTTCCTTGTCTTCGGTGACCTTGAAAGTAAGGTATTTTTCTTCAGTTGGGGTTTGAATGATGTTTCCTCATGATAAGACTGAAGTTACAGGTTTGGGAAAGGAAGATCACAGAGGTCGAGTGCCATTCTCACTGCTTTAGATCAAGGGTATAGTCAGTTAAGCATCTGACTTCCGCTCAGGTCATGATCTTGTGGTTCGTGAGTTTGAGCCCCGCACTGGGCTCTATGCTGACAGCTCAGAGCCTGGAGCCTGCTTCAGATTCTGTGTCTCCCTCTCTCTCTGCCCCTTCCCCACTCATGCTCTGTCTCCCTCTCTCTCTCTCTCAAAAATAAACATTAAAAAACTTAAAAAAAAAAAAAGGTTTTAAAAAAACGATGTCAATGGACACACTAAATGGCCTGAATGAGTCACCAGAAAATTATGCTCTGTGAAAAAAGTTAATCTGAAAAGTTCACTTACTGTATTATTTCTCAGTTTCCCTACATTACTTGGAGTCTTTTCTGTAGTTAACATTATGTACATTGATCATTGCCCAACCAGTAACTAGATCTATCGGGTATATTCTCTAAAATGGAAAGAAAAACACATTAGTAATTTCAGTAGATATAGCCACATTGCCTTTGCAGGGTGCATTCCCATTTGAATGCATGAAAGTGCCTGATTTCCACACACTCACCCATGCCATGTGGGCTCATAGGCAAGTCACTAAACTCTCTGTGCCTCAGTTCCCTTATCTGTAAAATGGGGAAAAGATGGGACCCGCCTCGTGAAGTTACTGTGAGGACCAAATGAGTTAATACGTGTAAAGTGCTTGCAAAGGTGCCAGGCACAGTTAATGCTGTGTCCAGGTAGTAGTGGTAATTGTCACCGCAGCCAAGCTTTTTGACCTTTGTCAATCTGGTTGGTGAAAAGTGATATTTTGTTATGGTAGTTTTAATTAGTATTGGTCTTATTCTGAGATTAAGCATCATTTCAATTGTTTAAAGCCATTTGCACTTCCTTTTCTGTGAATTGTTGATTCAAGTCCTCTTAACACCCTCATATCATTTCCATTCATATCCCATTGGCTAGAACTAGCCACACCTAGATACAAAGAGGTGCTTCTGGGAAATGTAGTCCATTGGACAAGCCTCTTTGCGGTGATCATTCTATACTGTGTATGTTTTCCATATTTCTGTCCCTCCCTCCCTCCTTTTGGACTAAGATGGGTAACTATTTATTTAATTTTGTATTTTTTTTTTTTACTAAACAGTTAACAGACTTGTTTATGAATTCTATTTGTTGTTGTTACATTTTTAATTCATCAGTTTCTGTTTCATACTAATTTTTTCTTTCAATCTGAAATCATTAGGTTTACTTTGTTGTTTTTTAGTCTTCTTGACCTGGGTCCTTAATTATTATTAATTTATTTTTATTTGATTTCTTAAAATACTAAAGGCTAAATTCACCTCTGAACACGGCTTTAGTCATGTTCCATATGTTATTATGTAAGTGGTCTTCATAGTCTAGACATCTGTCACTTATGAGTTGGATTTTTCTCTTTTAGGTAAGAATTATTCAAAATTTTAAAATTCTAGATGTATTTGCGTTAGCATCAGAGAATGTCATCTGCTCTAATAGTACTTTTTTAAGTCAACTGGTCTAATATAGAATCATTTTATGAACGTTCTATGGGCATCTGAAGAGAAGAAAAACATTTATTCTTTGTTTTCAGGGACGTACACAAACACAAAATCTTTATGTGTATTATATACTTATAATCTTTAATAAGAGATGTGACATTAAGTCTTAAAATCATTGAAAAGGCCCCAACCTAGGTGGGTGGACACCATGGAATCATTTAGAATTATTTCTTAGAAGGGCATTCAGGGAGGGTTCTGTGAAGAATCTTCACATGGGTCCTAAACTTCTTAGAACTTTCTATGTATTAATTTTTCTTATTGTTAGGGAGAGGATGTTATTGGGTAATTATGGCCTTGGCTCTTAGAAGTTAACCAAGCTTACTCACATCTGTAAATTTGTGGATGTGTATATATATATGTGTGTGAATATATATGTGAATATATTTAAGAGCATATCTTTTATTTAAGAACACTTCTGGGTCTTTAGTTGAGAGGTACGGACCCAAAATTTATTGAGGCAGAGACTTGTCTATGTGTCGCAAATAAATCAAATGACTGTTTTTTAAAATAAATGTTTATTTATTTTTGAGAGAGAGAGAGAGAGAGAGAGAGAGAGAGAGAGAGCATGCGAGCAAGGGAGGGGCAGAGAGAGAGGGAAACAGAGGATCTGAAGCTGTCAGCACAGAGCTCGATGCAGGGCTTGAACCCCCAAACCGTGAGATCATGACCTGAACCAAAGTCGGATGATTAACTGACTGAGCCACCCAGGTGCCCTCAAATGGCTGTTTTAATGGGATTTAGTCTAAATAGAAATATGGGGAATTGGTAAAGGAGTAGGTGTTGAGCAAAATTTACCATGGGCCTGAAAGCACTACCCTAGAAATGGTGACACAAAAGGGTCAAAACATATGTTGCATTTGCTGGAATCATAGCCCAGAGATTTGGTTAAAGGTTATGGGCAATTCTGCTGTCATTGCCCACCCATATTACTAAATGAGAAATGCAAGCTCTGTGACTAGGTCGTCTTCGTGTAGACAGGGCTGAAAGAATTATGGACAGCATCTAAAGTTTGCTTGAATGTTGCATGTGGCTGAGAATAAAAGACAGGTGAGGTGTTTTTTTTTTATTATTATTATTCTGTTTCTCAGTGTCCTAAATTTCCATTTAATTACAAATAAAGGAGTCATACTGTGGTATGGCCCAGAATGGGGAAGAATACTCAAATCACATCAGATCACACTGCAAAGGAAAATTGCCATTGGATCACCGAGAGTAACCTCCAAAGACCAGCTTAGAATTCTGTAGTATCCGAGGTGAGTTTCCCTTAGAGAGCTGGGTGATCAGTTGCAATGTCCAAGGAGAGGAAAGGAAAACAGACTTTAAGATTTGCAAGGAAATGTTCCTGACTAGTGGTGTGGGTCCTTGGAGATATGAGGGATCCATGAAGTGGGGAAGCCTGCCTTGATTCTTGAAATCACTTAGTGTCCTGAGAGGTGGATGCATGTATAAATGAAAAAAAAAAAAATAAGCAAGCAAGAATTACAAATTTGGGACACAAACTGAAGTGGGGGTGGGGGAGGCAGGGGCAGAAAGACCCAGGAGGGAGATGACGGATGTTGTGTTAATAAGGCAGGTGGGGTTTAGGCTAAAGTTTGGAAAATCAAATATGATGTTCTTGTTTTTACCCTGAGTGTGTGGGGCAGTTCTTACTGATTAACTTCTTGGCTATTGGCTATTAACTTTTTAAATTTAATCCATGGATTCCTTTTCCTCTTGAATATGATTATCCAATTTGGGATTATGTGAATAAATAACCTAAGCATATGCTCCTAAATGTATAAGTTTGCATAGAATTTCAGCGACCGGGGCGGGGGGGGGCTCAAAAATGTCTGGAACATTCCTGCATACTTGAATGAAGACCGTTTTCTCTAGGAGGCAGACAAGATCAATGTTTTCCGTGCCCTATCAGTGAGGAAATGGAGAGCACAGCGGACAAATGACTTGTTCTAGGTCACTCAGTAATTGAGAGTCAGAGCAGAACTAGAACCCAGGCTTCTTCATTCTCCGTCCCCAGAGCACCCCTTAGCATGCCATCAGTATGCTGATTTCCAGCAAAAGCCACTGGGAGTGTACCTCTTTGCCAGGACACATTGTTGTAATGTAAGAAGGGCTTCTGGTCCAGGTTTTTGACAAGGGAGCTGAGGCTGGAGGAGGCTGCACTGCATTCTGCTTAATTTCCTCATCGATAACCTTGATGGACTTGCCAGTCCTTGCAAACACCAAGAAATTGGCTTGTCTTCGAATTTTTCATTGCATTACTATGCTCCCAATCAATATGCGAATCTCTACAGTCCTCTTGCCCTTGGAGAAGGAGGCATCAGTAGAAATTTGTATTCCGAGTGCTGCCTTGTAGTTATTCTCTGGGAGAGAGGTTGAGAGCTGGAGCTTGCCAGGAGCCGGAGACACTTTAAGTGGGGTTGTTACCAGGCGTTTTTGTTATGTGCACCCCTGGCTCAACACAACTGGCCTCTCTGGTTAAAAAGCAGGCAGGAGTGTGCTGGAGCGTGTTTGTAGAGGTGTACAGTTTCCCTTTGGTGGTCTTTTGCCTCCTGCTTGGATATCCTGCCACCTTCTGGGGCTCTTGCCCTCTTCCCAACACCCATCTTGCTTGTTGTCTGTCAATCAACTGCTAACTGACATCTGTATTGGTGTTAATAATGGTGTAACTGCTTCAATCTCGGAGGGATCCTTACCTGTTAATAAAAAGCTCATGGAAAGCACCACTAGATGCTCTAATAACAGGCTACATGACAGGTCACTGAGAGATGCTTTAGCATCAGAGTATCCCCTGAATAATGTCGTGTAGGGAACCATCCCTCTTTTCTCCCATGCATAAGAAAGACCTTGTGATGAACGTTATGGCTGCTTGCCTGGCTTCTGTTACAGCTCCTCCTATCATACAAAGCCTAGAAAGCCAGAAACCATAATTTCTACACTAATCTGGGTTTAGAGTTCCAGGTATGGGTAGGCTCCACCGATCAGATAAACTTGTGCAAAACTTTGAGTTGGAGCTTGGGAAGAGAGGAAGAGTGTGGAGAGTCTCTTCTTCTGGTGGGGACTGTGGCATCATTTTGTAGGCTCTGCAGCAGGGATGATAGCTTTCCTGGTGTGCTCGTTCAGCAGGTGACAGTGGGAGCGTTTCCTGATCCATCAGTTGCTGCGATAGGCCTGCACGGTTCTGCAGAAACAACGCCTGGATGCTCAGGCCAGAGTCTTTTCCCTTGATTTTTCCAACAAAGTTTGGACGCACCTACTCCCCGCATCGTATTCCTTTCTGGTGACACCAGCTAGAATGAGTGCTGTTGTGTGCACCCAAACTCGGGTCAATTCAGTAACGGGTACCAGAAATGGCTGTGGGCGAAAGGTTTTCAAGGCCATGGGAATCTGGGTTTGACCATCTGACCCGGTTGGACTTGAAGACAATGAGGACCCAGTTGCACATTTTTAAGTTGACATCCAAATGTGTGTTTTTTTTTAAATTACAAATTTAAATAGCATCAGTAAAATAAAAAGGGTATAATTTCTAGCATATTGTAAATGCTAGATTAAGATTTCAAAATATAACAATTACATCACTCTGTTAAGCATTTCCAGTGAAATCTAGCTATTGTGGTGATTTATTACCCGCAATCGCCCACTTTTAAAAGTACACAGTCGTCTTTAGCAGAAATTTTACAATATTTACATTGTCTTCTTGAATTTGTATTTCTGTTTCACATCTACCATAAATCATATCTTAATAGAAAGTGTTTTATGCTCAAACATCTTTTATTGTTTGCCCTAATGTACTTCTCTGCCAAAAAAGAAGTTTATAAAATGAAATTTTATTTATTTTTTTATATTCAGTGGCCATAGAGGTCCTCAAGTTTAGGAATTTCCTTATGAATTGTTACTATTACAATTATGAGTAACATAATTAATCAAAACCGTATAAAGGTGTTACATATTAAGTAAGTAATTATTGAACATAAAAGTAAGCTACTAATGGAAACGTTGCTCTCAATGAGACAGATGAAGCTATGTTCACATGAATGAATATTACTTTGTACTAGAATGAGAGTTTCAACATCAATTATATTCTCATTTTTCATTTTTATATATGTAACCACTGAAAAACCTTACTCACATCAACAAATCAATGGGAATGTAAAGAGTTTTATTATAACAACTCAGTTCTTTGAAATCCTTCCCAAAATAGTTCTTAAAATTATTTTAATGATCATTGAAAAATTCTAGTGGTCCTCCTTCAATTTTTTAAAAACAGAAAGCGAAAACCTCCTGATTTTCAAAAAGGGAGAAAAGGAGAATTGTTGCCTAGTCATCAGATTCAACCACTTTCTCAATTTCTGGGAAACGCACCAAGAAAGCTTTATGAAAACCTATAAATGACCATTAATTATAGCATTTGTCTTTCACTTTAAAAAATTTATTTAACCTCATAATTCAGAAAGGTTTAGGAGAATAAAAAATATTCTTAATTTCAATATATTTTTATCAATACATTTTAAACGTAAGGTAGCTTTATCTTAACCATGTGATTTAAATATCTTTTATCAAAATTGTAGAGCTGGAGATTAAGCTCATTCAGTTTATGGGAAATGCCTGCCGTATATCCAAATTGGCAAAGTCAGTTCTCATGGTCAAATTAATGAGCCAAGTCAGATCTAGTTTCTGTCTGAAATACTCTGACTTATTTTTCAATTCAAATAAGTGTGCTATTATGCATTCCTATGACAGCCCTTTAACTTCTGAATTCTAGGTCCGAGACAGAAAGAAAGGTGGGATAAAACACGGAGCCTTACTAAGTTACCACCTAGGTGACATATCCGATGTCTCCATCTTCAATAACGCTCACGGATCGTTTTTTGTTTTGTTTTCATGGCAGTTTCCATAAAGACTGATACATCCTTCATTAAGAGTCAGACAATACAAGTGATGAGATCATTATGACACTTGTCCCCACTCTACAATATATGACAGCACCTCAGCAGAGGCCAGATACCTGTTTCTAATGCCACAGTCGTCCCTTACTAGACGTATACAGAAGACAAGAAGTATCATTTTTTTCTTAAAGCTTTTATTTTAATTCCAGTTAGTTTCCATTGTGTTATGTTAGGTCCAGGTGTATAATATAGCGATTGCATACGTTATAATTGTGTACATTACTCAGTGCTCATCACAAGAGCCCTCCTTAATCGCCACCACCTATTTCACCCCTCCCCTCTGGAAACCATCAGTTTGTTCTCTATAGTTAACAGTATGTTTCTTGGTTTGTCTCTCTCTCTCTCTCTTTTTCCCTTTGCTTGTTTGTTTTGCTTCTTAAATTTCACATACGGGTGAAATCGTATGGTATTTGTCCTTCTTTGACTGACTTATTTCACTTAGCATTATACTCTCCAGCTCCATCCATGTCATTACAAATGGCAAGATTTCATTCTCTTTTACAGCTGACTAATATCCCATTGTATACATTCCACATCTTCTTTATCTGTTCATCTGTTGTTGGACACTTGGCCTGCTTCCATAGCTTGGCTATTGTAAATAATGCTGCTATAAACATAAGGGTGCATGTATCCCTTTGAATTAGTGCTTTTGTAATCTTTGAGTAAATACCCAGTAGTGTGATTGCTGGATCATAAGATAGTTCTATTTTTCACTTTTTGAGGAACCTCCGAACCGTTCTCCACAATGGCTGCACCAGTTCGCATTCCCACCAACAGTGCGAGAGCATTCCTTTTTCTCCACATCCTTGCCAACAACACCTGTTGTTTCTTGTGTTGTTGGTTTTAACCGTTCTGACAGGTGTGAGGTGATATCGCGTTGTAGTTTTGACTTGCATTTCCCTGATGATAAGTGATGATGTGAATCTTTTCATGTGTCTGTTGGCTATCTGTAGGTCTTCTTTGGAGAAATGTCTGTTCATGTCTTCTGCCATTTTTTAATTGGATTTTTTTTTTTTTGCATGTTGAGTTTTATATATTGAGTTTTGCATGTTGAGTTCTTTATATATTTTGGATATCAACACTTTATTGGATATGTCACTTGCAAATATCTTCTCTCATTCCATAGGTCACCTTTTAGTTTTGTTGATTGTTTCAGAAGCATCACTCTTGATAGGTCTTGGATTAAGGAAGCTTCTTGATGCAAATATTTGGAATTGTACTTTTGATTGATGCCCCAGAAATGTTTAGCTCTTGTGCCAATGCAGCATATGTTGATGAAATGTTATGATTCTCTTTTGAAAAGTAGTTAAAGGTCAGTTTTTAAAGAGAAGGTTGAAATGAAAAAAACTGGCATGACACTCCAACCTTTAGGTAGGTCAATTTTAGGAAAGCACATATGGAAAATAAGGAGGTAGCAAGTGATTCCTTTAAAACTATCTGCATCTTAGAAAGACTTGTAGGGGCGCCTGGGTGGCGCAGTCGGTTAAGCGTCCAACTTCAGCCAGGTCACGATCTCGTGGTCCGTGAGTTCGAGCCCCGTGTCAGGCTCTGGGCTGATGGCTCAGAGCCTAGAGCCTGTTTCCGATTCTGTGTCTCCCTCTCTCTCTGCCCCTCCCCCGTTCATGCTCTGTCTCTCTCTGTCCCAAAAATAAATAAACGTTAAAAAAAAATTAAAAAAAAAAGAAAGACTTGTAGACATACCCTGGTTTAAAAAATGCTGTTGTCTGAAGCTGGAATTTGACCAATGGGAATGAAGTATTCAGAAACTTCACCTGCAATAGTATCCATGCTGCTGGGCATTTTCAGGGGACATAGATGACTGATCAGGATACAAACAAGAAGTGGGAGAATATCTGCTGGGTCTGCTCTTATCTTCCAGTCTGAGCACTTTGCACCTTGACACTTACATCTCAGACATCCTAGAGGCTAATGGCTTTATGAACATTCTACCAATCCTGCTGGGATAATCTAACATCTGTTCTGTTCTCAAGTAACTCCTCTGCTGCTCACTCTGATCCTTGAGTGTATATAGTAAATGCTGAATAAATATTTAGAATCAGGGAATTATAAACTAAATAAAACTTGATCCATCATCTAATCCAATGATCTTGGTGGGCACATGAGAAAGCTGAGGCACTGAACAGGGAAGTAATTTGTCAGAGGCTACCTACTAATTGAGGTTGGTTGACCTACCATGACTCTGCTCAGACTCAATGTCTCTAACATTTTACTGTTCAAAGTTTCAAAACCTACAAGTGTCTCTGCAAAACAGCAAATACACCAAATGCAGATAAACATCTGGTTCTGACACACAAGGTTGAAAATAGTGAAGTCCCTTGTCCAGAAGTTACAGCCATGTGATCTTTAGCCTTAACATGGTTCAGGACAGAATTCAGAGACAGAATGTTGGTGTAAAGGGAGGAATGATTAGGGTCAGAGACTGGGTAGGGGCACCCGGGTGGCTCAGTTGTTTGAGCATCTGACTCCTGATTTCGGCTCAGGTCACAATCTTGCAGTTGTGAGATCGAGCCCCATGTTGGGCTCTGCACTGAGCGTGGAGCCTGCTTGGGGTTCTCTCTCTCTCCTCTCCCTCTGCCCCTCCCCTGCTTCTATGCATGCTTTCTCTCTCCCTTCCTCAAAAAATAAAAACAAAATTTTAAAAAATTTTTAATAAAAAAAAATTAGGGCCAGAGACTGGGTAGATGGCCCTCTACAACTGGATATGGCCCTGTAGAACTCTGCAGTCCTCCATCTGACTCTACCTAGGACAGAAAAACATTGAGTTGAATCCATAGATAACAATGGCCCTACTTGGTGCAACAGATGTGTTCCAGAAACTTTGCATACTAGGTTTTAGGATTTATAATCTTTTAAATAAGAGTTGGTACTAGTCATTTAGAAGAATGTCTTCATGGTTCTTTTTCCAAAGTGACGGACTATGGATGGTGCTCAGTGGCGGCCGTGGTTGGACCTGGGGGAGAAGAAACATGTACATTGAGATTCTGGGCCGGATAGTGGAGGTGGGGGGAGATGATAGAGCAGTGTATGCAAGGAGTTTGGTATATGTGGGGAGATAAGAAGCCTGAGCAGAGCGGGGAGTGTAAAGTCATCACAGAACACAGCCATCAGTAGGAAGACAGTCATCTTTGGGTAGGTATTGTAACGGACTTCAGCAGGGTTCAAACGCAGGATAGCATTGGAGTGAAGGGCAAAGGCAGGCAGATCTCAGGCCCCAGAGGAACTGGAGTAACAGGTTACCAAGGTAGAGACTCCATTCAAATAACAGAAGTAAAACCCAGTTACGGAAAAACGAGAAGCCACTGTTAGGAAGGCAGTTTGGCAAAGTGGTCAGGGTGCTGGCTGTACCGTCAGAAGATCGAGGTGAACGCTCACTGAACTTGGTGATCAGCTATGTAACTAAACAGATTGATGGTCAAAAAAAAAAATGGCCTCAATTCTCCACACCTCCCTATAGCCTCACCCTTTGCAATGTATCTTTGCAGCTCTTCCCATCAAGAGGAGGAATCTATTTTTCTATCCCTTGAATCTGGTCTGGCCTTGTGACATGCTGTGTGTAGAATTGTGGTGTTGTGCCAGCCCTAGCCCATAGCTCCAGAGGCTTGGCCAACCCCAGATCTTCTCTTGGAGTCCCATGTGGCCGCCACGTGAATGGGCTAAAGCTAGCCCACGGGAGCAGAGTCAGCCCATTTGTCCCACTTGAAGCCCCAAGTTTGTGATAGAGTCAAGGCTGACGTGCGGCTGAGTCCAGATGTTGGAGAAAGCCCATCCAAGACCAGAACCATGCAGCTGAACCCCACCTACGTTGCTGATCCACAGAATCGTGAGCCAACTAAATGGTTATTGTTCTAATCCACTGGGTGTGAGGTGGGTTGTTACACAGGGGTAACTAATACAGTGATCCTGGGAAAATTAACAAGCCTCTTCGTGCCTCCTTTTCCCTTATGTAAAACACAGATGATAACGGTGCCTGCTTCATACAGTTATTATGAAGATCTAATGAATTCATGCCTAAGAGTATTTAAAATGCCACCTGGTAACTACTTGGTGCTCGATAAATATTTCTATGATGTTATTCCTAGAACTGAGGCATGAGGAGGGTTGCAGGAGATAGTGTGGCGACACAAGGGGACCCTTAAGATCCTCCCCAATGTATTATTCCAAAAGTTAATGGGGAAGTGGGTTAGTAAATGCATCTATGGGGAAAAGGAGCTGGGTAGGAAGCCAGCTTGGGCTTTATAATGAGTAACTACCCTCTTATTTATGAGGTTTGTAAATCTAGGTTTCTGCATTTCAAGCTTTCTGAAAACAGGGCTTGTCTATATTAACTATTATACATTCTCAATATAGGGAGCTAGATGAAGCTGTTCTTTTGTAAGGATTTTCGAACCCCAGCCCTCTACGAGGCAGTAAAAACCTACTTCAAAAAGAAATCTGAAGGCTGTTTAGGTACTAATTGTGCTGGAGCTATTTTTAAGAAACCATTTTCGTTCGGCTTACAATTTCCCATTTGCTGATAGCCCTACACAGGTAAAATGAAGTACAATTCATCTTGCCAGACTAAAATATCCATCTAGCGCTGAATGGATTTTAATCCAAAGCAAGAAATTAATTGTCATAGCCTAGTAATTACCAAGTAGGGATGGGATTTCATAAAAATTGCTGTTGGATAGAATCATGCATGACTCCATCCAATTTTAAAATTCTTATTGGACTTAGCCTCTGATTTATGGGTCAGCTGCAAAAGGCTGCAGCAGAATTTGGTGCCAGCCCTTGTCCAAGTGAAATCTCACTCTCCATTTAAGTAATTAATGGAAGCCACTACAACTCAGGTCTAGTTAGGCTCCTTCATCATCAGCTGCTTCCAGGGATTGAAATGAGATTCTTGATTGGGGAACGTGAAGGAGACCCAGCAATCTCAGCTTCCTGATTGCAGGGCACAGTTTTTAAACCTTCAGTCACTTGAACTTGACAAATAATACTCCTAAGAAACACTTCAGAGGTGTGGAAGTTGGCAAGGTAGCCCAAGTCAGAGGACTGGCAACAGATCCAGAAGAATCATGATATCGTTCCTGACAACTGGGTTTCTGCACACACTGGTTTATTATTATTTTTGTGTGCGGTCATGTCGTACACTTCCCATTTAGATGAGGCCAACTCAAACAGTGGCGTCTATGTCTTTTCTGTGAGACCCGTTATTCTGATGTTTTTAGTGTTTCTAAAAATTTTAAAACATTTTTATTTTTGAAAGAGAGACAGAGAGAGAGAGAGTCAGAGCGCAACCAGGGGAGGGGCAGGGAGAGAAGGAGAGACACAGAATCTAAAGCAGGCTCCAGGCTCCAAGCTGTCAGTACAGAACCCAATGCAGGGCTTGAACTCATGAGCTGTGAGATCATGGCCAGAGCCAAAGTTGGACACTCAACGGACTGAGCCTAAAACATTTTTAAACTTTATTTATTTATTTGAGAGAGAGGGCACAAGTGAGCAAGGGGCAGAGAGAGAGAGAGAGAGAGAGAGAACAAGAGAGAAGTGGGGCTCATCCGAAGCAGGGCTCGTGCTCACCCGATATGGGACTCAAACTCAAGAACTCAGATCATGGCCTGAGCAGAAGTCAGATGCTTAATGACTGAGTCTACCCAAGTGCCCTTAAAACTTTTATTGCACAAAAGATTCATCAAGGGATTTTTCAAAATGCATATTATTGGTTGTACGTTTGATTTGGTAGGCCTGGGGTGAGGACCTAGAATTGGGATTTTTAATAGGCTCCCTAGATGATTTTGATGCAGGTACTCCAAGAACTACGCTTTGAAGATACTGTTCTAGGCATGGATTTCTTGAAGTTCTGTTTGTCTGAAAGGAAAGGAGGACGAGACTGTTATGTTTGCAAGGCCTCTATGGTAACCACAGCAATGCCTTGCACACAGTGGTATTCCAGTAGAAATGATCATATTCCTCATGGGGCTAGAATTTGAAGTCAACCATTACTTTATGCTATAGAAAGTTAGGGATGTCTTAGTGCACAGATAAAAGTTGGTCCTTCGAGAAGAGTAATACAATTGATAACTTCTTAGCAAGAATAATCAAGAAAAGAAAAAGAGATGGCATGAATACCAATATTAGGAATAAAAAAAAAACATTATCACTACAGTAGCAGACATCATGTATTAATCACGCCATTTTATTTTCTGATATTTTCACATCTGAGGCCTTCTTGACCCCGTCCCAGGGCCAGCCAATTCCTAGAGATGGTAAAGGATTGTCCCACAAGTTCACTTTGCATATGCAAATCAGTCCAATGCCCATACCCCTCAACACCTTCTTACTGAGCTCTCACATGTCACATCATTATCCCCCTGCCTTAGTCACCCCAGGGCTGGGCATCAGACAACTGGGGGCAGCCCCTCCACCCTGGAGCTCACCGAAATCAGTCAAACTGGTCAAGCCCACACCTGCTTCACCCATTCCTTCCTGTGAAAACCAGAACAGAGGCTCTTATCTGTATCTTCCACTCCCTCCCTCTGCTTCCTTGACCTTGATGCTTCCTCATATAGCCCTTCGTGGTGTGCTATGCCTTCTGCTTCTAGGGAGTGACTAAATCTTCTTTCTTCAGCATAGTTATTTTCAGGTCTGCTTTATCATACTCCATTAAAACAAATCCCAGGTACATTGGTACAACGCATCAAAAAGATAGTCAGAGGATATCATACTCTGAGTTTGAAACTTGATGAAAAGGGACAAATTGTGAAAAAAACACAATTTATGAACACAAGAAGAAGTAAAAGTCTCAGTATCCCACATCAAATTAAAGAAGTTGAATGTGTAACTAAAACATCTTCCCGTAAAACAAACAAACAAACAAAAACAAAAAAAACCAAAAACCAGGTGCAGAAGACTTCACTCTCGAATTCTTCCAATTTATTTTTTTTAACTTTAAAAAAGTTTTAAACAGAGCTCCAGAATTATACTTTGAGATGACTTTTACTTAATTTTCCATTACCATTATTTGAGTTAGTTATATCAACGAAAAGAAAGCAGTAAGGCAAAACTGTATTGTGAATTCAGAATTAGTGAAAATACTACATTATTAACTTCTTATTTTGTTATAACAGAGACCGAAGGACAGTCATTTAATTAAATTTTAAAAATTTACACAGATTTAGATGAATTTTTCACTCTTCATTGGATTAGTAAAATACAGTCTCAGTATCCATGTGTAAGGAAATATCTCCGCTAAGCCCATAAATTAATTTTTAAGTACAAAGGAGATGATTTGTTTAGATATATTCAGAATTATTCATCTCGTCTTAAGTGCTCGTTTAATTTTTTAATAGACTTTATTTTTTAAAGCAGTTTTAGATTCACATCAAAATGGACTGCAAAGTACAGACTTACCATATACCTCCTACCCCAATGCATATACAGTTCTTATTATTTTATTATTTTAGTTTAGTTTAGTTTAGTTTATTATTTTATTATTAAAAAACTTTTTAAAAAACATTTATTCATTTTTGAGAGACAGAGATAGACAGAATGTGAGCAGGGGAGGGGCAGAGAGAGAAAGGGAGACACAGAATCTGAAGCAGGCTCCAGGCTCTGAGCTGTCAGCACAGAGCCCGTCATGGGGTTCAAACCCACAAATTGAGATCATGACCTGAGCCGAAGTCGGACGCTCAACCGACTGAGCCACCCAGGCGCCCCTATCCTCTCCTATTTTAAACAACCCACACCAGGGTGGAACATTTATTCTAATCCATGAAACTTCATTGACACATCGTTATCAATCAAGGTGCATTGTTTACATTAGGGTTCACTCTTGTACATTCTATAGGTTTTGACAAATATATAATGACATGTATTCACCATTATAGTATCATACAAAGTAGTTCCCCTGTCCTAAAAATCCTCTGCGCTTTACCTCTTCATCCCTCTCTCCCTACTAAGCCATGGGAACCACCGATCTTTTCTGTTCATTTCATAGTTTTGTCCTTTCCAGGATGTCATATAGTTGGAATCATCCAGTATTTAGCCTTCTCAGACTGGCTTCTTTTACTCAGTCATATTATTTAAGGTTCCTTCATGTCTTTTTGTGGCTTGATCGCTCACTACTTTTTAGTGCTGCATACTATTCCATTGTCTGGGTGCACCAAAGTTTACCGACCCATTTACCTACTGAAGGACATCTTGGTGCTTCCAAGTTTTGGCAATTATAGATAAAGCTGCCATAAACATCAGTGTGCAGGTTTTTGTGTGGACATTAAGTTTTAACTCATTTGCGTTAATACCAAAGAAAGCGATTACTGGATCGTATGGTAAGAGTATATTTAGCTGTGTAAGAAAGTGCCAAACTACTGCTTTCCACGGTAGCTGTATCACTTTGTGTTCCCACCAGCAGCGAGTGACAGTTTTGGTCTCCACATCCTCACCAGCATTTGGTGTTGTCAGTGATTTGGATTTTGGCCCCTCTGATAGGCGTGTGGTGGTATCTCACTGCTGTTTCAATTTGCACTTCCCTAATGCCATGTGAGGTTGAAATGCTCCTTTAACTTTAAGTAACCTATTCATGTTAATTTTCTTATTTCTTGCTGAAACATCTGCCATTAAGAGTACCATTACTACATTCTAGTACCATTAAAAGCCTTATGATCTCAACCGTCTTGTCTTAACCATGCAGGTGCTTTTAACTGAAAGAAATTCTCATCTATGTAATTACCAAATGATAAAGGGTTTACTCAAATATTGGTAGCAATATACTAATTTATGTATGTATTTTACATGAGCTATGCATATTGACAATAAATTATATTTAATTAAAAAATAAAATAAAATAAAATAAATTTCAAGCCCCCCCCCAAATAAAACAGTGCTTATAACATTTATGGCTTAATTGCCACTTACTGTAGTCGTTTTTAAAATAAACTTTTCAGGGCGCCTGGGTGGCTCAGTCGGTTGGGCGTCCGACTTCAGCTCAGGTCATGATCTCGCAGTCTGTGAGTTCGAGCCCCGCGTCAGGCTCTGTGCTGACAGCTCAGAGCCTGGAGCCTGTTTCCGATTCTGTGTCTCCCTCTCTCTCTGACCTTCCCCCGTTCATGCTCTGTCTCTCTCTGTCTCAAAAACGAATAAATGTTAAAAAAAAAAGTTACAAAAATAATAAAATAAACTTTTCATTTTAAACTAGTTTTAGATTTATAGAAAAGTTGCAAAGAGAGTACAGTATATTATTAAGTAAAGTCCATTTTATTATTTCCTTAGTGTTTGTTTGTTTTTGTCCCAGAATCCCACCCAGGATGTCACAGTAGGATTCTCTAGACTGTGACAATTTCTTAGATATTCCTTGACAGTTTTCAGGAGTCCTTGTCAAGTATTTTGTAGACCGTCCCTCAGTTGGAATTTGTTTCAAGTTGTCTCATGATTATATGGGGATACGGGCTTTGGAGACAAAGACCACAGAAGTAAAGTACAATTCTCATCACAGTGTATCATGCTATGGACACGACATCGCTGAAGGTGTTAAGCTTAATCATATGACTGAGGTAGTGTTTCCTCTAGAGAAAAAACCTAAAGCAGGCCTTTCCACTGTAAAGTTACTCTTCTTTCCTGATTTTTGTACTGCATTTTTTGGAAGAAAGTCACTATGTGACTTGAAGAGTTTTAAGAGGTAAGGAGTTACGTTCCATTTCCTTGAAAGGGGAGTATCTGCATAAATTATTTCAGTTGTTCTCTCCCATTTATTTGTTCAACCATTTATTTATATCAGTACGGAGCTGTGGATATTTAGTTTACACTCTAGGTTATAACCCAATGCTACCTTATTTATGTTGTTGGTCTCATTGTTCCAGATTCCTCCAAATTTTCAAGAAAGAAATAATATCATTGTTATATAAACTCTTCCAAAGAAATGAACAGAAGGGAACACTTTGAGGACACACTAGTCTTCATACCAAATATGACAAAGATGTTATAAAGAGAGAGAGAGAGAAAGAGCAAGCAAGTAGAATTTCTTTCATGAACATGGAGGCCAGCTTTGGATGATACTCAAGACACATAAGGATGTAACTTCAGGGGCTCCAGATAATTATCCACCATTGGTGGATCCCATGGTCCTCAAAATTTTTGTGTCAGTTTGGGAAGTTATGTAGGACATTTGACAAGTCCAATATGAAAACTACTGAGCAGACCCAAGGATTTTTGGAGCAAGGCAATTAGACTTCCAATAAGTGACAGTTATCCTTTAAGTAACAGTTTCAGGCTTGATATTAGGCTACACTTGATACTGAACATCTGATCTTGGGAGACCAGGTGATCATGAGTTCTGAACAGCCAATCGTGTCTGGGTGCTGTGTTCTCTAATTCGCCATGAAGTAAGACATTTTCAGGAGTCAGCATCAGTGGGAGAGGGTAGGTGTAAGACCAGGCCTCAGTGGGTAGGTCCTGAAGGGGCAGGTTGGTTTCAGAAGGTGGTGACTTAGAATCCCTCTCTACACTCCTTTTTTTTTTTTTTTTTTTTGCCACTCTTCAATATGCACCCAGATACGGGGGAAGTACCTTATGACTAGTTAACGAAGAAGGAAGAAATTACCTTATTTACAGGTAACTGTGCACAATATATCATGGGTTACTATGGTATTAGAGCCTTGTAGCCTTCAAGGATAATAAAGAACAGGAAATTCTCCTGTGGGTAGAACTTGGATGATTATATATATTTCCCACTTTTCCTAGAAGGAGAGATGGACTGTCATAGGCTCTACACTGAAAAATGAATAGTGGTTAACGTTTTGGCTGGAGGTTAGCGACAAGGAGAATGAAATATGAGTGATAAAGAGGTTTGGGAAATATACGTGGGTCTAAAATGTCAGAATATTTCTACTCCATTTAAATTTCATCACAAATCCCTCACTTCAGCAGAGCATTTTAATAACCAAACATGGATGGGCTCATCTGGATGTCAGTCATCCACCTTCCCTAACCACCTGGGGTATTGTTCACATGGTTCAGGACCAAAGATGTGATGGTAAAAGAAACTTTCCTTCACCACCACTGTTCAGAGCCTAAAATGGCAGCAAAATAATCATCTTTAAGACCCTCCTATGTGGCCATACCAAATACTTGGTAGCTAGCCAGTTTCACTGGACCCTTTCCACCACATGAACTCCAGTGAATTTTCCTTACCAAACTAGACACTTCCGGGGCTAGATTTTCTGTCCCTGCTTGACCCATCACACGTGGACTTATGGAAGGCCTTATCCACCATTACAGTGTCTATCCCATACATCACTTCCTCTAACTAGAGACTCACTTCTGAGTGTGAAATTGAAGGCAATGGGTTGAGAGGATACACTGGTCCTATCATGCCCCTCATAACCTGGAAGCAACTGACCTCATAAAATGGTGGAATGGTCTGTTAGAAATGTAGAAAAGGCAACAGAAGGAACTCAAGGGACTAGGGCCTTTCAGGAATGAAAATTTGGTCACCACCTGGAAGGAATCCTACCGACTGAGGAGCTAAATAAAGGCAAAGCTAACATCGAATGCACAGGGGAGGAAAGACCTCACAAATAATAGCTAGGACTTAGTGAACAGCTGCAGAAACAAAGGTCTCTTGGTCATGGCTCAATTGGCCTTTTAGTCTGTAGGCTACAAATTTTTGAGGGGGGTCTGTGACAGATCTAGAGGGTGAATGAAAAATACCCAGTGACTTAGAGGCAAACCCCAAGACAAGAATTTGTGTTCACTTCGTTTGAGACGTGTGGTATGGCTGTGTAATGTTGGATGAGGTTATTAGTGAAATTCTGTGGATGAGAATATAGGCAAATGGATAGCCAGGAGAAACAATGTAGCAGACATCTACATACAGCTTCCACGTACCCCGCATCTCTCTGGGAGAATTTGCCCCCAAATACTCTGTTCTGGTAGAACAGTTCATCGGAGGACACCCTGTCTACTGACTACAGGAGTAAGCACATGCCCAAGGTAGGCCAATCCAGTTGTGCCCCTTCGGAACATAGCTCTGAATGGGAATATGCAGGGACGGAAGGCGGTTGATTCTAAGTTATGTGAAGGCAATGCTGTAATGAAGAAGTCTGTGACTTTCTATGGAATCGATAGAGCTGCACTGGTTGCATCCTTCCACAGGCTGGTTTGTTCAGCTCTTCCTTCACTTGTTTGAAGTACGAAGCATTCCTGCAATACGCCCCCCTTTTGCTTAGAATCAGTTTGGGTAGCTTACCTCCAAACAAGCCGCACGCACACAGAAGTTCAAAGTTCCTGGAGTGCCAGAGTCAAAATTGCTTGTATAAGAAATTACATGAGCCCGTTTCTAAATAATTTCAGGTTTATTTTCCCCAGATGACATTAATTTCTCTGAGGAAGGAGGAAAGTGAAGGCCAATAAAAAATTAAAGCTGGATATCTGTCTCTTTCAACAGGAGAGAGATTCATTAAGCAACTACAAGACCAAAACATTTGGCACGAAGCCAATTATTGATACAAACTGATTAAGCTTCAAAGTGTTGAAGTCTTCAGAGGATGGAAAGTGACATGATAAAAGAGGGAGAAACCAGGCAAAGTTATTTGGAATCCATCTTTCTGAATGACTTTTAGGAGAAATTCACAGCTCTAATGAATAGTCACTTCAGCAGTCCTTGAGGATGCCCTGTTGTCGCCTGGACGGTGGGGAGAAAAAGGATGCCATGTAACATGGTGGGCAGGGAAGGTGAGTTGCCAGTTGGCTCACCTCTCAACTAGAAATTTCTTTGTATGATGGAGAGGAAATTAGGTAGCAGCTGACTTGGCAACTTTCATGGGCTTTTGGATAATAATGAGCTGTTGTGAATAAATGCCAAGAAAGGTTAAATGCCTGTGATATACCAGTCTACACTGATTTATTGGCTGTGGCTAAAGACAGGGTGAGAATAGATTAAAACTTTCAACATGCGGCTCATTTAGAGTTCTAATAGCATGTAAGTTTGTAAGTATCTTCCTAATTCAAAGGCAAGATTTTTTAAATTTTATTTATTTACTTTTTTACATTTATTTATTTTTGAGACACAGAGAGAGACAGAGTGTGAGTGGGGGAGGAGCAGAGATAGAAGGAGACACAGAATCCGAAGCAGGCTCCAGGCTCTGAACTGTCACAGAGCCCGATGTGGGTCTCGAACACACAAACTGCGAGATCATGACCTGAGGCGAAGTCGGACGCTTAACCAACTGAGCCACCCAGGCGCCCCTCAACTGAAAGGTTTTTCAGAGAAGGCTTTGACATTTATACTTAATACCTGTCTTGGTTTGGGTTCCCCCAGCATCAGAGGCTAAGATAAGAATTTGGGTGCAAGGAGTTTGTTTGGGAGGTGACCTCAGGAAGCACTAATAGAGGGGTGGGGAACTGAGATGGAGAAGGAAAGGCAGCTAAAAGAGAGGAGCTATTGACCAAGCTAGTTCTTCTCCTTCCTGAGTTTCTTGCGTTTCGTTCACATTGTGGATTATTCTGCAAGTCTTTGCTTATCATTATTATTATAATTTTTTTTTTTTTTTTAATATCAGCTTTGGGACACCTGGATGGCACAGTCAGTTAAGCATCTGACCCTGGCTCGGGTCATGGTCTCACTCTCAGGTCATGAACTCTCTCTTGTGAGTTCGAGCTCTGCATTGGGTGAGCCCCGCATTGGGTGAGCTTAAGCCCTGCTTTGGGCTTTGCACTCTCTCTTCCTCTCTCTGCCCCTCACTCACTCACAGGCGCTCTCTCTCTCTCTCTCTCAGAAAAAGTCATATTTTAAAAAGTAATAGCTTTATTAACATATGAGTCACATATCACAAAATGCATCATTTTAGATGCCCTATTCAATGTTTTTTAGTATATTCACAGACTTGTACAACTTCCCCACTAGAATATTTTCAATGCCAAAGAAAGAAACCATGGGGGAAGGGAAGGGGAAAAAATAGTTTCAAACAGAGAGGGAGGCAAACCATAAGAGACTCTTGAATACAGAGTACAAACTGAGGATTGATGGGGAGGTGAGGGAAGGGGAAAATGGGTGATGAGCATTGAGAAGGGCACTTATTGGGATGAGCACTGGGTGTTGTATGGAAGTGATGAATCCTGGGAATCCACTCCCAAAGCCAAGAGCACACTGTATACACTGCATGTTAGCTAACTTGACAAGAAATTGTATTAAGAGGAAAAAAGAAAGAAAGAAAGAAAGAAAGAAAGAAAGAAAGAAAGAAAGAAAGAAAGAAAGAAAGAAAGAAACCCTGGATACATTAGCAATCACTCCTCATTCTGTCCTACCCCCTGGAAATCACTAGTCCACTTTCTGTCTTTGTGGATTTGCCTATAGAATGGGAAAGAATATTTGCACATTATATGTATGATAAGGGACTTGTATCCAAAATATCATAAGAACTCAAATTTAACAATAAAAAGATGAATAAACACGGGCAAAGGATTCGAATAGAAATTTTTTTTCCAAGAAAAACATACAAGTGACAAATAAACACAGGGAATGATGCTTAACATCATTAGTCATTAAGAACATGCAAATTGGATGTATAGTGAGCTACCACTAGGTATCCGCGAGGACAGCCATTATCAATAGAAATAGACAGTAAAACGTGTTGGGGACCATGTGGAAAATCTGGAACCCTCATACATTGCCACTGAGATTATAAAATGGTGCAGCCACTTTGGAAAAGAGTTTGAAAGTTCCTCAAAATATTAGACAGGAAGTTGCCGTGTGGCCCAGCAATTCCGTCCCTAGATACACGCTTCCGAGAAATGAAAACATATGTCCACACTAAAGCATGTGCATGACTGTTCACAGCAGGATTATTCATAATAGCCAAAAAGCAGAAACAACACAAATGTTCATCCGCTGACGAACGCATTAAAACAAAGGGGTATATCCAAACAATCGAAAATTATTTGAACGATAATTCTTATTTGATAACAATTATTTGAATTATTCAAATGATAATACTTATCTCAAAGGGCTATTATAGTATTAGCAAATGTATGCAAAGTGCTCAGCGGGAAGACTGGCACAAGAGAGCATGTAAGGGGTGGCGGTGACAAGGCTGCTGTCATCAGCTGACACAGGACTAGATAGAGCAGATGCTTTGAAAGGACATTTCGACAGCTCCAGAAAATTCCATGGTTGGCTAACATTCTAGGACACATCTGAACCAAAACTGCGAGTCTGGCCGCTGTTGGGCAGGCGAAGAAACGCTTTCTAACTTCCTGATCCGGTCGCCCCTCCGGAGCTGGCCTCTGATGAGATGCCACACATCCTCCCCCCCAGGGCAACAGTGGCCACCCACCTGACTTAGAAAGACATTCTTCGAGCAATGAAAAAGTCACGTAGTGTTCCAAGAAGATTTAAATCTGGTCTCCTGGAAAACTCTGTTTTGGGTTTCTTTTCTTTCTCTGGCAATTCACTCTGTGGAATCTTTCTACCCTTTTGCCCAAATTTAAACAGCAGAGTTTTATGGAGCAATTGGCCTGTGGAAGACCTCTCAGGGGAACGGTTTGTGGGCCAAGGCATGCTTGCCATGGTAACTGAATCCTGAAAGACAATATCCCTAAGAGATAAGTCAGTTTTGCTCTTCTCTGGGTCTGGTCGGAGCAGATACTTTACAGGCTTTCTGCTTTAACCTGTGCCTCCTTGCACAGTAAATTACTCATCCAGAAGTGTACCTACGACTCAGGGATGTGGTGCGGGTATGCACAGGGTATTTTTCACAATCAACAAAGATCCAGGGCACTTAAAAACATCTATTCTCAGGGCACCTGGGTGGCTCAGTTGGTTGAATGTCTGACTTCAGCTCAGGTCATGATCTCATGGTTGCAGAGTTCAAGCCCTACATGTCGCTCGCTGCTGTCATCACAGAGCCCGCTTCACATCCTCTGTCCCCCCTCTCTCCGCCCCTCCCTAGCCTGCACGCTCTCAAAAATAAATAAAACGTTAAAAAAAAGACACAAATAATCAATAGCCAAGTCGCTAGTAAGACCCTTGATGTTTGCTTCTTGAATTTTTGGGTCATGTTCTTGCTCATTCGCTCACTTTGACCCACCGATCCCTTCCCTCAAGATCTCACAGTGGGGGAGAAGCTGCCTCACAAAAAGAAAATGACTGGGCATGGGACATTGTGAGTTAAGCCCAAGATGAGGCCAGCCCAGGATCCAGAGTGAGCACCGAGGGGAGGGCAGGGGTGCATTGGTTTCTAGGGAAGATTCCCATCTGAAGGAAGAGACACCCAGCTGAACCTTGCAGAGAAGGGGGTGGAGTGAACAGGGTGCTTGCATTGGAGCTAAAGAGCACACGACACTGGCAGAGGTCCAGATTCGACATGCATCTCAGAGTCTGCGGGCACCTGTGGTGGCTGAGAGAGAACTGGGGCGAGGGGCGGTGGCAGGCCTTGGCAGGACTTTGTCCTGAAGGCAATTGATGGGGGGCCCCTGGGGAGCAATGACGAGTGATAAGGAGGAGAGGGGTATGGTCAGGCTTGAACAGGGGGGTCCAAAAGTCTTGGTGGAGTTTTAAGCTTTAAAACCATGAGAAGTATAAATGCTACAAACTTTCAAAACACCATCACTTGTGAGTTTCATTATTCGAATTTCTTTTGTCGTCTTGTGTGAATTTTGTTTGAATAAATGCCCTTCAATCAGACTGGAGAAGCTCTGTTCTATTATTCCCAGTGTTTTGACACATCGTGTTACATTAGTTTCGGGTGTAATCCTAGACGTATTTAAATCCTGTGGAGAACGCTGATATTTTTGTTCCAGTAGGTAACTGATCCAGCTGGGTTCAGACTGCACCTTCTGACCTGGCTTCTACGGTCTGTGGGTCCGATGTCAATTCCGTTTTCAAAGCCTTGGTGGTGCTGTTCAGATCTGTCCCTTGTACATGCTGTCCAGTGCCCCATCTGGGATCTGGGCTGCGGTCTGCCCTATAGTTCAACTCTCAAAGTCTGTGGTATGCTGTTTAGGAGTAAAGTCACATGTGTGCAGCGTGGAGGTGAGCCCGAGAGTTCACAACAATTGGGGGGGATTACTTTTCTCCACCTCTCATTCCCTGTGACCTCCCTGATACTTTCTGGTTGTCTGGGGATTCTCTTTTCATTCCTTCCTCCAGAAAGATGGGGCTTCATGTATTCTGTTACGTTACACGCTTCCTGATACTGGGCCTGTATCTGGGGCCGAGTGGTGGGAGAACAGAAAAAGAATAAAGGCAGTAGGGGTTTCCCCACCTTTTGGGGACCACAATGCTCTTGCCTGGAAAGGAGGAGTACGCTTTCTCACAGTAGTAGATTCCTTTGTAGCCAACCCCTAGGCCCCTGTCGCAGTCCCTGATGTGTTGGATGCTTGGGTGGGAGGGAATGGAGAAAAGAAACAAGGACGGGAGATCTCCCCACTCTCTAAGTGTTGGGAGACATTTCCCACTTCTCTCCCAAGAACTAGAGGGCTTCTGAATCCCCCTGTTGACAGCGAAGGCCACCTCAGGGTCTCGGGCTGCGTTGCATTCTGGCCAAGGGGTCCTGGGGCAGGATGTCAAGCTCACCGCCAGCTTGGTGTTATTTCAAACCCTCATCTTCCCCATCTGTCTGCTATAATTGACTTTTTAGAGTCTTCAAATAGTCCTTCCATGCGTGCTGCCAGGGTTTTATAGCTGTACTCTGTGGCAGGGACATTTTGGCATGAGCTTACTCCGTCTTGCCTGGGCCCACGAAAGACAAACTTTTAATTTTAATGTTTTGTTTCAGCGAACATTTGCTGTTTTCAGCCGGAAGCATATTGGGTAGCAAAACTGTTTGCTCGTGCCCACAGGAGTACGGAGTTTGCCCAACCACAGCAGGTGGCCAGCCCAGAGGGTGGCGTCCCCAGAGGACTGGGTGGCATTCCTCTACAGCAGGGGTGAGCAGCGTTTGGTTTGTTTGTTTGTTTGTTTGTTTGAAAGGATCAGAGAGTAAATATGTGGGGCTTGCGGGCCATTTGGATTCCATTTCAGCTGCTCAACTGCACTGTTACAGCATGAAAGTAGTCACGGATATTACATAAACCAATGGGCAAGGCTGTGCTCCACTACATGATTCTTTGCAAAACCAGGTGATATAGGCTGGATTTGGCCTGCGGACTGTAGTTTGCTGACCACTGATCTGAGAGATCGGTTAGGGCTGATGAGAGCAGCTATCTTTCTTCTGAAGTGAACTCCTTTACTCCTTCTTCTGTTTTTACCACCCGGGAGCAAGGGTTTCTATCCTGGGAGTTCATGATCTAAGAAAAGAAACAAATATATATATATATTTCTTTTCATTTATCTACAGCCAAAATCTAGCATTTTTTATCATGAATGTAGGCAACAAAAGACAGTAGGGTTAACAGTACCTGTGACTTTGCCACAAATAGAAACCACAGATCTTTTATCATATCATCTCAGTTCTTGTAGATTTTCCAAAATGTTGTCTTTGCTTATCACCATTTCACGATCAGGGAAATTGTCCCACATGTCACTGGGTCTTGATGTGATCATTACATAAATTATTACATGTTACATGTGGACCATAGGTGGTAATGGGCCAGCCATCCCAGAGTTCTTAGCTCTTGCTTTTTCTTTTTTAAGTGAATTTATTGAGGTGAAATTCACACAACACAGAATTAACCATTTTTTAAAAAAGTTTATTATTTATTTTGAAAGAGACAGAGCCAGCACCAGCAGGGGAGGGGCAGAATTCTTTCCCTCCAGAGACGGAAGGAGAGAGAATTCCAAGCAGGTTCCACACTGCCAGTACAGAGCCAGTACAGACTAGAACTCATGAGACTGTGAGATCATGACCTGATCCAAAGTCAAGAGTCAGATGCTTAACTGACTGAGCCCCCTAGGCACCCCAGAATTAACCATTTTAAAGTGAATGATTCAGGTACTTAGTACATTCACAGTATTGTGCAACCACCACCTTTATCCAAACATTTCCAATCACTTGGAAGTTAAACTCCTTACCCATTAAGGAATTTCTCCTCATTTCCCCTCCTTCCTCTCCCTCTCCCCAATCTCTGTGCATGTATCAATTCTGGATATTTCGTATAAATGGAATCATACAATGTATGACCATTTGTGTCTGGCTTCCTTCGCTTAGCATAATGCTTTGAGGCTCATTCATATTGTACCATATATCGGTACCTTATTGCTTTTTGCAGTGAAATAACATTCCATTATATGTATGTATATCAGTTTATCTACTCATCCATTGGTGGACATTGTATTGTTTACACCTTCTAGCCATTGTGAATAGTGCTGCTACAAATATGTGTGTACCTGCACTTGGCTTGAGTATCTGTTTGCAACTTTTTTTTTTTCTAGCAGCACACTATGATAGTTAGTTTTATTTGTTTAAGGGCTCCTGTTGCAAGCATGGGCTTTGAGACCGTGAGCCCAGATGTGCATAGTTAGGAAGATAAAAGCAAACCGTGATCCATGTACCTGGGTGAAAACTAAAGGTCTCACGGTTAATCACGTTGTAGGGTTTAAATTTCTACAGCCCAGAAGCCAGAAGTCACAGGTCAATTTTAGGTCTTTCTGGATGACCCATAAGGTCTCTGCCCCTTAAATCATCCTTCAGCTTCCAGTTGGTAATGCTGGTTAATCCCTGAGCATTCAGGAAACACGGAAGGCTCAGGAAGACTTCGTTCTCAGTGCCATACATTTCCTTCACCATTGTGGACATTGGATGAATCCTGGATAGATTTTTCAACATGGATTCAGTGAGATCAGTCACACTTGATCCAGTAGCCCTGTTGGTATATCCTTTTAGCTTGATGACGTCATAAGTACTTTCAACCTTTCTTCCAAGTTTCACTGCTACTGCCTCCTCCCAAGTCTGGATTCAGTTCCTGGAGAGAAACCCCTCCACATGCACTCCACTCCACCCAGACACACTTGAGTTGCCATGTTCTCCCCAAATCCATCCACGGCAACTTCTGGGATGGATGCCAACTTTTTCAGCCACATGACAACAAAATCTAGCAGAATTCAGATTATTACACCCACTTGCAATCACATGGTGCTTGGGTAGTCCACTTCATTCCCTGGTAACATATGTGAGAATATCCACTGGGCTGGAAACCTCAATTATGGCGGAGTCGGGACTGTACTTGACTAGCTGAGAAATAATACATTTGGAGACATTAATATTCCTCTGCACCAGATTGAGACGGCTCTCTCCCTCCTGCTGGAGGACTCCTGCAGTTACCACCACAGTCTTAGAATTGGAAATCACAGAATAATCTTTATCTGCCATAATGTTAGGTGTCTGAAAACATAAGCTCCCATGTTGCAGATGTATCATTTCTCCTTTGAGTTTATCTTCCAAAACATCCACAAGGGCAAGTTCATCAACCAGAGACTTTCCTAGAACGCTGATGGCACATGCCATATCGACTTGTCCTGTTGGACAGGGCACCGCAGTGTTATTTTTTTTTAATTAAAAAAACTTTTTTTAATGTTTATTTATTTTTGGGAGAGAGACAGACATGGCACAAATTGGGGAGGGGCAGAGAGAGAGGCAGACACAGAATTGGAAACAGGCTCCAGGCTCCGAGCTGTCAGCATAGAGCCCGACGCGGGGCTCAAACTCACGAGCCACAAAAACATGGCCTGAGCTGAAGTCAGATGCTTAATTGATTGAGCCACCCAGGTACCCCTACAGTGTTCTTATTGTTTGGGACAGTTTCCTCTTCTGCAACTGGTGCAGTTTTTCCTCAAGAGTTGCCATTGCGCCTGGGAGAGAGACAGCTGTAAGAGTCACGCGAAGAAGACAATGTCATCCGTGTGCATCTCCTTGGGTGCAGGGTCTGCTTAAGTTTTTTTTTTTTTTTTTTTTTTTTTTAATTTTTTTTTTTCAACGTTTATTTATTTTTGGGACAGAGAGAGACTCGAGCATGAACGGGGGAGGGGCAGAGAGAGAGGGAGACACAGAATCGGAAACAGGCTCCAGGCTCTGAGCCATCAGCCCAGAGCCCGACGCGGGGCTCGAACTCCCGGACCGCAAGATCGTGACCTGGCTGAAGTCGGACGCTTAACCGACTGCGCCACCCAGGCGCCCCTGCTTAAGTTTTTTCATATAGACCCAAGGGTGGAATTATAGGGCCATATGGTAATTTTATGTTTAATCTTTTGAGGAACTACCGAACTGTAAGTGGCCCAACCATTCTGTATTCTCCCCAGCAATGTACAAACCTTTCAATTTCTTCAAGTTCTCACCAATACTTTTTATTAGTATTATAGCCACCCTAGTGGGTGTGAAGTGGCACCTCCTTGTGGTTTGAATTTGCATTTTTCTAACTAATTAAAATTGAGCATCTTTTCCTGTGTTTGTTGGCCGCATATTTATCTTCCTTGGAAAAATGTCTATTTTGTCCATTTTTAAGTTGGGTTGCTTACCTTTTATTGTGTGAGAATTTTTTACATAATCGGGATACTAGACTGCGATCAGGTGTATCATTTGCAAAAATTTTATCCCATATGTAGGTTGTTTTTTCAGTTTTTTGATAATGTCCTTTGGCGTTTTTAATTTCTTTTTAATTTTTTTGATCTTTATTTAGTTTTGAGAGAGACAGAGACCGAGACAGAGAGTGAGCAAGAGGAGGGGCAGAGACAGAGGGAGACACAGACTCTGAGGCAGGCTCCAGGCTCCGAGCTGTCAACACAGAGCCTGACACGGAGCTCGAACTCATTGACTGTGAGATCATGACCTGAGCCAAAGTTGGACGCTTAACCAACTGAGCTACTGAGGTGCCCTTGGTGTTTTAAATTTCAATGGACATTTGATTTATCTGTTTGTGGCTGTTGCTCATGCTTTTGGTGCCATATCTAAGAATCCATTGTCGAATCCAAGGTCATGATTTACACCCATATTTTTTTCTAATAGTTTTTTAGTTTTGGCCCTTATGTTTAGGTCTTTGATTCATTCTGAGTTAATTTTTGTATGTAATATAAGGTAAAGGCCCAACTTCATTCCTTTGCTTGTGGATATCCAGTTTTCCCAGCAGATTTGTTGAAAAGTCTGTCCGTTCCTATGGATTGTCTTGGGACCCTTGTTGAAAATTAGTTGACCACATATGTGAGGGTTTATTTCTGAGTTCTCTATTCTATTCCATTGGTCTATGTGTTTATCCTTATGCCAGTACCACATAGTTTTTTTTATTACTGTAGCTTTAGAGTAGACTGTGAAATTTAAAAATGTGAGTTCGTTCATTTCAAGATTGTTTTGATGATTTGGAGCCCCCTGTAATTCCATGTGAATTTAAGGTTTTGCTTTTCCATTTCTTCAAACACGGCCATTGAAATTTTGATTGGGAATGCACTGAATCTATACATATCTTTGAGTAGTACCGACATCTTAACAATATCAATTCTTCCAATCGACGAACGTAAGATGTTTTTCCATATATTTAGGTCTTCTTTAATTTCTTTCAGCAATGTCTTATTGTTTTCAGTATAGGAGCCATTCACCTCCTCAGTTAAGTTTGTCTTTAGATATTTTATTGTTTAGGATGCTATTATAAATGGAATTGCTTTCTTAATTTCCTTTTCGGATTGTTCATTCTTGGTGTGCTGAAACACAAATGATTTTTATGTGTTGAACTTGTATCTTGCAACTTCGCTAAATATATTACCTCCGGTTGCTATTGTGTAGATTCTTTGGATCTTCTACACGTGGCATCGCGTCACTTGCAAAAAAGATCGTTTATTTCTTTCCAATATGAATGCTTCTTATTTATTTTGCTTGTCTAATTGCTCTGGCTAGGACTTCCAGGACAATGTCGAACAGCAGTGGTGAAAGTTGCCATCGCTGTCTTGTTCCTGATCTTTGTCCGTGATGTCACCCCTTAGCTCTTGTTTTGAGGGTCTTCTGCCTCAGGACACCTGGTTTCCCAGATACAGGACAGTAGTTTCCTCTGAAATAAAGCTTTTGTAGCCATATGGGTTGAAGTAATGAATCCTGAAGCCTTTATAGAGCCCAAACATACCTATTTCTGATGGTCAGTGAGAAAACAGGCAGGATCTAGAAAGAGGGCTGTGCTTTATCTGTTGACCATAATAAGACCTGAGCATGTAAACAAGATTTTTTCACTTTGGTGCTCTCAACAGCTCGCCATCTGCAAATGTGGCTCTGAGCATCGTACAGGCAAGTGACTGCCTAGGTTCCATGACTGAAAGAACTGAACCTGAACCTTGTTCCTCAGGCCACTGCTTGGTTTTCAATCCCTGACTTGGAAACTTCCCAAGCATAGTTCCAGAAGAGCCCTTGGGCATTCGTTCCTTCCCTTCACATTTCCCCCCCCTCTGGCCGCACTTGTCAAGGTAGCACGTGAACTGTCTGCTTACTGGTGTGGATTAGACCTTGGTTGTCCCTGATGTTCTTTAGTTTTGTGGTGGCGACTTTCAGGAGCTTCCCATTTGTTGGTAAATAAAACCCTGCCCATCTCGACTGCCACCAAAGCGGATAGGCTGAGCCTTGACAGCGCACCCCAAGTCCTCTAGGGGGCACTGTTGGCCCCAATTGCAAGATCCTTAAACTACACCAAGTCCTTACCCGCCCATGGATACATTCCAGTGCCATATGGGGGCCTGGATGCCAACACAGGGCCAACCTGAAGTCTGGCTAGCTCACGTTCTCTGCTTCATGTATATATTTCTTCTTTAAATAAAGTCAAATAAAATGCCTACCCTTGTAAAATGCAAACAATACAAGAAATGCTGAACGTAAAAGATTATGTTTATCCTTGTGTTTCCTAACTAGTAGATCCAACCCCCCCGAGTGTGCTTAGGAGAGCTTGTCTGTGTTGCTCCAAATGAATCAAGGATTCGGCACATGGGAGGCACGCAGTCACCACAGAATCTGCCTTCAGAGGGTCCCAATTACGTCCCAGGTGTGCCATTCACTGTTGCGCTAGCTGGATGGCCTTCAGCTCATTTCCCTACTTGTTACACGGGGATAATTATAACACATATCCTCCAGCGTGGCTTTTAGGGTTGAGTGAAAAGTGCTGGGTCTACCCTTATGTTTGGCACAAAGTGACTTTCAGTACTAGGGGGCCATGAGTGAGGTGAGAACGTGTCTGAGCCTGGGTAAGCACAACAGCAAAAAACACAATTCCAAAAATAAGAAAGGGGTCTCTGCTAGAGCCCCCAGAGGCCCCCTCCCCCCACCCCCCCATGGCCCCCTGCCTCTCTGAGCTCTGCAGAGGCCAAGGAAGCTGGCAAATCTCCTTGTTCAGTCTGACAGCTTCCTTCATCTGCCCGCATGACTGCCACCCCTGTTTCCTTTTCTGCTGGGGCTTCTGTCTGTTTATCTGAGACAATCAGTTCTGATAATCTGAGCTCCCTCTTACCTTGAGTCTGGACCTGTGCTACTCCGTTCACAGGCTGCTTCCTCCCCTAGTCAGAACCACAAGTGCTAACCCTATGACCTTGAGACTCAAGATACAAGAAGGCATTGCCCAGCTGAGGTTTGGGGGACATCTTCCCCTGTGGTTGTGGTTGTGTTTATTCCTTTTCTAGTCTTTACTACCCCTCCCATTGCTTAAGGCTGGGGTGGGGGGTAGGCGGCGATGCTTAGACTGGAGCTCCAACCGGATCTGGCAATAGGATATAGGAGGTCTATGGACCTGGGCAGGGAAAAAAATTACATCTTAATTTTCACCAACTGATGGTTGAAATTTAGTATTTCTTCCCATTATGAAAATAATCATCATGCCCTAATGGAATTAACAATAACTGATTTTGTCACCAATAGAATTAGTAGATATTTCACATGCAAATGATAGATTATTTATGCTTATCATGACTTGAAAATGAGAGTCATTATTAGACCCACAGCTAGATCTTGTATTTAATACAGAGCTTTTCAGAGAATTGGTCTGTGGCCTGCTGCCAGTCCACACACCATTAGAGCTTCATGACAAGGGAATACAGGAATTGAGTGTAAACACTTAGAAGCTTTTATAACAATTTGACAAAATAATGTTTTTTTGAATCATATAAAAATTGGGTTTTGTCTTTCAAATGATCTTTTATTTCATATTTTTATTCAATTTGTAAAAGTTGATAGTCTGAGATGGATTAGGTAAGTAAATTAGTCCTTCCCCACAGAAAGTGTGAAAGCGTGATTTAATGCATTCACAAGGAAGCATACATCAAAAAATATCTTGATAACTATGTTTCAGCATAGTTGGTTTCCTTTGTTGTTCTGTGCTGTTTTATTTAAAACACTATTCTGAAGTAGGATCAGTTTGCGTCACCGGAAGGCCAGTGGAATCCATGGCAGAGAATAGGTCGGGGATATTTGAGGAGGGGCTCTGGGACCCTTCGTAGGCTTATACCTAAGTCTCCGAGTGGGTAGAGGCCTATCCCTCATCTCAATTCTGGAACAGGAGCGAAGAGCCTTCTCCCCTCTCTCCTGGGCATGATGGGATATGTCCACTTCAGCTTCCCTCCCAACATTCCCTCCATATTTTGATTTCCCACTTCAGATGTATAGATGGATTCTCCTTCTCCTTGAGTTTATCATCACACTATGTTCTTTCTTACCATTGCCAAAATTAGGAATAACCTCTCCTAGAATACATACTTGCCTTAACTTTCTCTATGCGTCAAGACCCAGCTGAAGCCCAACTCATTCAAAGGAGACCAAGACAACAAGTCCATTCCACACTAATCTCTTCCTCGTCTGAGCTCCTATAGGGCCATGACCTGGCGGGGTAGGTGGAAGACTGGACAGAAAGGGTGGGCAAGTAGGTGGTAGGGTGTCTACGGTACTAGATACTTGCAGCCATTCTAGCTGACATGAGAACGGTTTCAGCTGGTGAAGTAGAGGGAAGATGTTACTGAGCAATGTCAAACTGTGCCAAGTTTTAGGGAGGTACATCTTGCAAAGGAGGAAGTTTTGCCCACCCCCTTACTAGTATCTGTCTGTTAACAAAGGCATAGCTGGTAATCTGCCTGTTCAGGCCACACGTGATTAGATCAAACCTACTTAAGAGTCAGAATCCCTGGTCTTGCCCGTGTATAGGTCTCTGTCTCTGGCCCTCTCTTCTGTTCTCATGGTGGACCTTTCTCTCCAGCCATTAGAATCACACATGAGCATGTTGACCTTTGCTTTTGGCTTAGATTTGAATTCCCAAAATAGCTTTAGGAGGCCTCTGGTAACTAATGTCCGATAACCTCACCCCCAATGCAGAGCTGAGCACTTTGGACAGCTATCTCTTTATGGCTGGACTGGTGGTTTCTTCCCTAGCCTCTAGCCTTATTCTTTCCACAGACAGGCTACTTACATGCACTAATGTCTGGGATTAACACTGTGGCAGTTAGAACATAATAAATTGGATTTAGGACTGTCTGAAACTAGGGTCTGGATTAGACGAAGACTGTTATCAATGTCCAAGCATTGGCTCCAGTCCCTTCCAACCCCCTTCACTCTCACATCTCACCATCCCCTGAAATCAAGGTCTCACTGGATTTCCAGAATGGGGAAATGAATACAAGAGTCTTAGGGAACTATCTAGCCCTTGGGGTGTCTGCTGGAAGGAAGGAGGTGAGCACTGTGACATCTCCAGCTCAAAAAGTAAACCCTTCCTCAAATTCCATAAAGGCAAAGCTTTTTCTCCAAATTATAGCATCTTCTCCAACCACCTTCTGAGTTTGCTTTCTCCTAGCATGACAACCACTCACCTTCCATAATAAGCAGTTGGAATCATTACTGGAAGAGGCAAATGAGTAAAGCTTTTGATGTTTCTCTTCCTCCTTCTTATCTTCCTTCTCATCCGCCTTTTTCTTCATCATCATCATCATCATCGTCTTCATTATCATTCCCATCACTAACATTTGTTACATCTACCCACGAGCCAAACACTAAACCTAAATTACTTCATTTAATGCTTTCATTGTCCCCATGAGACACATGCTATTAATATACTGTTCTCTTTCCTACTGGAGATGTATATGTGAATGATGGTTAAGAATTCAGGTTCTGGAGTCAGAGGACTTGGGTTCAAATCTTTCTTCAATATTTATCGCTCATGGGACTATAGACCAGTTACTTAAACTCTGTAAGCTTCAATTTCCTCATCTATAAGTAAAGATAATATAGTGTCTACCTAGTGCTTAAGGCTACTGAATGTGCAAAAGAAAGGAGAAAAGACAGGGAAGCCTAGATGTGGTTACAGAAAGACATTTCTTATAAGTAAATTGGTGTGATTTGGCTCTAAATTATGGGGAAAAGGTGAGTGATTACAAAGAATTGGTGAATTAGAAGAATTGAAACTTTGGTCCAGAAGGTTGTGAGAGGGGAGTGTCGGTGTTGCTCAGTTAAGCATCCAATTCTTGATCTCAGCTCAGGTCTTGATCTCAGAGTTGTGAGTTCAAGCCCTGGGTTAGGTTCTGCCCTGGGCATGAAGCCCACTTAAAAAAAAGAAAACGAAAAAGAAAAGAAAAAGAAGGTCATGAGCATACATGGGCTACAATTTCCAACACTCCTGGGTTCAGAGGCTGGACAGCCATGCTAAGATGGTCACATAGCCTTGAATACGGGAATCTGGGGAATGGGTACAACTGGAAGTCAAGTGGATCCCACTGTTACCCAACTCTCCCCCTGAGGCGTTCCTCCTTTGTTCTCATAGTGACTTTGTATGCTGTTGGGAATGTTGGGACAGAAGTGGCTCCCTCCCCAACTCCTGTGTCTCCCTCTGCCTTTTGGGCTCTGCTGGACCAGGTTGAGGACATCTCCCACATAACCATTCTTATAAGTGGGAATGGGCTTGGAGTAAAGAAAGCCCATCTCTCTCAACTCTCTTACTCCCTCTTACATGTGCACATGCACACACACACACAGATGAAATGCTTGTACAGACTTGCTATGTATGAAAGATGTCAGTGCCTGCTCTCCAAAAACTTTAGGAAAGCTCCACAGCCTTATAAACAAGAAAACAGAAAGATATTCCCAGAAAACAAGATGCTTCCAGATCTAGAGGTCCCAATTTGTGGACTGGGTTCCAAAAGGATGTGTCAGTTTCAGTGGTTGGAAACTCCCATTGAAATTTTTCTTAGTAATTGTATTCTTTTTTTTTTTTTTCCAACGTTTATTTATTTTTGGGACAGAGAGAGACAGAGCATGAACGGGGGAGGGGCAGAGAGAGAGGGAGACACAGAATCAGAAACAGGCTCCAGGCTCCGAGCCATCAGCCCAGAGCCTGACGCGGGGCTCGAACTCATGGACCGCGAGATCGTGACCTGGCTGAAGTCGGACGCTTAACCGACTGCGCCACCCAGGCGCCCCAGTAATCGTATTCTTAATGGTAGTTGTGTCCCAATGAAAGTCTATATCATTCAATGTGGCTGAAATGCTATATGTCCACAATAAAAATATGAAGCTATATTCCTTCAAAATTTATAAATAGAGCATCAAATACTAACTCAGACTCCGAGCAAGGCTTTTTCACCCCCTTGACTATTGGTGGTTGATTGATTGGTTGATTGGTGGCAAGAATACTTAGTTGAGGAGGAAAAGAGGGTTGATAAAGAACTGAATAATTTCTGGACACCAGTAGACAGGTAGCATTAAACACTTCGTCTCAGGTCACAATCTCACAGTTGGTGAGTTTGAGCCCCAGGTGGGGATCTGTGCTGACAGCTCAGAGCCTGCAGCCTGCTTCGGATTCTGTGTCTCCCTCTCTCCCTTCCCCTCCCCCACTCTCAAAAATAAATAAACATAACAAAATAGAAATAAATAAGCAGGTCAGGCAGGTCTTTATTCTTGACTGCTACCTGCAGCTGGAGAAGAAGGTGAGGATAGAATTTGGAGATTTCAGAATGATTCAAAAGAAGGGGGGGCTATATCAAATTTGAATTTTGTATGTGTAAGTCTTTGAAGAGTCAGATACTCCAACTCAGGGTGTGCCTATATTTGCCCCCCCCCCCCGCCCATAACAACTGCTCATCAAGTGATTATAAAACTGAATATTTTTGGGGCGCCTGGGTGGCGCAGTCGGTTAAGCGTCCGACTTCAGCCAGGTCACGATCTCGCGGTCCGTGAGTTCGAGCCCCGCGTCAGGCTCTGGGCTGATGGCTCGGAGCCTGGAGCCTGTTTCTGATTCTGTGTCTCCCTCTCTCTCTGCCCCTCCCCCGTTCATGCTCTGTCTCTCTCTGTCCCAAAAATAAATAAACGTTGAAAACTGAATATTTTTGTCCTATTATCACTCCCACTAACTAGAGTCTGGCATTGACTTATCAAAAAGTGGGATTTCTGGGTCTGAGGTACATTCACCCTCCTGCTGGATCAATGTGTTCCGTTACTTCATGCACATATGTGAACAACCTTCTACGAACCATCACAGATCCCCTCGTCCACACCAAACTCTGTCTCTAACCGAGCCATTGAGTCCTCACACAATTGAGAAATCTGACTAAACACATGATGTGTCTACAGCAGCAGTCAGAAAGAAAGGGAAGAATTTTGTGAATGGAGATATTTCTCTTCGCTAGACATGGCAATTCAATAAAAATGGTTATCAGATGAGTCATCCTTGACTCATCCTCTATAAATGGAAAATTCAGCCATGCAATAAAGCTTCTAGCTTTTGTTCTCTAGTCTGGAACATGTCTCAAATGATAGGTTGTTGCCTAGGGAATCAAGATGTTAATAGTTGGGTTCTTGAATAAGCAAAGTACTTCTCAGGAGAAGGTTGTCCAAAAGACACGTCATCAATACCAGAACAAAATCAAGTGCATAAAAGGCTCTTAATAAATATTTGTTGAATGACCTAATTTATGAATGGACAGGTTGATGAAGAAGAGAAGAATTAGGGATTACTCTTAATTTTCTGGCATGGGGGACAGTGCTAGGTTGCTAGGGGGTAGCATTAACTAAGTAGATATATGAGGGAGGGGTAGGTCTTAAAAATTGGTTATAGACTGTTAAATTCAATGAGTTCAATTTTGAACATGTTGAATTGAGAGGTCTGTGGGAAGTCCAAGTGGATATGTGGGTATATGTTGTATAGAGCATAAATTATGAAAATAATAAAGCCCTTGCTTATGTAAAGGTAACCTGGCCAGGATTAATTTTCCTTCCTTCCCTTGGACTTACTCAATCTTCTGTCCTTCCAGATTTTCTATTTTCCTTTCACAAACATTTCTACGCTGTCTGTCATTTGCAAAGCTTTATCTTAGGCACTGAACATATATGAAAAGAAACAGTTTTAACTCATTCATTTAACAAACATTTTATTGAGCACCTACTATGTGCCAGACATCGTCCTGGTTGTTATCATGGTCCATACCCTAGTGTACCAAACACAGTCCCTTCTCAGAAAGAATTTTAAATCATTTAGATTACCCGACACTAACAAAATAAGTAAATGACTGTTCAAGACCACAGATTGTTCTTTATCCCCTGCACAGGACATATATACATTAAATAAATGATTATTCTTAAATAAAATAAGTGATATTTTCAAAATCGAAAGCTTCCTAGGAAATTGATTCCAACAGAAATCAACTGGCTCTTTCTAATTTCCATCCTGCTTGCCATTTTGAGCCTTTTAAGAATATATATTTTTAAATAGCCCTTCAGTAAGCATCTTTATCCATAGTATAAGTGGTGGAAAACAAAACCTGTGAGGCTTCCTAAGGTCCAGATTCAAAGAGGAGACTGAAGGTTTTGAAAGGGTCCCTTAGTAATGGAAATGCTAATGACTACTGGAGTCCATTACTTTAATTGCTATATTTTTGCAAACCTGAGTAATAGATGATCTCATTCAATCCATCAAACACTGCTTTACAAATCCAAGAGAGTGAAAAATGAAAAACAACATTAATTCACTTATTCTGTTTTTAATGCTAATTCTGAATGTCATAACTTAACAAACAGAAACATTTTTTAATATATCAAAAAGAAATGCTGATGAAAAACCACAATATACGCCCACCAGAATGTAGAATGGCTAAAAAAAAGTGAGAAGAGATCAAAGGTTGGCAAGGGTGGGGGGCAACTGGAATAGTCATTGGTGGTGGGAGTAAAAATCAGCGCAAACATTTTGAAAAATTGTATTACAATTTCTTATAAGGTTAAATATAACGACTCTATGATTCCTAGGTACATGTCTAACAGAAATGGGTTAATATTTTCATCAAAGACATCTACAAAAATGTCTATAGCAACATTGTACATAACATCCTAGAGTAGAAATAACCCAAGCATTCATTAACAGAATGGAGAAATAAATAGGGATATATTCATACTACTGTATATTACTACTCAGGAATGAAAAGTTCCCTATTACTGCTATCTACAACAACATGGATGAATGTCTAGTAAAAAAAAACCAGACACAAAAGAGTGCATGCTGCCCGGTTCCATTTATATGAAGTTCGACTACAGGCAAAATGAATTGATGACTATAAAAGTTACCATAGTGGTTATCTTTGTAGCACATGACTAGGAGGATACGAGGCACCCTTGGGGATGCTGCAAATGTTCCAGGTCTTGCACTGAGTGATGGATTACACAGGTGTATACATAGGGAAAAAAATCATTGAGTGGAGCCTGGGTGGCTCAGCTGGCTAAGCGTCTGATTTCGGCTCAGGTCATGATCTCACGGTTCATAGATTTGAGCCCCGCATTGGGCTCTGTGCTGACAGTTTGGAGCCTGCTTCAGATTCTGTGTCTCCCTCTCTCTCTGCTCATGCTCTGTCTCTATCTCTTTCTCTCAAAAATAAATAAGCATTAAAAAAATTTTTTTAAAGAAAAGAAAAAGAAAAAATCATTGAGCTGTACATTTAAAATTTGTGAACTTTGCCACACACAATCTACCCCTTATCTAAAAAAATTTTTGAAGAATATTTTTTAATTTTTTTAATGTTTATTTATTTTTGAGAGAGAGAGAGAGCGCGCACATGAATGGAGGAGGGGCAGAGAAAGAGAGGGAGACACAGAATCCGAAGCAGGCTCCAGGCTCTGAGCTGTCAGCACAGAGCCCGACACGGGGCTCGAACCACCTTCCTCCACTCCTATCATTTACAGATGAGGAAATTTTAGACCTGGGACAATTCCACAATCTGTAAGCGAGGCCACGAGTAGGCAGTAGACTTTGTTCATGGGTCATTCTGATCACTTTTGAAATAAAGGTCTTTTAAAGGCGTGAGACAGCAGACTGGTGAATTTCAAAAAGAACAATGAAATAAAACAAAATGATGAAATGATATAAGTGGAAATAACCATATCTATTGCAAGCCTGTAGAAGGTGACCAGTGAAAGTTACTTAAAGCCCATGGTCTGCCTTCAGAGTCCAGGCAGCAGTCAATGTCAGGGGAGGCAGAGAGGGTGGGTAGTGGGATGGGCAGGAAAAGTGAGTGACTAGAGCAATGATACAAGGTGGATCATCTCAGGGATTTGCTCTCTTGCTTGAATGGACTGAACATTTCCCAAGGACAGCAGAAGTGAGCATCGCACAGAGGAATGGGGCAGAATGGGCACCCACTCTGGAGAGTGCCAGGATTGCTTCACCTTGCTTTGGCCTGGACATGTCAGTCTCACCTGATGGCCACGTGGTAGTAAGGTGGTGCTGAAGCCTATGTTTGAGGAACTTACGGCCCTGGGAAGCGACGTTTACCCACCATTTCATGTGAGACACGGCCAACAAGCTACTGAAGAGTACTCTGTCTGGAGGCACCCATAAATTCCACTGGGGTCTTAGTGGGTCTACCATGTTGGTTGGTAAAAGGCAGCCATCGGGGTCTGAGTAGAGAAACAAAGCTGTTCCCTTCCCATGCTCGTTCACACAGGTAGCAGCTTTGAGTATATTACTTAGACCCCTTTTCCAGATGTCTTACAAGCATCACAGCCTCCCAGCCTTTCATGGGGAAGAAAAGCATGATCTACGTAAGAAGAGAAGGAGAAAATCCCTGCTTCTAGTCCCAGCCACTCCATCATCTGGCTGTGACACATTCTGTAAATGTCAGCGTCTTCATCTACAACAAGGGATTATTGCTGTCCCACCCACCTCTCAGGCTTTTGGGGAGGATATAATGAGAGAACTGATGTGAAAACACCTGAAAAGGTGAAGCATTTTCCAGTTTTTTTAAAAAAGGGGGCAAATGACTTGAACAGATCTTTCTCAAAAGAAAATAGGAGTGCCCAGAATGCAAATCAAAGATGCACAACTTGACAAGTTATCAGGAAAATGCAAATTGATAGCAAAAATGCCACATCATGCTCATTAGAATATCTAAAATCAAGGACTGATAATACCTGGCCGTGGTGAGGACACAGAGCAGCTGGACCTCCCATACGTTGCTGGTGGGAACGTTAGATGGTACAGCCACTTTGGAGGTTATCTGGCAGTTTCAGAAACAAGTCAACATACACTTAGGATCCAGGAACTCAACGCCTGGGTATATATCCAGGAGAAATAAAGGTTGATGTCCACAAAAGCACTTGTACAAGAATGTTTGTAGCAGCTTTCTTCTCAATAGCCCCAAACTGGAAACAACCCAAATATCCAGCAGCAGGAGAACTGACAACCGCAGGGGAATATTGACAGCACTAAAAAATAATGTACTTCTGATACAACCTGGATGTATCTCCAAACATTATGCTGAGAAGAGAACTGATACTGTTATGCCCAGAATTCGTGATTCCCAAAGACCACCAGGGAGCCGAGTCCGATGCAAAAGCAAAGAGCCTTTATTCGAGCTAGCTCGAGCTCAATCCCCTACCTGCACCGACGCAGCGGTGAGATATTGGGGAGAGAGAGCAAGTTTCAAAAGCACAAAGGTTTTATTGGGGTCTAGGGGCAGTTGGTGAGGTAATGGCTGTGGCCTCAGCTGATTGGCTGGGGAAGGGTCGGAGTCCTGTTATGCAGGTCGCCCGGCATGTTTTGATCGGGAAATTTGAATGGGTGATGGGGAGGTTCTCAAGGGGAGGAGGCGTGGTCAAGGTGGAGGACACGGAACAAGATGGAGTCAGCCGCGTAGGTCCGCCCTTTCAATACAACAGAGTCCATACTATGATTCTATTTTTTGGGAATTCAAGAACAGACAAAACCAACGGGTGGTGTTAAAAATCGGAGGACAGCTGGCTCTGGGGTGGGATTAAAAATCGGAGGACAGCTGGCTCTGGGGTGGGATAGACTAGAAGTGCGCCAAGGGAACTTTTGGGGTAACAGAAGTGTTCTACACCTTAAAAAATTTGGGGGGGATTGCATTTTATTCTATTTTTTTTATTGAGGTATAATTGACATATAACTATACTAGTTTCAGAGGTACAGCATAAGGATTCAATATTTGTATATATTATGAGATGATCACCCACAGTATGTCTAGTTAATATTCATTACCACATATAGTTACAAAGAAGTTTTTTATTGTCATGAGAAGTTTTAAGATCCACTCTCTTAGCAACTTACAAATATGCAATACGGTATTATTAACTATAGTCACCATGCCATACGTTATATCCCATTACATGACATTTATTTTATGGAAGTGTCCTATATCTTGATTTGGGTATTGGTTACAGGGGTGTATACATTTGTCAGAACTCATCAAACTGCATACAGCTGTGCATTTTAAATCTGTAGATTATGTACTTTAATTTTTTTAAGTTTGTGGAGGGATTTTTTGGTGTATTGTAGAACCATGGGGCATTTCAAATATTTTTAAAGTTCAGAAAGATATGGATATTATATTACAGAAATGACAAAGAAGAAAAACAAATCTTCCAGAGTCAACCAACATTCATTGTTTTGATTTATGTCCTTCCTGTATTTTTTTCTACATGTATATGCTTTGCTTTGCTGAATCAGACCTCTGAAAGTAACCATGTCATTCTTCCATTTACATAAGAAGATACTGAAGCTGAGGTGGAAAGAAACAAATCAAGGCAGGTCCTTGTCAAACCCAGCGAGACTCAAGTCCTAGTTCTCCCACCTCTAAATCTGTGGTATAATCAAGGATGTATCTGGTCTCAAGCTTCAAAAACTCTTGGAACTCCCAGCGTGTTAGGAGATTCTTTGTTATGCCAATTAGGCAATGCCGCCCGGGTGCCTCCCTGGGTGGTTTCAGGATGGGAGCTGGTGACCAGAAAGACCAAAGTCATGATTAGAAGGTTGGGATTTTTCAGTCGCTCCACCACGAGGGAGGGGAGACCTGTTGGAGCTTGAGTTCAATCACGTGGCCAATGAGTTAATCAATCATGCCTTTGTAATGAAACCTTAAGAGAATCTCTGGATACTGAGGTTTGGTGAACCTCCCTGGTTGGTGAACGCGGATGCACCATGACTCCATACCATGACTTCCTTCCTGGGCATGGAAGTTCTGTGTCTGAGACCCTTCCACCCTTTGTCCTACGTGTACCCTTTATAATAAAAGTACAATAATATATATATTATTATATATATATAACATATTATATATGACATATTATTTATATGTATAATAATATAATTATACATATATATATATATATATATAACCCATTCAGTGGGTTCCCTTCCTATACTAAGCTTCTCAGTTGACTTGGTGTCCATCCCAAAGCCCTTCCCTTGCCTCACCCCTAAGTGTCCTCTTCTGAGTGTTTGGACCTCTGTTCTCCACTTTTGTGATCTGCAGCCAACAACACCGATAATGCCAATGGCTTACTAAGCCTGTACTCTGTGCCAGGCCTTTATACATCTCTCTCTTAAATGCATGCAACCCCATGCAGTAGACATTACCATCATCCCTGCTGTGCAGACAAGGAAGCCGTGGCTCAGGGAGGATAAATCACTCGCTCAAGGTCACAGAAGATACTAAGCAGCAAGGTCTGCTGCTTCACACCTGTGCCCTTCCGTGCACATTACTTTCCAAACGAAATTCCCTCCCACCTCCGTTCATTCCCTGTGACATTGTCCCCTCGGCCCCCCCACCCCCACCCGACAGGAACCATATCCTCCCACACACCACCAGTCTTTCAATAAATATTTGTTAATTTTTATTTGATTACAAGTGTATTTATTTAAGAGCTGGAGGCCCTGGAGAGCAGGAGCAAAGTGGAGACCAGTAAGGGACAAACTTTGCTCTCCTCTTTGGAGCCTGGAGACTTTGTTACTTTTCCTATTGACCTTGTTAGCTAAGGTTAAGTCTTGTTAGTTTTGAAAATTCCATGCTGGCCCCCAAGGGCCAAGGAGATGACCTCTGGCAGCTGGGAGGAATCAGGTCTGATTCTAAGGGAGGAAAACAGCCCCTGGTGCTGATTGCTAGTGGTTGTGCTCTCGGCAATTGTGATTTTAATCAATTTCTCTGTGTTTAGAGTGCAGGACCGCAGCCTTCTAAGCATCCAGGGAAATTAAACACATAAATCATTTAATCGTCTCTCTCTACCCCCTCAAAACACACGTGGCACAATAGAGAATTGCATCAATAATTATGCCAAGGATTCAAAGGCAAACTTCCTACAACTTGCCTCCCATCTTCTGCCTCTATTATCAGCTTCCCAGAGTACATGACTAGACTTACCAGGTTTCCTATAAAGGGATTTAAATGGCATACTCCTCAGCTTTAATTACCTTCTTCCCTCTCCTTACACAGAATTCTGTCATCTTTAACAATCTACGGCGAAAGTAGACACCTAAATGTTGGAAACCATGTCTTGGGGCCAAAGAGGGAAAATCTGGTTTCTTCAAAAGGCCCTTATAATCCACACTCCACTTCTCTGGACTCAAGGAAAGCCTATTTGAGGGGTGCCTGGGTGGCTCAGTGGGTTGAGCATCCGACTTTGGTCGTGACTTTGAGCCCCTCGTCAGGCTCTGTGCCGACAGCAGGGAGTCTGCTTCAGATCCTCTGTCTCCCTCTGTCTCTGCCCCCCCACCCCACCCTGCTCACACCTCTCTCTCCCTCTCAAAAATAAGTAAACATTAAAAATAAAAAGAGCCGATTTGACTCTTTCTGAAGGAAAGTTAAAAATATATTAAATTGCCTTTTTTTTTTGAGGTTCAAGTGTGGATCATTTGATGTTTTCGTTTTGGTAAAATGTATAAACAAAACTTGCCATTTCAGCCATTTTTAAATGTATAACTCACTGACATGAATCATATTGTCAACGTTTATGAGAATCGCCGTCAACACTATTTCCACCATTCAAAATTTTTCATCATCCTAAGCAGAAACTGTAATCACTAAGCAATAATTTCCCATTTCCCCTCCCCTAGTTTGTCACCACTATTCTGCTTTCTGTCTCTACGAATTTGTCATTCTAGATATTGCATGTAAGTGGAATCATACAATATTTCCTTTTGCATCTGGCTGGTTTCACTTAGTATGTTTTCAGGGTTCATCCATGTTACAGTAGGTATTAGAACTTTTTTTATGGCTGAATAATATTCTTTTGCATGGATATACCACCATTTTTTTTTTTTATCCTTTCATCTGTTGATGACGCTTGGGTTGTCTCTACCTTTTGGCTACTATGAACAATGCTGCTATTAAAATTTGCATACAAGTATTTGTTTGAGTTCCTGTTTCAGTTCTTTTGGACAATTACCTAGGAGTGGAGTTAATACATCATCTTTTTATAAGAGGGTGCTCTTGCTTGGGTCTGCACTGGCTCAGCCATAAGAGCTTCATGCTCTTGTCTCTGCCAAGCCCTCCTCCCTCCCTTCAACCCCCTCCCCCCCCTACTTTTCCTTGGAGTTGACCATTATTTCTTTTTGGTCCATGTACCTCCAGACATTTTTCCATTTCATAACCTAAACTTAGAAAACTGCTGCTTGGAATTCCATAGCATGGATAAACATGGCTTATTTGGACTTTCCCCTATCGGTAGAAATTGAGTTTGGGTTCATGACTGCAACAGAGTTGTAATCAACATTCTAGTGTATGCCTCTTTAGGCCTCTTGGATTGGTACCAAGAAGTAGAATTGCTAGGTCACAGGACAACCTTGTTTTGAATTTTAAAAGTTTTGGCCACAAGATCCTCTGAGGGCCTGTAACCAATTCACTTTTCTGCCAGTTGCATACAAGAGAACCCATTTAGCCCATTCTCACCAACGCTGACAGTGCCTGTGGCAGAGGAAGGCAGCCGTTCAATAGTGAGCCCTGCTTTAGTTCTTTTTTTTTTAAATACACTTAGTTTTTTTTTTTTTTAATGTTTATTTATTTTTGAGAGAGAGCGAGAGCGAGCATGAGCAGGGGAGGGTCAGAGAGAGGGGGAGACACAGAATCCAAAGCAGGATCTACACAGTCAGTACAGAGTCCGAGGCAGGGCTCGAACCCTTGAGCCCTGTGATCATGACCTGAGCCTTAGCCGGATGCTTAATTGACTGAGTCACCCAGGGGTCCCAGTCCTGTTCCAGTTCCATCCTCCAGAGTTGTTGCTGAGAAACAGTCACTCAGCCCGCAAACAGCTGCATTTCCCAGCTGCTCTTGCCTTTGCCATTAGGGGAGGTCATGTCACTGGTTCTGGTCAAAGATAACCCAGTAGACGTGATGAGCTGGCTGGTTAAAACCTCTGGTATAATCTTTCCTCTGAAGGGAGGCAGAGGGTCTCAGGAACTCCAAAACACATAATGGGAAATACTCAGAAGAGAGTATCAGCCCGAATCCATGGAGGACTTGATGCAACAGAGCATCCCTCCCCATCACGGCATGTTTTTTGTTTTTGTGTGTGTGTGTGTGTTTTTTTGGGGGGGGGCACATTTTCATATATTTTTTGTCACAAGCTCTTTATATACAACCTCTCTTAATTGACAGTAGTCCAGTAAGCTAGTTATTAAAATAACCATATGAAAATGAAAAACTACCCTGGGTCCCATTGCTAGTAAGTAATGAAGCCAGAATCTAAACCCAAGTTTGTTTGGTTCCAAAGCCATTTATAGGGGGTGGGGGGGAGGAGGTGATGGGCAGGGTTTTGGGCAAAGTCAACATTATATTCATCAGCGCATTAGTTTTCAAATTTTGATTTTTAGTCATGGAATCCTGTTCCCAAAGGAAATTTTATGTGGAAGCCTAATAACACTGGTGGTGATGGTGACAATGACAACCGTGATGATGGTGGTAACAACGAATAAGAAGATGATGAGTGTCAGAGCCCAGGTCCTAGGATGCAGGAGAACTAGGTTTTCCCATAAAGAGGATCCTTATCATGTTCTACATTCACATTCATTTATTCATTCACTCAAAAAAGATTTGTTGAGCATCTCCTATGTTCCAGGTACTGTTTTAGGCATTTGGGAAACAACCATGAACAAGATGAAATTTCTACCCCCACACGAGGCTACTGTGCTACAACTTTGGGTAGCACTATTCACTTTGTGTTATATATGAATGGTACCCCCAGAGCTGAGCAATATGGCGGTGCTGATTCATGGACCTTACCCTCTCGTGGAGAACAGAGATAACAAAGGGTAGACCAATAAGTATAGATTAAGTCCAGAATGTCATATCAGGCGCTATATCAGTGCTGTAAAAAAAAAAAAAAAAAAAAAAAAAAATAGAGTGACACGAGGACCTTCTTTTGCATCCTGATGGTAAAAACCCAGTGAAAGGCCAAAACATAAAGGACAATGGAAGGGGAGCAAAGGTGAAGTTTTCTAAGAATGCGTTGCATCGTTTGCTGGATAAGGACTTCTCTGGGCTCCCACAGCACTAATTATAACTAGGGCAATCATTCTTGGCTGCAAATGGAATCATCTGAAGAGTTTTAAAAAATACTGATGCCGGGGCGCCTGGGTGGCTCAGTCGGTTAAGCGTCCGACTTTGGCTCAGGTCATGATCTCGAGGTTTGTGAGTCCGAGCCCGCCGTCGGGCTCTGTGCTGACAGCTCAGAGCCTGGAGCCTGCTTCAGATTCTATCTCTCCCTCTCTCTCTGCCCCTCCCCTGCTCATGCTTTGTCTCTGTCTTTCAATAATAAATAAACGTTAAAAAAAATTTAAAAAAAATATTGATGCCTAGGTTTCTCCCTGGAGATTTTGATTTAATTGATCTGGGGCATTGTTGCCTGGGCATCAGGATTTTGTACAACTTTCCCCTCTCATCTTCCCCTTTCTCATCTTGGCATTAGAGAAAAGGAGATGGATTTAGGCTCATCTTTTATGCAGGGCATTCTCTTGGGCTCTCCCTCTTCTTACCTCCAAGCATGTGCAGGATCAGGGAACAGTTTGCAGAAGGGTTGATGTGCTGCTGTGACACCTGGTGTGGTGGTGACCCACAGTGCTGGGTCACTAGTCACTTGACAAGCTGCTATTGGAGCAGAATTCTCCAGAAGCTCTGTTTGCAGGTGGCAGCGTCCCCTCTCTGTCTAACTCACATCCCTACCATCTGCTTACATGGAAGATTGACTTGTTTTTCTCTGCTGTGTTGTGACAGTGGCTTTTTCCAAATCAGAAAATATTAGAGTTTGCTGCAGTATCCTTTTTTTTTTTTTTTTGAAATCATGTCCTAGCCCTGCCCCTTATTAGAGGTCTGCTCTTGAGAAAGTTAAGGAATCCCTCTGTCCTTTTCTCCCTCATCCATAAAGTGGGAATAATAATGTCCACCTGGAATCACACCCACCAGGAAGGGTTGAACCAAGGATTAAATGCGAAGAATGTAGCAGAGTGCCTGGCTGGTGGGCTTCACAAACACTAGTCCTTCTGCACACTCCCCCTGAACAGCTATTAGGAGTTGTGCATCGAATTCTCTCAAAATTCCCAATGAGAAAGGCCTGTGACTTTTCTCCCTACCTTTCTAACCCCATCCAAAGTCCTCAGCCCAAGGCCCTGTTGTTCTACCCTGTCGTGCCTCCAAGTTTACCCAGGGCCTTCTTGTACAGGCCCCTGAGAACAGGATCTAGCAGGGTAGATTTTGCTAGAATGTCACCTTGGTGTAGGGGAGTTGAAGGTTGTGGGAGGTGGTGCTATGGGGCAACGGGCAGGCAGGTGAATATACTGTATCTAAGCCTTCACCCACCAAATCTATTCAGTCCTCTGGCCCAGAGCAAGTTATGTCTTGTAACTGTGTTGGGGTGTGGGTGTGTGGGGTTGGCTCCTCTAAGATCTCAGCCACCGTCCCCCACTTTAATAGGTGGGTAACTCTGGCAGGAAGTCATAGCAGCATGAAGTTGGTGGTTAACAGACCTTAGTCATGGGCCAGCTCTTTTCATCCCTGTCTGGTTAGAGATCCAAAGCTGAATCTCGAGCTTCTGTCTTCCTGTCTTCTCTCTAATAGCCCCTCCTACCAGATGGAAAGGGTTGGGGGTAGGATTTTTTTTTTAAAGGAGATAAATATCTAATTCATCCTTTGGCATCCCCTCTACATCCTTGCTCTTTCGTTTGTATGAAAGGTCCCCAAGTCTATGTAACAAAGACCATGGCTCCCCAAAGCCAAGCCATTATCACAGTGCCCACTTTTCCAATTTGGTACCACACACAGGGCCCGGTAGCACCCTCTCCTTTCCCCGTGAATATGTCACCCTCCTCAAGATTCAGGCAATTCTGCTTTAGAATCCTGCATTTCTCAGGGCGCCTGGATGGCTTGGTAGGTAAAGTGTCTGACTTCAGCTCAGGTCATGATCTCACTGTTCATGACTTTGAGCCCCGTGTCGGGCTCTGTGCTGACAGCTCAGAGCCTGGAGCCTGCTTTGGATTCTGTGTCTCCCTCTCTCTCTGCCCCTCCCCCGCTTGTACTCTGTCTCTCTCTCTCTCAAAAATAAATAAACATAGAATTCTGCACTTCTCTTTGATGGGGCCCAGATATCCCTACAACTGCCAGTCGCCCAGAATCCATGGAATGGTGCTCTGGCTATTCTGCAGCCCCCTTGTATGTGGAATCTCCTTTTCTTATTTTGGTTGTTTTTTGTTCATTTTGATAGGTTTCAGGAAGTGGAGTTCAGCAAATGTGTACTCACACAGCCACCCTTCCCTGGGCTGCTTTGAAAAAACAAGCAAAGGGGTGGCTCAGTCGGTTAAGCATCCAACTCTGGATTTCGGCTCAGGTCGTGATCTCACGGTTCATGAGATCGAGCCCCACATCAGGCTCCATGCTGACAACTTGGGGCCTGCTTGGGATTCTTTCTCTCTCCTTCTCTGTCTGTTCCTCCCCAGCTTGTGCCCTCTCTCTCTCTCAAAATAAATAAATAAACTTAAAAAAAAAAGAAAAAACAAGCAAAGTCCCTAATTTGTATGCAAGATTTCATCTCAAATGTCATAGATTTTTACTCACATAATTATATCAGATCTTAAAATAATTTTATTTCTGTAGTATTTAGGGCTCCTGTGGTTGCAAGTAACAGAAAGTCTCTGCATCTAGATATAGAAAAAACAGGGTTTCAACCTCAGGACTACACAGGTGTGCAGGGAACCCAAGGGCAGGGAGACAGCTGGGTCTTCTGCAAGGTCATGACCAGGAGCTGGAATACTGTAGGGAGCTCGAAAGCCTTTTTGTCAGCCTTGCAACCCACTTCTGATTGTTGCTTCCCATGACAGGCTGGTTTTCTCTGGCAGGAGACAGGGTGGAAAATGGTGACTACCGATAGCTCCCAAGTTTACATGTTGGTTTATGAGAGCAGCTAGACCAAAGTGGAGTCTATTTAGGAAAGATGCTGATAGAACTTATTTGGGTCAAGTGTATAGCTTTGGTCCAATCAACTGGAACAATTAGGACTGCTTGGTGTGAGTATGGATGCTCCTATGGTAAGTGTGAATAGGGGTTTTCAATTTCCATAAGGAGAGCTGAAAAGCTTACTATAATTAGTATGGCCTTTATTCCTTAATACCTGGAGGAAGAATAACGTTCTCCTCCCAGCTTGAACTGCTGTTACTGGTTGTAGTAGATTACCTCTTCCAAAGATGGTCACCATAATATACTGCATCCCATCTGTACTTCTATGATATGATATTAAGTGATGGGGGTTCACGTTCTCTTCCCTTGAACCTGAGTGGACTTTTGTGACCACCCAGCCCAGTACAGCAGAAGTGAGGCTATGTCACTTCCAAGGGTGGATCACAAACACTCTGAACTACTGCCTGTTTTCTTGGGACAATCATGCTTAAAACCAGCCCAAGAATCCCCATGGAGACGACACGTATAGGTGTTCTGATCAGCGGGTGACGTCTCGGCCAACAGTCAATGTCAACTTCAGATAACGTGAGTGAAATGAATCTTCAGATGATTACAGCCCCCAGCTGTTGAGTCATCCCAACCTTTAAGCCACTTCAGCTGATGCCGTGTGAAGCAGAGAGGAGCCCTATTCAAATTACAGATTCCCGAGCAAAATAAATGATTGTTGTTACTTTAAGGCACTAAATTGTGCAGTGAATTATTACCCAGTAGCAGATAATGGATGTGATGGTCATTTTGTTATGCCGATATTTGATTATCTAAGGACTGAGCCACCCTGTTGTTGGTTGAATGAGATTCTGCTTGAAGGGAAGACCTCCTCCACCTGAGTTGCAAGTATGTGTCTCAGAAGAGAAGTTGAAATATGGAGTCAGAACTTTAGGGAGGAATGTTCAGCAAATATTCGCTCCCTTTCCTGCCCACTGTGGAAGGAGGGTATTTCCCCCGCCCCTCCTTCACTGTGGACCAATTGGCTATGGATCAATGGCATAGTGGTGGAAGTGACATCGTGCCAGTTCTGAGCTCATGTTAGAAGCAACACGGCAAGTTTTCACTTGTCCTCTATAGCATCTGCCATCCGCCATAAGAAGAACGTGGCCTAAGCATTCAGGGCTCCTTTGGCTTCGGTTCCAGAATGCAGACAGACAAAAGACCTTGACCAGACCTGAAGCCTTGAGGCCATCTACACTCAGCTGAGCCCACAGCCAACCTATAGCCAACCCACCTACCCGGGAGTGAGAAACAGATGTGGCCGTGAACCTCTGAGATCTTAGAGTGTGTTTTTGCAGCAGTGGCTAACTGATTCAGAAGGCAGCCAGAGTCAATGTTGATCTCAAAGAGCCCATCGCGTGGATGAGCACGTGTTTTAAGACCCACGCTCAACTACTGAGTCCTGCGTTTCTGACTAGCTTGACTTTGGGAGTTTCACTTAACATCTCTGAGCCACAATTTTCTAAGACCACAGAGAATAACATTTGCCTCACAGGACACTGTGAGAGTTAAGTGAGATGATGTCTGCGAGTTCAATAGTCAACACATGGCGGGCAAGGCTGAAAGATTTATTCCCTCTTCTTCACTTTCTTCCCATTGGGATTCCAATGGGTCTAAAAGTCGAAGGAACAATTTCTAGGAAAGGGATTAAAAGATGACATACACCAAATCCAGGATGTGTGACAGAACCCAAGAATCCCTAAAATCAAGTTAAGCTCTGATGGAATACCAGCTGTTTGCGGAAATTTTCTTGTTTTGATTCTGTTGAGTATTTTGCTGATTTCCCTTAGGATTTAGCATTTTTTCATGTTTCCGGCTCTCTTAGCTATGAAGAGAGGATGGGGGGGGGGCACTTTTGTTCCCAAGTGGGCCAGGCTGTGATAGGGGAGCATCCCAGTGCTGGGGGCAGTGGGCTGACAGCCTGAGAGACTCCAAGGGGAAAACAGAAACTCAACTTTCCCATCAGAAAACTTTCCTCACGTTCTACATGACAAGTACGCATATACATATACATCTAATACATGGATATGTGGCAACTGTCAGCATCCTGTCAGGGAAGCAGAACCACTATGAGTATTATGAAATAAGGGATTTATGTGGGAATCAAACCTACACAAAGGTGGGAGGAGCTTGGGAAGTAAAAGTCCAGGAAGGGGCCTTGGAAAACGAGAAAAAGTCTTTCCCCAGCCGTCCTGGGACACTGGGGCAGGCGGACAGGTTGGAACTTGCAGGGGAAGTGGGGAAGCCTAGCAGGCACACCCACCTGCCAGAGTGGGCTTGCAAAGGGGAGGTGGCAAGTCTATACAAGCCTACTGCCTCTTACAGCTACCACCTCTGAGACTGTAGCCAAGAGAGGGAATCCAGAGGGGGCACCCAGTGGAAATGTCCAGGGCTGCTGTTGGTCAGCCGGACCAGGGTGGAGAAGTGCTGGATGCTGGGTAGGGGAGAGTTAGGACGACGTAGAACCTGCCCCCACCTTGTTTGCCTTTGTCATTATATCTGACCACAGATTTCAGAGAATAGAGGCTGCTGACGTATTTTTTTCCCCCACATCTCCTGCAAACTTCTCTTTCAGCCAACTCTAACTCAGAATCACACAGAGAAGGGGATTCTGGGAAGAAGATTCAGTGTAGTCAGGTCAACACAAGCACAGGACCGTTGTATGTGTGTGTGTGTGTGTGTGTGTGTGTTTAATTGCAAAATTCACACATATACCTGTGCTTGCTGAAGCAAATTGAAATAAAGTCATATGATATAAAAGAAAAGAAAAATTTACCTCTCCATTTCCATTCAGGAGTAACTACTTCTAAGTCTTAGTTTTTCCTGTGTGTATATATGATATATATGTACATGCATATACATTGTTATACATGTACAGATTATACATATTTACAGACTTTTTATATATATAAAAAACAGAATCAGGCTATAAATATTCTTTTGCAGCTTGTCTATTCAATGAATGCTTCGTTGGCTTCCCGTGCCATCGTTGCATTGACTATATAGCATAGCATTTGTTTATATGGGCTAGAGAGTGAGATCTTCCTGTCTTTTAATTGCAAATATGTATATATGTCGTTGGATGTGTGTATGTATGCATACACATGTTTCCGAGTTTGTGCGCAATTTCTATAAACCATATTTCTAGAGGTATAATCTCATTTAAAATTTTACATTTTGGGGGCTCCTAGGGAGCTCAGTCAGTTAAGTGTCCAACTCTTGATTATTTCAGCTCAGGTCCTGATCTCACCATTTGTGAGATTAAGCCCCTCGTGGGGCTCTGCGCTGAGAGCAGGGATTCTCTCTCTCTCTCTTTCTGCCCCTCCCTCGCTTGTACCCTCTCTCTCTCTCTCTCTCTCTCTCTCTCTCTCTCAAAATAAATAAATAAACATTAAAAAATTTTACTTTAATGACTCTAAATGAATAGTCTCCCCCAAAAGTTTATACTAATCCATACGCTCATCTACAGGATACACTTACTTTTTCTGTTCCGCACGGATTATGCCCATTTTTCCAATGTACTATTTGTCTTTTTATATTTATTTGTCAACTGTTAAGTATAGTGTGGATGTATAATGTAATTCAGCTGATTATCTTTTAATTTGTTTGGCGTGTCTTTATTTCAGAAATTTTATGTTTAGACAGAACCTCTACACTCCAGGATTATAAAGCTTTCACTTATATTTTATTCTGGTTCTTTAACTTGTCTTTTATTTAGATCTCCAAGCCACCTGCAATTTGTTGTGATGTGTACGTGTGTAGTAAAGCATTTAACCTTGTTTCCCAAGGGGTCTGGCCTTTAATCTCAGATTCTGGGAAGTAATCCCTAAGTCCTTGAACTGTCACGCTTGATAGGAATGTCTTGGCTTGCCTGGGAGCCTGATGTCAGGATGGATAGTCTAACTGTATGATTTATGGTAGAAGCCGAACAGTCTTAGAACAAGGGCTGGCCATGTCAGAAGAACAAACAATACGATTTAGGCTAAGGGCTCTGGGGTCATGTGGTATCAGATGACCGGCAGATCGAAATTAGCTACATGGGCTATCAATCAATCAATTAATCATGCCTATGGTATGAAGCCCCAATAAAAACTCTAACATCAAGGCTTGAGTGAGCTTCCCTGGGTGGCAATAGTCTATGCATATTGTCACACATCGATACCGGGAAAGTAATGCATCCTGACTCCCAGAGGAGAGAACAATGAATATTCTGTATTTGTTACACGCCCCCAGATTCCACCTATGTGCTTCTTCCCTTGGCTGATTTTCATCTGTTTCCTTTCCTTGGAATTAACTGTAACCGTAGAGATAATAGCTCTCCATGAGTTATATGAGTCCGGGCAAATGATGGAAAGTGAGGACGGTTTGGGGGAGCCCCCCACACCCACAGTGGCTGTCAAAAGTGAGGGTGATCTGATGTAGACTACCCCCCCGCCCCGCCTTCTCTGCAGTTGGCTAAACTCTCTCAGGGAGATAAGGCAAGAATCCAAAACTTTTCTCTCTCTTTTCTAAATGGACAACCAATGTCACCAGCTCCTTTTCCCTCTCACAAACTTAGAAGGAGAGCTCAATCATACACTGAACTCAGGATGTTGCATAGAAATAAAATACTGATCTGTCTCAACATGAGACTGAACTGTTTAAGGAAGTTTGTGACTGGGTGGAGATTGGTAGGAGACGGAGGTGGGTTTGGCGTGCTCCTTGGGACCATGTTGAAATCAGCGCCGTTCTGAAGGAAGGAGTAAGACACTCTCCATACCTGTGTCTTTCTCAAGCCCTGTTCCCCATAGCTGTGGCCATAGGTTTCATGCCACAACCCCCAACCCCCATCACCAGCTGTCACACAAATGCATCCGAAGAGGTACTAATTAGACTCCTTTGGATGATACCGTGGAACCATCACAACAAGAGGCACCCATCTGAGAGTTGTTATTTTACTCCATGTGTCAGTTTCTTCTCATCTCCCATTCTTACATGTGTCCCTTCCCTGGGTATTTATGGAGTGGCAGGAATTGTCTCCACAGCCCCCCATCCAACAGGGTCTTCCCATGGAGCTTCTGGCCGTGTCCTCGTTGGAGACATAGGCCCAGGAACAGTAGAATTCACCTCAGGCAGTGGCCAAGTTTTTCTGCAATTCCATTGTTTTGTTTTGATACTTAATCAAAAGCATATTATGCATAATTGCACAAGAATCCTCTTGAAGCTGGGGGGGTCGCTTCTTTCAGAGTAGAAAGTCATGGGAGAGAACAGTGTTTCTGACCCGTCCTGTTTTGAAAGGCCTTGCCTAGTTCCTCTGATTGCCTTTGCTTTTCATCTGTCCTTATCCTCTCCTCTGGCTGTAGGGACAGCACACTTACGAACGCCTCCTCACTCCTTAGTCAAAAGGCCAACGCTTTTTTTCTGTCGGTAAAGGACACATTCCAATGAGGAGAGACTCCAAAAATCTAGAAATATTTCTTTCAGCTGCTCTTTCGCCCCGGGAGTGCAACCACCTTGGCCTTCAAGGCACCCACATGCTTCATCCCAAATTTTTCCATGCTGAGGTTTATCCTCTCAGTCTAGCTGCTTCCAAAGGGACTATTCCATACGGCCTGCACCACCTGAGCCCCTCCCACACGGGGAGAGGAACACAGCCAAGCATGCCAAGCAGCTTACGTGGATGCAAGAAACCCAGCTGAATGTGCAGAATAAAATACAATTTAGTAGAGAAAGCAAGACTCTGGAGCTACGCTGTCCAATGTGGTAGCCACTGTCCACACATGGCTACTAAAATTTAAATTAAGTGAAACTTAAAAAGGGTTCATAATTAAAAAAAATTTTTTTAAGTTTATTTTTGACAGAGAGAGAGAGAGAGAGAGAGAGAGAGAGAGACAGAGCATGAGCAGGGGAGAGGCAGAGAGAGGGAGACACAGAATCTGAAACAGATTCCAGGCTCTGAGCTGTCAGCACAGAGCCTGACACGGGGCTCGAACTCACAGACTGCGAGATCGTGACCTGAGCCGAAAGTCGGATGCTCAACTGACTGAGCCCCCCAACAAAGGGTTCATAATTTAGTTTCTCAGTTGCACTAGCCACATTTAAAGTGCTCAATGGCCACAAGTGGCTAATAGCTGCCATGCTGAGCAGTACAGGCGTAGAACATTCCCAATCACTGCAGAAAGTTCTATGGAATAGTACTGCTCTACAATAAGCCCTTCTTGGTTTGCCTGGAGGCCTGTCTTCCACCTCTACTGAGTCATCTTGGGGAAACACTCAGTTCCTTTTTGTAACTACCATTGTCTCTATGTCGCTAGGGCCTTGTCCTCTCTATGGCTACGAGAGCTGTTTTCGCTGGTGTGCCCCAAGTCATATATTTTGGCAGAAAATGTTGTTTACAATTCCCAGGGGGCGTTTATATTTTGATCCTCGGCAGACCAGCTGAAGTGAGAATGGGTGCCATCAGTCACAAGCATTGAAAATCCAGTAGGTTTAAATGGAAACACATATGAATGTGTGATGGACGAGCCCAGACATTCTTCTTCAAGGAGCATAGTTCGTTTTCTACTTGGTAATTACCATATGAATAGAGAGGAGGCTTAGAAGACAAATATTCCAGCACAAAATCTGTTTATTAGCAGGGGCTGCATCCATGTCTTTATACTTCCAGTCGGTGGTGCCGGGAGACACGTCTGTGGGTGGCAACAGCAGGCTGTCACTGTTGCCAGCCTTCCCTAGCGATCCTCTCACCCGGACTTCCTCGCCCTGCCCCTTGTCGTAGGCCATCGATACAGCGTGATGACATTTTTATTTGGCCGCCCAGAGATCCCCAGATGTTCTCATTCTTGGGTCTCCCCACTCCTCCCCAGGGGTGTCAGTGGTTTCGTAGCTGCAGCCAGACCACAGCTTCTCCGTGCATCTTTCTAGTAACCAGCGACTGGCGCACTCTTGCTTTTCGCTCTTTTGAGGGTCACGAGCATCTCTTGAACATGCACCAGAGTTCATAACCGTTGCCCAAGGAGCCGGCAGAAAAGCAAGGAGAAACAAAAGAAGTGCCTCCTGAAGACCAGCGAGGTCTTTAACTGTATGTTCGTTTAACTCCTAAAGCTGCTATCTCAGCCAGTGGAGTGCTAGCCATGGCCTTGCTGTGTGAGGGTCCGTTGCACACACTGGCAGACAAAAGGAAGCCATCACCTCCTGGAAATGGCCAAGCTGGAAGCCGTGGACAGCCGCGTCCTACCCTGGGAATACCGTGGCCCAGGATGCTTCAGGATCCGAGGGTGCAGCCTGAGCGAGGCAGCTCAGGGGGCAGAAGGAACCCCAGGGTGAGGAGCTGAGAGAATCAGGTCCTGGTTGGGTGCTGCCATTTCTGCACAGTGGTCTGGGCATTGCCTTATTCCCTCCCGGCCTCAGGAGGAAACGTAGATCATTCTCAGGAATCTACTGATTCCTGGAATCGCATGAACCCCATGGAATCGCAATGTGCTGAAATGAGATGCACGTAACCGTGCTTCTCAGACTGCAAAGATCATTTATTGGGTATGTGCTGTGAAGAAACACTACCCTTTTACCCTCGTCCCCTGGAGGGGTCTGAGGGACACATGAGAACCTCACATCTGACACAATGTTTCTCCTGCAATGTCTATTTCATAGTTACCCCAGTTAAACCCAGTTCTGTGTTCTCTGTGGCCACATTCAATATTCGCACATTAACCACGATCTCTAGTTGTAGACTGGAGGCTCTGATTAATCTTTGATAATTGGGAGTCAGAATTGGCAAGGAAAGATTGGGGATATTACTCCTGATAGTGTAATTCACTCATGGCCCCGTTTCTTCACCTCTCTCCCATGGCTACACTTTTGGCTAATAACTTTTCACTTTCTCTCACTAAACAGGGGAAGTCTATTTCCTCACCGTTTGGATATGGACCCAACCAGGTGGTTTGCCTTGGCCAAAGGAGTGTTGCAGAAATGACAGTGTGACAATTTTGAGCCTAGACCTGAAGAAACCCTGCATGGAGCAGAGATACTCACCCCAGTCCTCCTGGCCAAGGCCAGCCTTTGTGACTGACTACACAACAGTCAGCCAGCCCCAGACCACGAGTGAGTCCGGCCAACACCAACAGAGCTGTCCAGAGGACCCTAAAAACACAAGTGATAAATGTTGACTATGGAATGCCACTGAGGTTGCGTGGGTGTTTTTTATGCAGCGTTATTTTGGCAATAGAAAACTGATACCCCCTTGTAAAATGAAGAATGACCCCTTCTTTATATTAGGGATAGAGTGAATCTCTCCGAGGGAAACAGGATTTTGGTAGCTGTTCTAGAAAGACATCTGGGCTTTAAAATTATAATCTCTTTCTGCCACTGTAAATTTTTAATTCTCCTAGGTGAAGCCATTGACTCTATCTTGGGCCCATTCTTGCTCAGACCCCTAGGCCAGTCAGTTTATCATTCTAGTAAGATTTAGGGAGCCCTATAGCACTAGCTCAATGATTCAGAAGTTCAACCTAAGGCTACTTTGCTGCAGAATCTGTTCTGTTCTCATCTCCTTCCTTGTGACTAAGCCCTGTATTATTCTCAGATTCACACAGCCATGACTGTCTCGGTTCTCAGGGTCCACACTTTCTTACTCCTTTGGGTTACTGGAGCCCGATGGCTGATGTCTGCTTTCCAAAATGGAAGCACCACAGACTGCCTCTTGCCATAGTTCCGTGTCTAGGGTATAAGTAATAAACAACAACAATGGATTACCTTTACTCTATAAAGTATTTTCTACTTTTACAGCTGGATTCTGTCTCCTCCAGGCCCCAAATGCCTGGTCCACTCTGGAGGAGTACTTTTTCTGTCTTTGGTCTCATCCTACCACAAACCCAAACCTTTCATGACAGAGAAAGCTGGGGTTTAGAGAAGTTACATGACTTTTCTAAGGTCAGAACACTAGTAAATAAGTTTAACATCCAGGTCTACCTTCCAAAATCTGTGCCATTATTAACTCTTCAACATATCAACTAAGTTAACCTGCCTAGGATGATCTGACATGGAATATTTGGTCAACATTCCCAAATTTTCTAAGTCTAAAAAAATCAGAACTTGTCTTTTCTCTGATTCTTTGCACGTAGGAATGCTAGTGGCTTTCAGTCTAATAGCAAAACAAAAACAAAACCAAAACAAACGACGACAACAACCAAAAACAGGAGGACTTAACTCCCTGACTTGGGGGGCAGTTGTACACACAGAATACTCGACATCACCAACAGATTATTTTTCAAACTCTCTCCTCTGTGCCACAAAATCATGTTCTTTAAATGTTTATTTATTTTTGAGAGAGAGAGAGAGAGAGATAATGTGAGCGGGGAGGGGCAGAGAGAGAGGGAGACCAGCTCTGTGCTGTCAGTGCAGACCCCGATTATAGGGCTCAAACCCACGGACCATGAGATCATGACAACTGACTGAGCCACCCAGGCGCCCCTTCACAAAATTATTTTCAGTGATAATGATCAGTGATAATCATTATTTTCTTCATTTGTTATTTAGTTTTTAAAAACAATTAATTAAAAAAGAAGACTGCATTTCAATTTTAAAGGCATTATTCAATTTTGGTAAAAATACTTCACGTGGGGCCTGAAATTTGCACTTACCAAACAAAAATAGTACACTTCAAAGTTCGCATGCTGTTTTACAATTTCAACGTAAATGACTTCTCACCGTCACATGACATGGCGGAATTGAAGGCATTGAAGTTTGGTTTTGCCCTCTTTGTGTTCCCTGTGTAACCATTGTTACCTTCAATCTACTGGTTAAGGGCAGGAATATGGAGAAGCCTGGTGATGGAGACATACAGCACTAGAAGGTTATAAACTAACTTTTTAAAATATTTATTTATTTTGAGAAAGAGAAAGAGTAGGAAGGGGCAGAGAGAGAATCCCAATCAGGCTCCATACTGTCACTGTCAGTGCAGAGCCCAATGCAGGGCTCGATGTGGGGTTTGATCCCACAAAACGTAGGACCGTGACCTGAGCTGAAATCAAGAGTTGGAGGCTTAACTGACCGAGCCACCCAGGCGCCCCATTAACTGCCTTTCAAAATGAATGTATGAGGCATTGTGTTAGGGCTGACCATAACCGGGAGAACTTCAAATTGCCTTCTATGTAGAATACAATGTTTATGATGGATAAATAACAAACCTGTATTGATATGCAGTTCCATATACATTATCAAAACTCTACAATACTCATCATAATTATGTAGAATGTGGTCTAACAAAAAATTGGGGGGGCAAAGAAGAATTTTATCACATTGTTTAGAAATGCTGGCTCACATGATAACAGAAAGCAGACTAATTTTTACTCGTTTTTTAATACTCATCTGAAATTCTCAATAGACAGTGTACCCTTTCACTGCCAATACCTGAACAGAACACTCCCACCTCCCACTGTTGGCGTCCCACTGCTTTGGGGGACCTCAACCTGGTTCAGGGCCCATTCCTTCCCGTAGGGAATGCCTTACACTGTTGGAAAGATTTAGGAAGTTCCCACTTCAGGAGAAAAATGACTATTTGGGGGAGTTCTCAATCTTATAGGGGAGAAGTAGTGACTCACCTCTTTAGAGAGGGCTGAGGTCGGGAGAACAGGGTTCTTCTCCCGGGGAACCTGAGTCTGGGTGATTTGGAAAGAGTTCATGTTCAGAAATGGGGCTACCAAACCAGGATGGCTCCACGGATATGACTCTGGTTATGATGGTACATCATTTGTTACAGTCATGGAGAGACTGACGTGGGAGGACCCTAAGATGACATTAAAACACAGAGGGAGTGCTCTGCTCCTGTATGTTTGAGAGAAAGTTTACATCTTTGGATTAGGTTTGGGTTTACCATCAACGAAGCTTGCCTTTAAAAAACTTCTTTTCTTTAATGTTTTTTTATTTTTGAGAGAGAGACAGAGCACGAGCAGGGGAGGGGCACAGAGAGAGGGACACACAGAATCTGAAGCGGGCTCTAGGCTCTGAGCTGTCAGCCCAGAGCCCGACATGGGGCTCGAACCCACAAACCGTGAGATCATGACCTGAGCTGAAGTTGGATGCTTAACTGACTGAGCCACCCGGGCACCCCCAGGAGCTTGCCTTTTGAAGCAGGTAGACAGGAGCATGCTGACAGTGATTCCTAGATGCACGCTAGGGCTCCCCAAGGGCCAAAGGCGGGCGAAGAATGATGGAGATTATCTTCAAACCACCCTTAAGAGCCTGCCAGAGCTGACCAGGATGGATGGGACCAGGGTGCAGAAACTACGCTCTGCCATCCACCCGCTAGGACGTATTCCTCTCGGAGCCTGCCAGAGATTTTAGCAGGCAACGATTCTTTAATCCGAATGAATTATGGAGAAAGACAGCTTATGAAAACTTATGTGAAATTTGGAAAGACTGGAAGCTTTATTGTTCTCAGCCATAAACTGCACTCTTCAATGAAAACAACCAAGGTCTGGCCAGATGTACTTTAATGAATGAAAAAGAGGAACTTCTGATGATAATTTGTGTGCCTGTCTTCATTTAGGTTCTGAGTGGTTTAAAGAGAGTTCTCAGTAACATTTTTCTGATTACAAAAATAGTGAAATCATTCTAGAAATCACAGAAAAATATCAAAATCCTCATCACCCACAATTTTATCTCCCATTGTGTGTACAGATTTTTACATCTTGTCCTTCTCACTTAATAGTGAGCTTAAACATTTTTCTCTGTCATTCATCATTCTGTGGAAATACTTTCAATAGACGTCTATTATCTCTTTGTGTGAATATGCCCTAAATTATTCATTCTATCGCCAATCACCAAACTTAAATATTTTTAATGTTTTCATATAGTAAATAGCACTGTGATGAATACCCTTGCTGAGAAATCTCTATATAATTCTGAAGGCTTCCTTATCATAGATGCCAAATTATGGAGTTATTGGAGAAAGGGGTGGAAGGGTTAAACTGTAGTGTAGGGCTAACCTGTAGCCTTGAGAAATAATAGCTTTGTTTTGACACTATAGGTTAAGAGTCCTATCAATCAAGGAACAAAAGTTCAAGGGAAATCAACTGGATTGGTGTTTGATTGGATTGGGGCAAGGGCATGTTGAGAACTTTGAAAAAATGGCACCGGAGGCAGGGTCAAGGAGGTCAACTGCGGCTTACCGGCAGAAGGTCTGAACTGTTTCCACCCCCATCTGGGAACTATTTCTTTGTTCTGTTCCCAGGTGATGATAAGACATGCGGTCGGCTATAAAAACTCTGTACCACGGCTGTTCGTGGCTGCACTCTGGTCAAGAGTGTCGGTCCCGATCGGTCGGCCTTGCCTCTCATTGCAATACACTTTGCTGTGACTGTCACTGGTGCCAGTAGCATTCTGTTTCAGGAGTCATGTGGATGCAACACCTAGCACACAAGAAAAGAACAGCTGGTGAGGTCCACACTTTCAGGATGGCTCAAGAGGGTACCTAGCCCAGGGTGTGGCTCAATGAATAAATAATAACAACTGATTCTGAATGTGAATGTAAAAATCAGTTCTTGTTCAACTGGAATTTATACTGAATGTAGAATCCAATCAGGTCAGGGACAAGATGCTTACAGAACTGATTCAGGAAACAAATTGCCACCAATGTTTTATAATAGAAGATTAGGTTGGGGAGCTAAGAAAAATTGGATATAACTGTCCTTCCTACCCCCAAACCCCCTCCTCTAAACAAACCCCTATCATTTAAAGCAGAGACAGTCTTCCCATATCACTCTTTCCAGCCCAGGGAAACAGTCTGTCTTTCTCAACACCATACTCTGGACAACCAGTACCAATTAGGTGAGCCAAATTGGTATACGTGGTGAAAGGTATTTGCAATCCCTTGCCCCAAGGTATTCAGATCATCCAATTAAAATGGATAGTGTAAATGAATTGCCGATGAATAAATAATAATTATCTTTGTACACCAATAAAAAATCCAACACTACATTGTCCCAAGTTACTGGATCTCCACGCCAATATACAATCATTAGGAATAGCTATAGTTTTTGTTTCTGTTTTAAGTAGTCAAGCAGTTGTGATTGCTAATTAGGTAAAAATGAACAGATTCAAAAGAGTCTGAACGTGAGTGTTCTATCCAATTTCTCCTAGAGGCACGAGCTCAGACTCACAGACACATGTTGACATCAAGGTCAGGATTGGCGGAGATAATGCAGTGAGGGCAAAATAGAGATAGAAGGCGGTTCAGGGCTCAACGTTATTCTAGAAGAAGCTACAGGGTCATAAAATGATACCCACGTGGGTGCCCAAGGTTTCACAAAGAAGGCAGGGCCAAGAGAGTTATTAGCATTAATAACTGTCATCTATGGAGCAGTCTGCATGAGCCAAAATCTCACTTAAATATCACAGCTATTAAAAAACAAAATTCAAGGGGCCCCTGGGTGGCTCAGTCAGTTGGGTGTCCGACTTCAGCTCGGGTCATGATCTCATCGTTTGTGAGTTCGAGCCCCGTGTTGGGCTCTGTGCTGACAGCTCAGAGCCTGGAGCCTGCTTTGGATTCTGTCTCCTTCTCTCTCTGCCCCTCCCCACTTGTGCTCTCTCTGTCTCTCAAAAATAAATAAATGTAAAAAAAAATTAAAAAAATAAATAAAAAACAAAACTCAGTTGAATAAATTTGAAGGTATGATTGGTCTCATTAAGTGATTCACGAAAATTCATGAATTGGGCAGCATCCCATCTAACAAACAGAGAGATGTTCCAATGAATTGTATAAAATTAAAGATTTTTGTAGACAGGAGGTTGGGGCAAGAAAGTTATTAGCAAAAGGAAAGAAAGGATCGTCTCGGGCCAGGACTTCTCCTTTTGGGGGAATGGGGCCCTGAGGGTTTTTATCATGCAGATGACCTCACTAGTGCTGGTCAGGAAATTTCCCATGGACTTGAAAGGTCTTGTTCTTGGGGCACCTGGATGGCTCAGTCAGTTGAGCATCCAACTCTTTGATTTCAGCTCAGGTCATGATCTCACTGTCATGATGATGAGGGACCATAAGGCAAGCTGAGGGCCAAGCACAAGATAGCACAACACCCAACTCCCCCCCCCCCCCCCGCCAAGTGGGACATGTGTGATATTCCGCAGGTGTTCCCGACTGCCCAAGAACAAAGGAAAGGACAGAAAACAGATCGTTAAACTGATAGAGTCTCCAATCAGTTTACAAATATCTTATCAATAGCCAATCTCCTGGAACTCTCTACTGTCTTAATGATAATGCTTTGTCAGAGGGTAAAACAACTTTAGCTTTACAATAGCAGGCATCCAGTCATCTGTGAGTTTTTATCACATGGAAATCTCTTCAAGAAACTTCTTCTTGACTTTACCTCCCCTCCCCCAACTCCACATTATACAAGCAGTCACTCTTCACAACCCCAGTGCAGCTCTTTCTGCCCAGGGGTCCTATCCCTGTGCTTTCATAAAATCACACTTTTGTGCCAAAGATGTCTTCAAGAATTCTTTCTTGGCTGTCAGCTATGAATCCCACCTTATAAGTGAGATCAAGCCCACGTCTGGACTGGGCATGGAGACTGTTTTAGATTCTCTCTCTCTTTCTGCCCCTCCCCCTCTCACACTCTTTCTCTCAAATAATAATAATAATAAAGTAAAAAAATAAAAATAAGGGGCTCCTGGGTGGCTCAGTCGGTTAAGCGACTTTGGCTCAGGTCATGATCTCTCAGCTACTGAGTTCGAGCCCCGTGTCGGGCTTTGTGCTGACAGCTCAGAGCCTGGAACCTGCTTCGGATTCTGTGTCTCCCTTTCTCTCTCTGCCCCTTCCCTGCTCGTGCTCTATCTTCTTTTTCAAAAATAAACATTAAACATGAATAAAATAAAATAAAAATAAAAGAATAAAAAAAAGAAAGGTCATGGTCCTGGAATAGGTTGAAACTGTAATCAAGTTTTGGTTCACTGCTGTGGGGGCAAATGACTCCATTTTGGGCTTGTCTCTGTCTCTCTGTCTCTCTGTCTCTCTTTTTCTTTTTCAACACATCTGTGTAGGGTAAATTTTATTCTCCTTTGGCCCATGAACAAGCTAAGGCTCAGGGAACTGAGTGGTATGCTCGGGGTCACACAGCCCATAAGTGTTACCACTTGAATTTGATCCAACAACAGCGGGATCCAAAGAAAGCTCTGTAAATCACCACACTAGACTCTTCAGATGTGGCAGGCATGTGGCCCCAAGGTAGATGCTGGGAGGGTTAGGCCCAGGGAAAAACATGCCAAGAAAGGCCAGAGGTCGGGCCACTTCGTGGGGGACTCTCTGCAGAAAGAGTGAAGGGTCCCTGGGAAAAGACAGGCATAGTTTTCTTGGTTGGAGCAAAGTCATCCTAGGCCCCAGGCCCTCTCGGCCATCTCGTAAAAGATTGTAAGAACAAACAGCCACTATCGGGAGGTAGCCTAATCGCATCAGGGACAATAAAACTTCCAGCACTGATTCAAAATTGAAGGTTGAACTGAGGCACGTTGAGTTGTCTTTACAGGATGTAACCCCCTTTGAATACTCAGATACCAGACCAACTGCAGCCAGAGAACTGAAGTAGACCGTTTGCCCAATTCCATCTGTGTTCCCCATTGCACAAGCCCCTTCATGAATTTACATGCATCCTTAGCTTAAAACTTGTCCAACACTGCTTGGGGAAAGATCCCTGGGGTTCTTTACTTGTTGCCAGTAAATCTCTGTCTTGGTGGTGTTTTTTGGCTCGACACCCACCACAGGGCCAACCCGGTGTCAGGTAACTGGATGAGATGTTGGATAACCCTGTCACTTAAGTTATGCATTTTAATTTACCCGATATCATTAAAATAACAAGATGCGGGGTGCCTGCGTGGCTCAGTCGGTTGAGCGCCCGACTTCAGCTCAGGTCGTGGTCTTGCGGTTTGTGGGTTCGAGCCTCCCTCGGGCTCTGGGCTGGCAGCTCAAAGCCTGGAACCTGCTTCAGATTCTGTGTCTCCTTCTCTCTCTCTCTCTCTCTCTGCCCCTCCTCTGCTTGCGCTTCTCTCTCTCTGTCTCTTAAAAATAAATAAACATTAAAAAAAAAAAACACAGGATCTATTAGTTAACTGCTTTATTTAGAACTGGCTAGGTACAGAGCTGCAAGAGCCAACAGGGTGTTAAAGAAATAGAGCATCTGAGTATAATGGGCTCCTTAATGTTACCTTCTACGCGCCTGTGTGTGGCCCCAGCCTCGATACTCCCAGTCCAATCTCTGGGCCAGTAGTGCAGGCCTTGCCTGGGTACATATAGACATACAGTCTCAGCCGCCACCCAAGACCTACCGAATCAGAATCTGTGTGTTTTTTTTTTTAATTTATTTTTTATTTTTTTAATATGAAATTTATTGTCAAATTGGTTTCCATACAACACCCAGTGCTCATCCCAACAGGTGCCCTCCTCAGTGTCCATCCCCCACCCTCCCCTCCCTCCCACCCCCCCACCAACCCTCAGTTTGTTCTCAGTTTTTAAGAGTCTCTTATGCTTTGGCTCTCTCCCACTCTAACCTCTTTTTTTTTTTTCCTTCCCCTCCCCCATGGGTTTCTGTTAAGTTTCTCAGGATCCACATAAGAGTGAAACCATATGGTATCTGTCTTTCTCTGTATGGCTTATTTCACTTAGCATCACACTCTCCAGTTCCATCCACGTTGCTAAAAGATCCTCAGACCATGTGCACTTTAAGGCGGGAGAAGCACTGATCCAGGGGGCACAAACCAGAAGGAAAGATAGGATGTAAAATATCAAAAGAACCAGCTAGCTATACTCAGAAAAAAAAAAAAAGGCAAAAAAGATGTTTTGTTTTGTTTTGTTTTTCTCAGAAAAAAAAAATAAGGTAATCGCAAGTTTAACTCAGGGAGGTAATTTTTTTTCTCCCTGGTAAAATTATAAGCAGGATCTGTTCACATAAAACAGGATGAACGAGACTACCGGCCTAGGAGAGTTGTTACATCTGGTGCGCACAAAATTGGAAGGAGCTGAATAATACAGTCTTGCTATTCCTTTGTGCGTGAGCTAGGCCCAGTGGCTTCAGGGTCGTTTTCTTCCTTTGTGACATCCCAAACCCAAGGAGATGCATGCTGTTAGAAATTATAAATGCCCATAAATGTCTTGCAGAGGGAGTGGGAGAGTGGTAGGGTTGGGACGGGAGGGAGAGAGACCACTGGCTTAGGCCAGAGAAACGGAAAATGCTGGAATGGAGGAGGGGGCTTAGGAAGCTGACACTAGCTGAGGAGCTCAGACTTCTCCGTGGTTACGTTCAATTTCAGCCGTCTACAAACACAGCTCTCAGTAAGTAAAGAATAACTTTGTTGACCAGGAAATGGCCACCTATTTTTTTCAAAATGGAAATAGCTGGGGCGCCTGGGTGGCTCAGTCGGTTGAGCATCCGAGCTCAGCTCAGGTCATGATCTCACAGTGTGTGGGTTCGAGCCCCGCGTCGGGCTCTGTGCTGATAGCTCAGAGCCTGGAGCCTGCTTTGGATTCTGTGTCTCCCTCTCTCTCGGCCCCTCCCCTGCTCATGCTCTGTCTCTCAAAAATAAGTAAATGTTTTAAAAAAAAATGGAAATAGCTTTATTGTTTTCTTTCCTGATTATGAAAATAATACTTATTGCAAAGAAATTAAGAGTGAAGATAAAATGTGAAATGGAAAATGACAATCACTTCAAACCCCAGACAGAGAACTATATACTAATATACTCACACACGCGTGCTCACACACGTGCACACACAGACACGCACCATCACATGCACGGAGTTTTACAGACCTGGTATCACATAAAACACTTTCTCAATGCCAGGCTCGGAGAATGTAGTGTTTTGTGCTCCTAAAACCCAAGGGATGGACAGTTGAGATGGTCCTCTCTAGTTTGAGGGCTAGAAGTATACACAAGTAATTAATAATAATCTGAAAAAATTTTTAAGCTGTTTTATCAGGTCGACGCTAAAACAACAATATTCCTCCTATGAAGTTCCCCTAGGTCAAGGTATATTTGTACAGCTAAAAAAATACCCCAAAACAACGTAGCAGGTCAACCTACCCTCATTTAACTAGAATCTGTAACCCTCTTTCATTCGCCCTAATTCCGTGAACTCAGAGAAAAATAGGAAATGGGGAGGGGGGTTGTGGGGAGTGATGGTTAATTGCTTCAGGGAGGCTGCACTAGGTTGTAGGTGCCTGTGGCCAAAGCGCTGAGATGGGGAGGGTCAAAGTCTTTAGATGGATGCCTTCAACACATTCCAGAGCTACAGGCGAGTCAATCCACCTAAACTGAGTCTCAGGGGCCCCGGGGGCCTCCTCAGTAGCCCCAGGCTTTGGAGCAGCAACCCCACCCACCTGTCTGGGGCACAACTGGTCACCCACCCTGCAGCCTGGATCAGTCCCTTAACTTACAGATTGCAGTCTAATAAATGCTTGCTGTGAGCCTCCACTGTGAGTCGAATGTTGACAGAGTGGCTTCGGCACTGCTCAGACACCAGGCTTCTCCCCCTGGTCTGGCCCATGTGCTCCTCCCCACTCAGAACCCCCACCTCTGGCTTTCTGTCTTACTAACCTTAAGAATAAGACCACCAATGATTCTATTAGCAAAAAATGGATTTATTTGCGAATAGTAGAGAACTGCAATCTGGGACAAACAAGCCATGGCAAAACCATAGGTAAGTCCAACAAACAGAGGAGAGGACCATTGTTTTATGGAGAAGAAAGGAGACTTTGGGAGGGGTCATTTTGAACAAAAGTCCATCGAGGAGAAGCAAGATTTCACACTGGCCGAGTTAGGGGGTGTTCCATTTCTTGTGGGAGATACACAATACATCTTTTCCTGTTGGGACATGTCACTGATATTCTTTCCTCTTGAGATTCTTCTGTTGGGGTCGGTAATTGACAGTTCTTGTCATTGACATTGGGTGGTAAGGCTCTCCTCACCAGCCTCCCCTTCTAGCACCCCAAGTCCACGTTAGTCAGGTTTCTCTTTACTGTCACACTCTCTTCCTCTGGAACCTAACCCAAGACCAACCACCTTGGCCTTGCCTGATGCTTGCAATCTTTCCCTCTTCAGAATGCGGGTCTGCTTTGTCCCCACACTGCTTTCTTTGCTTTGAGATTTGGCATCAGTGCCCTGACCCTGGCCATCCCGTAATCAAGCATCCTGTGACTCGTAGAGCTTTTAGCAAGAGGGTCCTGACAGTCCTTCCTTCCTCTGCTAGCCTCCACATTTCAGGTTAAGTTTTCTTGGGTCAAGGCCTTGGCCACTTCCCCCACCTCCCATTTTATTTGCAAAACTGGTGTATCTGCATCAGGGAAGGTGGTGATTCAAGGGCATAAGAGAAAAGTTAAGGTAGTTTCCATTACACTAAGTGGGGCAGAGAAAGGGGGCAAATTCCTCCACTGGAAATCCCACAAATATGAAAATAGATGAGAAGGTGGCATTTTTTTTATGCCTTGCTCATCAGAGGATAAAATCAGCATCATTTCCCTATGCTGTGAGAACTAGGTTGGAGGTGTCCCTTTAGGAGAAGGTTTTTTTTTTTTTTTTTTTTTTTAAATATAGAGTTCTTGGTCACTTTCCCAGATTCTTTTTAAAAAACAAACAAACTCTAACCCAAAGGCGTGTGCGCACATGCACACACACACACACACACACACACACGCACACACTCCTAATTTGCATTGATTCTAACCAATCCTAACACTTTGGTTACCAGTGCCTTTGAGGCCAGAATGAGGACCTGGCTCCTACCTGCTTCTTCTTAGGCTAAGGTTGCTGATGCTGAACATCACAGCTGAAGACTGCCAAGTGGTAGCCAAGTCACAGAGCTCATTGGCAGAGGAAAAACTTGGCAAACCATGGGTATCAAGAAGGGAAAAGACAATAATTGAGCTCTGGGCATTATTTATAGATGTCTGGGGCTGGCTTGATGTGGACTCCAAACAAGCAGTTGATTTGGTAGGAAACTCAAAGGAGCCATCTTGTGTCACGCTGTCACGAGAACCCTTGGGTCTGAGTGAATTTTTACCTCTTCCTTTGGCTGATCTGGTTCGTACAGTTATTTTCCTGTTTCTTCTTGTGGATCCTCTCAGGTCTGAAGGTCAACCTGAACTCACTCTCAGCTTCTTCTACTGAGTGACGATGGCCTTAAACATAGATTTGGCTCACTCGTCAGAACAGTTCTTTGAAGAATCCAGTTGGGAAGATGGCAACATGGGAGGTGAGGTAGCCAAGGTCACCAGGAGGGGTAGAGGAACTGGAGCTAATCTTCCCTACAAGTCATCTGGCCTTGTTGGCCTTGCTGTGCAGAAATGCTGTGACTGTATCATGTGTCCTCCAGTCATAGCTGATGCTTGAATAACTGACTGTATGTCCTACCCCAAACCCTGGTTCTTGTGCTATTCAGAGCAGTCTTCGCTATTGATGGATCATCTTAATTTCTTGTGTCACGTGGTTTTGTTTTTGGTTAAGCTTAACTTGTAGGACTTGGGCTTGAACTTGGGCTTTGAAATTGAGTAGAATAATACTGGAATAATAGCTCCCTGCCACTTAATACCATAAGCTTAGTGAGTTTAACCTCCCACTAAATCTCTCCGAAGAATTTTTGCCCTTTTATATTAGGCTGTAGTTCTGTTCAAATGCTTGATGTCAACTTTAATTATCGTTTGGAATAGTTACTCAGCTAAAAGGATCCGTTTCTTGCCCAAAAGGTAATTATGAGAATAAAATCGGTCCTATAAAGACATGTAATTTACTTGAACCTCTTTATAAGGCCGCCACAAGGATACAAGGACAGGAGGGTAACTCCTTTTGCAGGCACAAGAAAAAGTGGAGAGACACAGGAAACACACATCACCAGCTTCACAGCTGTCCTCAGACTTGGTCTGTCAGGAAGGTTCCTTTGAAGCAGCCACTGGGGGCGAAGAAGAAAGAATCAGAGCAATACTTTCCCCAGGCATGGGCAGGAATGGGAGGTAAAATTTAATTTGCGACAGTTTCACTCTCATCACACTGATTGATTTGGGGACTGAGTTGAGCCAATTGGTTGTTGGCTTGGGGCTTCTGGAGATAAACCTCATCTTCAGCCATAATTCCAAGTCTTTTGGTGGCAAATTGATGCAGTGAATTCTGTCCAAAATCCAGCCAGCCAGCCAGCCAACCAGCCAGCCAGCCAGCCAGCCAGGATGTTTTGGCATCATTATTGGGGTTTGACTGGATCATTGCCTGAATTCAGAGAATCTTTTGGTGTAGAACACTGATGTTGCTACTTGAAAATGGCCATTTTTAGCCCCCTGTAACTGAATTGACGAGGTATTTGGCTGTGGTATGGCCGAAACCCAGCCATGGTCATAATCTCTCTGGGTCTAGTCTCTTCACTGGTAAATCGGGAATGAAAACATCCACCTTGTTTCTCACACATGGATGTTGACACATCACATGAGAAAAGAGCGACCCTTTACCATGGTATAACAAGAACACTGTAACTACCATGAAAGTTTCCAGAAAGGAGGGAAACAATCAGTCGTCACCAGTCCATGGCAGGACTGGGACCCTCCCAGGCAGACCTTGTGAAGACTGTGCCCTAGAGGTGCTGGAAGCTTCCTAATTGGCCCTTTTTCCTCTAAAGCACTGAGTGCATTGCAGTTCTTGGCAGGGAGCATACGTTTCCCTGAACTCACCCTACTCTTGTAACTTTGAGGTTTCCATGTAGCTTTACAAGCACAGGCTTTGTAGGCCAGGCTCATTGTTTCTCTGACAATTCCTTAAAAAATATGGGGCGCCTGGGTGGCGCAGTCGGTTGGGCGTTCAACTTTAGCCAGGTCACGATCTCACGGTCCGTGAGTTCGAGCCCCGCGTCGGGCTCTGGGCTGATGGCTCAGAGCCTGGAGCCTGTTTTTGATTCTGTGTCTCCCTCTCTCTCTGCCCCTCCCCCATTCATGCTCTGTCTCTCTCTGTCCCAAAAATAAATAAACGTTGAAAAAAAAAATATGGCACACTTCTCTTCAAGTGGCTTCTAGTTGTCTCCCTGTGCCAGAAACAACATCCTATAGTTTTTCCCCCAAACGTATTCCCCAAGTCTGCTTGATTTCTTTGCTTCCCAACTTATACGTTTGTTTTTTCCATTATAGGTAATGTACCTATATTGAGACCAGCTGAATCAATGGGCTTGAGAAGGCAACATTCTCAGTGTGACCCATGCCACAGGTCTAAGCCCCATTGGTTTACTGGAAAGTTCTAATGAGACTGTGCTATTCAAAGCCTTTTTTGGCCTTATCTCTTAGGATTTAGGGTCCAGAAGCCGTTGGTCTTCCTAATATCTTAAGGCCCTTAGTCTCTGAACTTCATGGCTTTCACTCTCTGCTTATAAACAAGACACGCTTGAGTTCATCTCTCTCTCTTTTTTTAATTTTATTTTTAATTTTTTAAAATTTACATCCAAGTTAGTTAGCATCTAGTGCCACAATGATTTCGGGAGTCGATTCCCCAGTGCCCCTTATCCATGTAGCTCATCCCCCCTCCCACAACCCCTCCCATAACCCTCAGTTTGTTCTCCATGTCATCTCTTTTTTATAGTAATATCTTCTAAGCCCAGCAGCAGCCAATACGCACTCTCACTCCGGATTGTTCCACCAACTTCTTTAGAGCCACAGACTCAGCAAGCGTGTGGTCTGCTGCCACGACATCACACCAACACGGGTCTCCATCTTTCCTTCCGCCACCTGTGTCACCCCAGCACTGCCGCCTGATTAGGCCAATGCTGTGCAATTTTAGTCTTTTGAAGATGGCAGCATAGCACTTCCTGGCACGCATTTTTGTGCTAGGTTGACTAGGGTAGACCGCGATAACAAACAGACTCAAACGCGTAAGAGCTCAACACTCGGACCCTTACTTCTGATTCGCAGAATAGTTCAAGCGGATTCCAGACCAGCAAGGAGATCGTGTGTGTGTTAGTGTGTGTGCTTTTCTGCTCCACGCAAGTCATTTTAGAGACTGACGTTTCCTATGTGGCTTCCGTGGCACTACCCCATCATCCCATCAGCTGGAAGGGAAACGAGACGGGGGAGGCTTTCGTGGGCCCGGACTTGCAGTGGCACACATCACTTCAGCTCATCTTCCTTCGGCTGGAACTCAGTCACATGGCCACAACTAACTTTAAGAGAGGCTGGGGGATGCAGTCTCGCCGTGTGCCGGCCCAAGGAGAAGAGACAGACTTCTGTAACCAGCCACAATGTCTGCCATAGTGCTCACACATCTCATCCATAGAGAACTGGCCTCCCAGGTCTATGAGGAGGAGAAGGTGAGGCAGTGTTGTGGGAGAGCCCCTTGAAATGTTAAGACATTGGGGATAGCATAATAAAATACCAGGTAAAATATAATCCAACAGAGAAATTGTCTCCATGTAGACTACATTAGTAACTGTTTTCATCTGCTCTAGATCATTCCCTTATGGAAAAGGACGCCTCTCCATCATCAGAAGTAACCTCCAGATACAGGTTTACACGCACCCAGGAACTGTACATCTAGCACATAATTTCTGGCACCTTTCACAAATTCTCATTGAGGAAGAATGTGTCAACCTTTTATGCAAGAGCTTTGACAATAATGTGATACCTGAGCCAATCCTAGATACTCTGTCTACAGTAAAAAAAAAAAAAAAGAGAGAGAGAGAGAGAGAGAGAGAGCTGGAAAAACGAACTGTCGCTTCTGCATGGCTACATACACATGTCCCGCATCTATGCCAACTTGGGCCATGTCTGTCTGTCTGTCGGTCTCTCTCTCTTTTTAATTGAAGTATAGTTGACACACAATGTTACATTAGTTGCAGGTGTACAAGGCAGTGATTGGACAACTCTGTGCATTATGCAATGTTCATCTGTCACCATACAAGGCTGTTACAATACCACTGACTATATGCCCTATGCTGTACCTTTCATCCCCACGACTTAGTCATTCCATAACTGGAAGCCTGTACTTTCCCCTGCCCTTCACCCATCTGGGGCCGTGTCTCTTCATAAAGAGCCGGGTGGTGGAGCCCAACCCTATAGGGAAATATTTTCGGAATGAATACTGGGGAGCATGTGCATCCCAGGATTCTTTGATCTCAGGAAGGATCCAAGGGGATGCAGAGATGGAGGGAAGTCTTCTGGTGGCTTCTGGGATGAGAAAAGGAGGCAACCCTTGTCTTTGGAAATACCTGAAGTGTTAGAAAAATCTGGTGGCAGTGGAATGGTTTCTGGGAAAAAAAATCCAAGCAGTTAAAGGGCATTTGATTAAGTGTCTGCATTTGAGGGCTAAAAAGAGACTTTTTTGACATGCAAGGTCATTGTAAAAGCGTATCTCATTTTATTCTTTTGATTACAAAACAATGTTTTCACTAAGCCCCCTCTCCTGTCTTCTTGAACCATATTAGCACAAAAATTGAAAGGTCTTGGCTACCTTCCCAGAACAAAATGAGGTATCAGTGTGTGTGTGTGTGTGTGTGTGTGTGTGTTTCTAAATTGTTGGAAAAATCCTTGTCTTTCTACTCCTCAAGGTCATCCAGGGGTATAAGCAAGTAGTGATTTTTTAATTTTTTTTTTAAGTCAAAGTGAAGTATGTAACTTTAGCCTTAGACTATATTTCTTTTTTTTTTTTTTAATTTTTTTAAACGTTTATTTATTTTTGAGACAGAGAGAGACAGAGCATGAACGGGGGAGGGTTAGAGAGAGAGGGAGACACAGAATCGGAAACAGGCTCCAGGCTCTGAGCTGTCAGCACAGAGCCCGACTTGGGGCACGACCTCGAGATCATGACCTGATCATGACCTGATCGCCCAACCGACTGAGCCACCCAGGCACCCCTAGACTATGTTTCTTTATCTATATATGTGCAAAACGTGTGTGCATATAGGAAGTGATTCTCATGCAAAAAAAAAAAAGTAAATGGATCAGATCAGTACTTAAGGAGATGTGATTGCTTGTGTTAGTTCTAGTGTTACCAGTGATACTAATGGTGTTATTATCACTATTTAAACATCTTTTTAATTGAGATGTAATTGACATTACTATTAATTGCCAAAAGTATTAGTGTTAGACGCTTTAGTGAATGGCCTCCAGACAGTAGACGAACCCTAAAAGTTTCGGTTTTATGTTATTCATGTTGAATTACCACTTAGTATAATATATCACGTGCTCAACACACTTTGTTTACGTTTATGCCCCTTCATTCCCACTTTTACTCACATTCTGAAGGGGAAACACGCATTTTAGATGGAAGAAACAGCCTATACAAAGCCCTACAGGTAGAAATGAGCCTGTGATGGCCAGGGACCTCCTGTGGGATTTGGTTCCTCCAGTTATTTTGAAGACTAAAAAAAAATTTTTTTTAATGTTTATTTACTTTTGAGAGAGAGAGAGAAAGGGAGACAGAGCATGAGTAGGGGAGGGTCAGAGAGAGAGAGAGAAACAGAATCTGAAACAGCTCCAGGCTCTGAGTTGTCAGATGATGCCTGATGTGGGGCTCAAACCCACAAACTGTGAAATCATGACCTGAGCCGAAGTTGGATGCTTAACCGACTGAGCCACCCAGGGGCCCCCCTCCAGTTATTTTGAAACCTGCACAGGGTCTGGGGTGGGGTGGGAACAGCCTGGCACTGCCCTTTGGGGTTCTTCTTTGGGACCTGAGTCTGGAGATGGTTCAGTCAACGTAGGGAATCTGCATGAGAGGGTGGGGCGTCATTTGGGCCAAACCTGAGGCTACGTGGGGGCATGCTCAGAATTCTGCATTATTCTAGCACTTAAATATCCTTGCCCACTTTATGAACGGCCAAAAAAAGCCAGCCTTACCTCAGTGGATGCAATTAGTGCTGTCAGCCGAACTAACACCCGAGATCATTTCCTTCATCAAAACTCAGTCCTTCCCTGAGCAGCTCAGAAATCCTGCCCAAGAAATGCTAGAAAGACAGGAATAGGTGCTGCACTTTCAGAGTTTAAAGCCTATTTCCGGGTTTCTTTTCTTTTCTTTGTTTGTTTGTTTGTTTTTTTTTAATGTTTGTTTTTGAGAGAGAGTAGGGGAAGGGCACAGAGAGAGGGAGACCCTGGATCTGAGCGCAGAGTTTGATGCAGAGCTCGAACGCACAAACCTTGATATCATGACCTGAGCCCCGAAACCAAGAGTCAGACACTTAACGGACTGAGCCTCCCAGGCACCGCCTACTTCCAGGTTCTAAGCCAATAGTCCGCATCTGGGCTTCCAGCCCCGGGATTTTGTGCACTTGTCCATGTACACATTTCCTCCATAGGTGAGAGTTCTCTGCTTTCATAAGACTCTCAAATGGGTCCATGATCCTGGAAGTTTAAGGAGCATGGGTTTGGTACAGAGGCCGAGTGTAAACAGTTCAACCTTTGATTATATCGTGCTGTCCCCACATGGAAATGGGCCACCCAGCTGCTTCTCGCGTGCTCTCCCTAGAAGGGCGCACATCTCGTCTTCCACGCTGGCTAGAATTGCAGAGCCACCCCTCCTTCCTTCTCTCCCCACTCTTCTAGTCTCAAAAACCTCCGTACCTCATCTCCCCCTTGACTCACCAGCATGGCTAAGGCCACAAAGCTATGTTCACAAGGACCGAACCAACCTTTCCCACTGCTTTAGGCTGCTCCCGTCTTTATGTTCCTTAGACTATTGTCTCTGTCGATAAAGTGTTGACATTTTGTGCTATCCTGGAATTTAATAGAGACCAAGCCTCACCCACTTCTACATGCCCTCAGGTGATATCCCAGTAACGCTTTCACAAATGTCACCATCCTCATTACCATTAATAACCAACATTCGTAATTATAACCATAACACCATATGTCATAAAATGCAGTTTCGTTTCTATATATGTCCAGATGCACTTTCTCCCGTAAGCCTGACGATATTGCTAGAGGCAGGCAGAAGAGGTGCTCCCCGTTTTTTCAGAGGTCAAGTAGCAGAGCACAACCTAGAGAGACGGGCTTGCAGTCCGGAGGAAGTTAGAGGCAGGAGGAAGAATGAAACAGAGATCTAAATTCCCCTGCCTGTGGGGCTCCTGGATGGCTCAGTCGGTTAAGTATCCGACTTCAGCCAGCTCACTATCTCCTGCTCTGTGAGTTCGAGCCCCGCATCAGGCTCTGGGTTGATGGCTTGGAGCCTATCTCTGATTTTGTGTCTCCCTCTCTCTCTGCCCCTCCCCTGTTCATGCTCTGTCTCTCTCTGTCCCAAAAGTAAGTAAACGTTGGAAAAAAAAATAAATTCCCCTGCCTGCTCTGGGCCACACTACACCTTTGTGTACATTTTTTTTTTTTTTTTTTGGACAAGGAGTCGGGCTTTTTATTTTAAGCCACTCCAAGGCCCTTAACTGGCATCTTGTTTTAATTATGCCACTTGCATGCTGAATTTATTACGGTTGCCATGAGAAGATTTGACGGCTTAAGTCACTCTGGAGGAAAGCACCAGAACCGGATTTTTAATTGGATTGGCTGAAGATAAATCAAGCATAACCACATGCGAATTTTTAAAATGCTTCTATTAGGCAAATAGAGCCAGCTTTTACCCCTGCACATTAGAGTTACTAATCATCTCCTATTCCTGATATTTTTTTTCTAGTCTTTTCTTTTCCTTTTGTTTGCCCGCTCTGCTGGAGATGCTGTGCCTCATGGTGTGGAAACGTGGATTATTGCATTGAATTTATTATGTGAAAATGCTGAATTGACTGCAGTTAGGACACAGGAGCAGGCTCTTTGCATCTCCATCTCCTCTCCTCTTCCTTACTCCCTCCACGCTGAACCAAACCGGGACACCAGGCAAAGCTTCAGATGGTCTGGAATGGGATTAAGAGCCGTGTGCCTAGTCCGTCACTCCCAAGAGGGAAGGGGTAAGAAATAATCCCCACCATTTGGAAGTCTCTGCTCTGAAATGTCTGCAACTCCACAAAGCTCTTGGACTGAAGGAGGTGACAAAGGCCCTTTCCCAGTGTGATTATTGGCAAACAACCCTTGCCTATTGGACCACCTTCTGCTGGTGACAAGTCTCCCCAGTATAGTGTCAAGGAGGTGCTAAATAAGGTAGACAATTGGGAATCGTGGAGGTAATCGTGTGGGTAATTCATACTAATTAACCCCGTGGACCACCAGAGCTAGCCGTGGGCAAACCAGTGCTTTCATATGTGCTGGATGATGCCATTTACAGTGCAGGGTAGTTGGTGGGGTGGGGAGTGGGGTGGAGGGTGCAGAGGCCTAGTTACCCCAGAAACCCTTTCATTTTATGAGATTGCGTTCTGGAGCCGATGTGGCCTGGGAAGCATACTGGAAAGAAGAAGGGGGATTTCATCGGAAGGAACCGGCCCTGTGGGAAAAGAGGCTGGAACCCTGGACAGACATGGGCTGCTGGACTTGAGTCTTGGAGATGGACAGGGCAGCTCAGGGCCAGAGGGACACTGGGATTCCTAGCACTGGAACTTGCCATAAGAATCACACTTGAATTAAACCAGGCTCAAATAGTCTGGACATTGCTAATTGCACTATTTCCACCAGGCTATGTGGAAGAATGGCCACCCTTCCTGCATCTCCGGTGTCTCTATTAACAACCAGCCCCCTTGCCTCAGGGCAAACTAATGGAGCCATTAACTGTGATTTAACTATCTAGATCCTTTGATTTCAAGGAAAAATTCCAAGAGCCATAGGCGATCTTTTGGGCACAGTTGAAAAGGAAAACTCGATCGAGTATGAGTCGGATTATTTCCTTATTACAACAGAAAACCTATTTTGAAATTTCTCATAAACCCAAACAATAAGAAATATTTTGCCAAACCAGGGTAGAAGATCAAATGGCTAAGTGGATGCTTCTTTGGGTACACTATGCCTCCAAAGCCTTAAAGAAAGGAGCAAATATGTTCTGCATTCTTTAAGTCAACTCAGGAAATATTTCTTAACTCCTCACTTTGTACAGAGCATGGCACTCTGGGAAAAGAATTTCAGCAAAACTCTATAGCGGGGGATGTAAGACAGAGAAAGCCCCAACACAGAGTTGGTATCTTTCCATTTGTGGAAGCTTCTTTTTTAGCCTGACAAATCAAAGAGAAGCTGGCATCTGACCCTTAAAAATGAAAAGATGTGGAAACCCACCATGACATTCTCTGCAACCCCGGTTTCCTAAAACGCGAAAGCCCTCATGGAACACGTTAACTCCAACCCAGTTTTTCTTGGTTCCTAAGATACTTCTTGACTATTACCACATTTGAAAGATGCATTCATTTCTTCAGAAGCCTAAAATCAAGTGGCCCCAAAGACTGCCTACTGGTGGCCATGGGGAATATTCAACAGGGAGAGGCTTCAATAGTAGAGGAATTCAATATTGCAAAGTTTTCCATTCAGCAAACGGACATGGAATAGACCAAAGATTTGCTTCATGATGGAAAGAGAGTGTATCTGCTAGATAATTTCAGCAATATGGAGGCAGATCCCCTATTTCTCAACAGTGACTGGTCCCCAGACACAATTACAAAGTTGATGAAATTTGCCTTTAGGGACTTTTGCCCTGTTCTCTGCTCCATCCCTGACTTCCAGATGCCCTGCATTCTGGTCTACAGCATGCTGCCCTCGGATAGTTGTCTGTGGACGGTGATTCTGCAGCCAGTTGCCCTGGGACTTTTCTTCACCTTCCACTCCAAATCTGATCCCATAGTCGAATGCTATTGTTGGCCCACTTAATTCTCCTGTGCTAAGAGGCTAGAGAACATACTGTTAAGATGTTGGTACTTTGAATTTTGTTTCACATTGCTTCACATCCTAACCCATAGTCAATTTGGACAAGTGTTCCACATGCGCTTGAAAAGAGTGTGCATTCTGCCGTTGTTGAACGCAGTATTGTGCTAAAATCTCCACGATAATTATGGGTTTGTCTATTTCTTTTTAGTGCTCTCAATATTTGCTCAGGTATTTTGAAGTTAAATTATTGGGTACATAAAAATTTAGAGTTGTTTTAAATTTTTTTTTAAGTTTATTCACTTTGGAGAGAGACAGAGAGACAAAGTGTGAGCAGGGGAGGGGCACAGAGAGGGAGACACAGAATCTGAAGCAGGCTGCAGGCTCTGAGCTGTCAGCACAGAGCCCGACGTGGGGCTCGAAGCCACAAGCCGTGAGATCGTGACCTAAGCCTAAGTCGGACGCTTAACTGAGTGAGCCACCCAGGCACCCCTAGAGTTGTTTTAGATTTCTGGTGATGCGTGCTTTCATCATTATGCAATATTCCTCTTTACCATTGGTAGTACTCTTAAGGTCTACTTTGTGCGATACCCACATCTTCTGTCTTTTATTTAACGTATACCTCATTATATTTAACTGCCCTTTTACTTTTTTTAAAAAAGTTTATTTATTTATTTATTTTGAGAGAGAGGGATTGAGCACGGGAGGGACATAGAGGTAGAGAGATATTTCCAGTCAGGCTGCCTGCTGTCGGCTTAGAGCCTGATGTGGGGTTCCGTCTCACAACTGTGAGGTCATGACCTGAGCCGAAATCAAGGGTCAGTCACTTAACCAACTGAGCCACCCAGGCGGACCACTGTCCTGTTCCTTTTAACCTTTCTGCATCTTTATACTTAAAGTGTGTTTCTTGTAAGCAATAGTTTTGTTTTGAAAATCTAATCTCACAATCATTGTCTTTTAATTGAAAGAATGTCTCTATATTTATATTTAATGGTATATTTGAATTTATGTTGGCTATCCCACAATTTATTTTTTCATTTAGCTCATCTCTATTTGTTTCTTTTTTATCCTTCTCTTTTTTTTTTGACCAACTGAGTGTTTTTATAATTCCATTTCTCCTTCTCTATTATACTATATTCTTTTTTTTTAATTTTATTTTAGAGAGAGAGAGAGAAGGAGGGGCAGGGGGGAGAGAGAGAGAGAGAGAGAGAGAGAGAGAGAGAGAGAACCTTAAGTAGGCTCCAAGCTCAGCACAGAGCCTGACACTGGGCTCGATCCCACGCACCTGGGATCATGACCTGAGCTGAAATCAAGAGTCAGATGCTCAACCGACTGAGCCACCCAGGTGTCCCTACATTCTATTTTTCAACGTTACCAAAATGACAGCATTTATTCGTTATTTAGGATATAATATACATTGTATTTTACTGCTCCCTGGATGATTCGGAGGCTTTAGAACACTTTAACCCCATTTATAAACCAGGTCTTCAAAAATATTTAGACATCTGGGGGTTTTTTTAGATTTTTATTACTCATCTTTTTATGACATTACATTCTTTTATTGTGATTACATTTGCTTTGTCTTTCTGTTATTTGGCATACAACTGGAAGCAATTTTTTAAGGAGTTCTGACCAGTGTGTTTTCTGAACCTCTCAAAGTCTAAAATTGGCTTTCTCTTGCTTTCCCACATGAATGACAACCTCTCTGAACATAAAATGTGGCATTTACAAATTTTAACCCTTGTTGATAACATGACTTTGTTTTTCATCGTGAGGTTTAAAGGAACTTTGCTTCAATATGGTTCAAATGTTTCCCAGTTTTTGTCCAGGGGCAGGTCTTTCCCCATTGATTTCACCTGTTACAGTTCTGTATTTATTTGTTTATTCCTTTTAAGAGACCAGCTCTGTGTCAACGATACCCCACGGAAAGATAACACGATTGCTTTCAAGGAGTGTCAAGGAGTATCCTTGGGGATAGATAAATAAAATATCCTTTACAATTTAAAGGATTAAGAACAATGATATGGCAAATATGAGACAGTGTGGAATCCGAGAAGAAAAGCACAAAGCCCAGATAGAGCTTTACCTGAAGTAAATGTTTCCTGGAGGAAATTTGTGATCTTTTTCGCAACCACAATTCTCTCTGGATGCTGTTGTCACTAGTATTATTACTTATGAAACTAGCCTCCACCTCTCTGAAGGAAAACGTGATTGTCATTGTAACAAACACAACTTTATGCTCATGGCGGGGACCCGTGACAGGTTGCCCCCAGGGAACCTGTCTTCTCAACCAGTTAGCTCAGGTGGCGGATCTCCGAGTCATACCTACAGGAGGAGCTGGAATTTAATATTATTTGTGGCAATTAGTGACTGGAAGATCGTTCATTGGTCTCAGTGCATCCAGTTGACTATAGAGTCAGGGCTTTTGAACTGTGCAGCCTCCCCTCCATGCTCCACAGATTTGCTGAAACACATTTCTATGGCCTGATCAAGCAGAATGTGATAAATGACTTGTATGACATCTTCAAATACTGATGGAACCATCCAAGTGTGACTTCTTAGCTTGTACATTTCTCACCTTCCTCCCCCAGCAATGCTTGTTTACAAAGACTAATGAGGCTAAGCGAATCATAAAAATTACCGTTTGTCTTAATTTGGGTATTCCCAGAAGAAGACAAGTTTTCAAGGGCAAGGAGTGAACTTGGAATGCGTGGCTGGCAAACACCAGCAGGGGAGCGGGGCAGTGAAACGGGGAAGGGAGGGCAGCCGATAAGGAGCAGAGGAGCCCCAGGGGACTTGGAGAAAGCCCTCGCCCAGAAGGCTGCAAAAACGGGCAGCTGAAAGTAGGCTCGGGCTCTCTGAGGTGGGGAGACAGAGGGACAGGGAGCCAGTCAGTGTCGCTCCTGGTTCTTCATGCTCTTCGCCCAAAATACACCAGTCTTCACAGAATAATTTATTAAAAATGAAAAACCCATTCCTTTTAGATCCTTGAGATCCTTTTAGATCCCAAAACCTTTTAGAGCCTTGAGGAATAAAAAACACATTTGAAGAGTTCAGGTTACATCATCTCTCCCTGGACCATACAGCAACTCACAAGGAGTTCAAGATGGTCCCTCGGGGCATCCTTACTTATCCAGTCGGCCTCCCTGCCTGAGCTAACTAACTCGCATGGCCCATTTTCAACCTAACCATCTGGGGGGGAAAATTCCATTCTTTCATGGAGGAAACATATTTGAGCAGTTCCTCTGCTCAATAGAACTCCTAGTGGACCAGTCCGATCCAGTATAGTTCCATTACTTTGTAGTCAGCCCCAGGAAAATAACAAAGTTAGAAAGATGAATATATGCAAGCAATGTTCTCGAAAGTATAACAGAAACTAATAAATAAAAGGTAAAGCGAATTTTACACATGCTCTTTTGAATAGTGATTGGATTAAGGAGGAAATCAAAAGAATAAAGACAGCTAATTGAAAAATAATTAAAATCAGGGTAATTCAACATTAAAAATTATGGGATATGCATAAACTTGATCTCACCCAGGCATCCTGCTGTCCTGTCTTTGCACTTAGCCTGGCTCTGGTATGGTTGCAAAGCAATGTCAACAATTTCAAGCATCCTATCCAGACATGACAAGATCTAGACAAAGGAAGAGACTGCATCTTCCTTAGATTTTTTTTAAATATTGAGAGACTTTTGCCCACACCGGCAGATACTGTCTAATATCTCATTGCCCAGCATTGGGTCACACGTCCATCCCAAAAAGGACCAGCAAGAGAGTGTGGTGACAATCATTAGACATCACAGACAGCAGGTAGTCAATTATTCAAACTACCAGATCTTTAGAATAGAGAATCTATGTCTATTTGGGGTGTTTCAGGAGCATTTTAAACGTTTCCTCAGATGAGTTTTATATATTTTTTGTTAAATTTATACTTACTTATATTTTCTCTTTCTACCATAAACAAAATCATCTCTGCCATTACATTGTTGAACTCACTGGTGTTCTAAATGAAAACTGTGGGTTTCTACATATTGATTTTTATAGCCTGCTTATTTATTATAGTGTCTTTCTTGTTTGAAGAAGTTTCCAGTTAACTCTGCTGGATTTTCCAGGTGAAAGTCATACCATCTACAAATGTTTCCAACCTGAAATATTTTTCTTCTGTCCAGGAGGAGGGTCATACCTCCAATACAATGTTAAATGGAAGTGGGCCTCCTTATTGTATTCCTAATTTTAGTATTTATTAATTTCCTTTTTGAAAGTCTTTTGAAAAAAATGAAAGTCTTCTAAATTTAAGAATGGGTCAAATGCCATTTCAACATCAATATATAAAAAATAACGTTCTCTTAAGATCTATTGATATGTTGAATTATATTCCTTTCCTAACACTAAACCCTTCTGGAATGAATTTCTGGAATGAATCCTTCTTGATCATGCTACTATTCTCTTAATGAACTGCTTAGCTGTAGTTGCTCTCGTTATATAAATTATTGATATAAAACTTTAGTGTGCATATTTGCAAATGAGATTAATGTGTGCATTTTCTTTTTTTGTACAATTTATTTTAGCTTTTGGTGTCAATGTTATACTCATTTTATAAAAAATAATTTGGAGGGGCACCTGGGTGGCTCAGTCTGTTGAACGTCAGACTTTGGCTCAGGTCATGATCTTGTGGTTCGTGAGTTCAAGCCTCCCATCGGGCTCTGTGCTGACAGCTCAGAGCCTGGAGTCTGTTTTGGATTCTGTGTGTCTCTCTCTCTGCCCCTCCCCTGTTCACACACACACACACACACACTCTCTCTCTCTCAAAAATAAACAAACATTAAAAAAAATTTTATTATAAATAAATAAATAAATAAATAAAATAAACAGTAATTTGGAGATTTTTCTTCTTTTCTTATGTCCTGAATGAGTTCAACTAGCATTATAATGCTCTATTCTTTAGAGGCTTGCTAGAATTATTATGTGAAATTATCTGGGCCTGCATTGGATTATCTATGATTGCACGGAGGCTTATACTTCAAAATTTTTCTCTATTTTTTTTTAATAGAAATTAATCCACATAGTTTTGGTCCATTTGGTTTTTGTATTTCTTCTAGGATTAGTTTCAGCGAATTACATTTTCCAGGACAATTATTTATATCAGCCAGGTTTTAAAATTTCATTTATAGTTGCATATTTAAAACCTACTTGAATGAAATTGTGCAAATAGTGTAATTAAAAAAAAAACCACTTTACTCTGTTGCTGAGGTTATTTCTCTTTACCCTTTCTTATTTTGTGTTTGTGTCTCCTCTCTTTTTACCTGCTTCAATCTTCTATTTGTCCATCTATTTTACTGATCTTTAAGAAAGAAATAGATTTTAATTTGTTAATCCTCTGTTTTTCTAACTTATTAATTTCTGCTTTTACTATTATGAAGTCCTTCTTTCTTCTTTTAATTTTTTTTTCTTTAAATTTGAGAGAGAGAGAGAGAGAGAGAGAGAGAGAGTGTGTGTGTGTGTGTGTGTGAGTGTGAGTGTGAGTGTGAGTGGGGGGGATAGGGGCAGAAGGAGGGAGAGAGAGAGAGAGAGAGAGAGAGACAGAGAACCCCAAACAGGCTCCATACTCAGCACTCATGCAGGTCTCGATCACATGATTCTGGGATCATGACCTGAGCCAAAATCAAGAGTTGGACACTCAACCAAGCTACCCAGGCACCCCCATTCTTCTGTTATTTTGTGTTTATGTTCCCTAACTTTTTGAGTTGGATATTTAATGCATTGATTCTCTTTGTTTTACTTTTCTCAATATAAATATCTAAGGCTAAATTTTTCTTTATTTGAGATAGAGAGTACATGCAGGGGAGGGGCAGAGGGAGAGGGAGAAAGATCATCTTAAGCAGGCTCCATGTGCTCAATGTGGAGCCCAAAGTGCTGCTTGATCCCACGAAGCTGGGATCATGATCTGAGCCCAAACCAAGAGTTGGACTGAGTCACCCAGGCACCCCTTATGGCTAAAATTCTTCTGAGCTCTGATCTGTTTTTGACCCATAGTTCTGGCATTTATTTAAATGATCATCGTTTTCTGCAGGGTGCCTGAGTGGCTCAGTTGGTTGAAGGTCCAACTTCGGGTCAGGTCATGATCTCATGGTTTGTGGGTTGGAACCCCGCGTCGGGATCTGTGCTGACAGCTCAGAGCCTGGAGCCTGCTTCGGATTCTGTCTCCTTCTCTCTCTGCCCCTCCCCACTTGTGCTCTGTCTCTCTGTCTCTCAAAAATAAATAAATGTAAAAAAAAATAATAATAAATTATCATCGTTTTCTGGAAATAATGTGTGTCTTAGAGCAGGTTGCTATAACAAAATGTCATAAATTGAGTGGCTTATTAACCACAGAAATGTATTTCTCACAGTTCTGGAGGCGAAAAGTCTGAGATCATGGTGCCAGCACAGATGGGTTAGTGAGAGCCCTCTCTGGTTTGCAGATGGCTGACTTCTTGTAAACTCACATGGCAGAGAGAGGGTGAACTAGGTCTCTGGCCTCTTCTTAAGGCACTAATCCCATTCATGAGGATTCCATGGAACCTCATGAACTAATTACTTCTTAAAGGTTCCATCTCCAAATTCCGTCACTCTGGGGATTAGATTTTAACAGGAATTTCGAGGGGACAGAAACATTCAGTCCAAAGCACCAGATAAACATGAATGTACTTGCAAATCCCCTGGGTATTTTGTAAAATGCAGATGCCAACTGTGAGAAATAAGCCCACTGACCCAATCAGAGGAGGGACACAGAGTCTCAGAGCCCAGTGAAGGGAGGCTTGAATCAATGTTCTTGCAAGAGCAGGTGTCTGAGGAACAGGCATACTCCGGACAGTGACAGCAGGCAATTTATCTCCTAGTGTGAAGTCCCTCCTTTAATTCCTCATTGGCTGAGTACTACAGAGGTTACAGCCTTACCCGGAAGTGCCTATGCCCATGTAAGGCCAAAAAGTAGTCTGATTGGGACAACCGTACATTCCTTGAGATGACTCAGACACTTCAGTTCTTTGGCACACGCTGATTGCAAAGACCACGAAAAATAAACCCATGAAATGAAGAGGGGAAGAAGAACCAGGAAAAGAAGTGTCTAAGAGTTTGGGACTCCATCTTTGCTGGGGGGAGGGTTCGTACATATTTCCAATAGGTTGTAAACCTATTGCTAACAGCTTTTATTTGGTATATCTGAAAATGAATCATCTCACTTCTCACACTGACTCAGTAGGTCTGTGAGTCTGCATTTCTAACAAGCCCAGAGGGATGGAGATGATTCTGTCTACAGACTACTATTTGAGTAGCAAGAATTCAAAATAGGCTCTTCTTAAAATTCTCTAATCAGTTTTTTTCTGATGTTATGATTCTCTAGTTTTATTTTAATGTGATCAGAGAACGTTATCTGTATTATTTCTGCTTTTTGGAACTTATTGAGCTTTTCTTGGTGGTTAATATGAGGTCAGTTATCATGAATGATCACGTACACCTGTCAAGATGTACTCACACTTAATAGAGTATAGAGTTCCATCGATAACTACCTTATTGGTTATTAGTTTATGTTTTTATATCCTTAGTTAATTTTTGTCCACTTAATTGGTCTTGGACTTAGAACATTGAGTTAATTTTCTATTGTTAGTGTATTTGTCTTGATATAATATTACTATTAGGGGCTAAATAATATTTTATGTTCACATTGTCATGTTTGTATAAACATTATTCACAACTGAGCATTGTAGCATACTACAGTGTCTCGTTTCTTATTCTTTATTTTTCCTGAAGTTAATAATTGACTTGCTTTTAGTTTTCTTAGACTTCTTTTTGCCCTTTGCTAACTCCCCCTACATCTTCCAATAGCTTCTCAGTATGATTTTCCAAAAGATCACTCATATCAAGCAATCTATAGTTTCTATTTTTCTCTTGGATACCTGCCCTCTGGGAACCTCTATTCTCCTTTTATCAGAGTTAATAACACATTAGGCCTGATGACGTTGAGATGTATTTTTATTGTCATTTTGAAATTCCCTTTGTATTTCTCCTGGGTTGGATTCTCTGTTTCTCAGATCTCATCTCTTCCTCTGTCGTGGTTTATTCTTTCAATGTGATAGAGCACAGGGTGGGAGCTTGAAGTGGAAGACAAGCACAGACTTTGACTTCTAGTGCTTGGAACTTGCCCTGGGAGCTCTGTACAAATAAAATCCTATCATCACACCACATAGTAAAAGATTTGTCTGCAACAGGGAGAGAACATTTGGATCAGGTTATACAGAAAGGCAAAAACATTTGGGAAAATATATTGTCCGTGAAGATGGCTTTCATCTAGGACTTTGTCACCTCCAGAGTCACCTCTGTCTGTCAACTTTTGGTGTGTTTAGTCCAAACACTAGGCATCTGGCAGTCACAGTTGGACTGCTTGGCTTGTGTGCTAGCTTGTCAGAGCCCCATGCTACAGAGGCTCTTGCAGGAATCTGTGACTGCTTGATTAGTATGATTCCTGAATAGAGATAGTCTTGCTCTTCTGTTAAATTCCTTAGTTGTCTTTGAGTGCACCTGCAGGCAGGCAGGCAGCCTTATTCTCTTTGGAAATTGCCAAAAGGCATGAATGCTCTTATCAGTTGACACTGAAATTCCACACCCTTTCCCCAGGCAAACCTTCCTGGGCAATTGTTTAGACTTTTAGTTTGAGCTTCCTATATTGTTCGCAGATTTAAAAGAAGTTGAGTCATCATTCTTAGAAAGTTGATGCACTCTTTCAGTCTGACTTGAACAAACGGGGCCCCCAGAAAGAAGTGTCAATATGAGTGAGATGAAAAATTGTCAGGACATGGGAAGCACTCTGCCAGTGTGGGACAAGAAATGAAGATAATGAGAAAGCGTGACAATTCCATGAAATATCAAGGAGTTGCTTAATAAGCCAAAGTCAGAGACTCTGCAATAAATACTCATGTCGAAATAAAGTGTGGGCTGGTCTTGCCCTCTGAAGCGTCCTTGGAATGTGGGGCAGCTTGACCCTGCTAAAAGAATTCACCTACAGGCATTTGGAATGTGACCCGTGACATCTGTTCTAGAAGCACTCGCTGGAAGATCAGGGGCCAAAGGGCATAGTTCCTCCCCACAAAGGATTAAAATTCTAGGAGGAAAAACAGACAAGTTAGCATATAAGATTGAATGAAACCAGGGCTACAAGAAAAGAACAAGAGAAATTTCTTTTGACTGGGGGTTTGGGGAAGGCCTCACAGCAGAGTGGCATCTAAATTGAGCCTCAAGGAAAGACTTGGTGGGAGAATGGGTCAAGGGGCATTCACAGCTGAAGAAAACATTTGCCCAATAACTGAAGTGTGAAAGGGCTTATCCCATTTGGTGAATGGCAAATGGCCTGCTGTACGTGGAGTTAGGAGGGTGGAAAATGAGTCTGAGAAGGACGTTTGTGACAAGATAAACAGGACAAACCCTCAGAGAACCCTAAACTCCACTTTTAGGACCTTGGATTTAGTATAGAGGAGAGGTAGAGTCTCTCATTGTTTATGGAGGGGGTTACCGAATGAGTAGATTTGTGTTTTGGAAAAAGCCTTCTGTTAGAAGTTGGAAGAAGGGAAATTAGGAGGCAAGAAGGCCACCTAGGAAGGCAGGGCCGTGGAAGGGGGGAATTCCCAACAAAATCTCAAGAGATGATAGGCCTCTGGTCCTTGGACTGTACTGTGAGTAGTGAGCTATGGATTGTAACCAAATAAGCAAGGATCACTGAAAAGGCGACTCAGGGGAAAAGTAGAGGGGCAAGTAACTGGGCAATTTTGTGCCAAAGTAGAATGCCATTTCTCAAAGAAACATAAGAAGGACCACGGTCTAGGCTCGGGGTTCTCAAACTTGGCTGCACAAATTTGGAATTGCTTGGGCAGCTCTAACAACTAATGGTAGCTGAACCCCATCCCAAGAGATTGTGGGATCACACAAGTCATGGGTGCCACCGGGGCTTCAGGATGTGTACAAGCTCTTAGGGGGATTCTAATACACACCCAGGGGTTGAGAACCATGGGTTGGTTGTTAACAGGTGTGAATTACTCATGCAGGGACACGGTGCTCAGAGATCATTACAGTGCCTGGTGTCCATCCACAAGCCGAGGGTGAGATTATACTGTTGCCAGTGTTTTGGAAGATAAGACATCACTTAAAATATTTGACTAGTTGTTACTTCAGTGTTCGGGAATAAGTATTTAAATTATATTTTCCTAGCAATTCTGAGTCAAGCATATAAATTGGCGCCTTTTTATTTTCTCAACCTTAGATAAAACCCTCATTTCCTTTTTTCTCCCTTTTTTTTTGTTAATATAATCTGGGGTTTCATATCAAAACTATAGTTACTACACTATTTTTAACACCAGAGCCCTTTCATTTCAAGAATAGTTTTGGCTTTTCCATTCAATTTTAGAAACAGATGTACAGTTTTCAGACTTTTACTTTAACTGGTTTCTGAGCCTTTTTACCACGGTTTGCTCAACTTTATGTTTTGTATTTGGAAAATACCTTTAAGACATTTGTTTTAAGGAAGGCTGACATCCTTTGCAAATCCTTGTGTGATGGTTAATGTTATGTGTCAACAGGGCTAGGCTATGGTGCCCAGTTATTTGGTCAAATACCAATCGAGATGTTGCTGAGAAGGTATTTTGTAGATGTAATTAATATTACAATCAGCTGATGTTAAGTAAGGAAGATTACGCTCCATAACATGGGTGGGCCTCACCTAATCAGCTGAAAGCCTTAAAAGCAAAAACTGAAGTTTCTCCAAGGAGAAGGAATTTCGCCTCAAACTATAACGTGGAAATCTTACCTGAGTTTCCAGCTTGCCAGCCTGCCAAGCCCCACAACCGTATGGGGCAATTTCTTAAACTAAATCTCTTACTCTCTTTCTCTCTCTCTCTATCCTATTGGTTCTGTTTTGCTAGAGAGCCCTGACTGATGCACTTTGAAAGTCCCAGCAATATCTTTTGTACCTATGAAATACGAACAACTTGGCTGAGTAAAAAAATTCCAAGGCCACAACTTTTGACGTGTGTGAGCTTCCAACCCTTGTTGTTCAAGAGCAATGATAAAGCAGCCCAACACTTGTTCTTTTGGGGTAATCTGATATTTAGGCCTGGAAGCCTAGAGCATTTTTTTCTCTAAGAGTTTTGGCCAAGAAATCTTTAATTTTGGGTATTTTCCACTCATATTCCTTGGAACTCGAGTGAGCCTTTTCCATCTGCATTATTTGGATCTTTCTTTAGCTCAGGACATTTTTTACATTAGCACATTTTCTCAATTCTAAGATGACACCAATTGAAAAGGTAGTCTGACTACTTGGGGCGGGGATGGAAATGGCATGCAAACTAGGATATAAGATGCGTCTTAATTTCAGAAAGATCAAAATGGGGGGAAAGTATAATTGAGGAAATGTGAAGGATTGATTTTCGCTCCATTGGTTTTTGGTCTTTTCTGGGATTTCCCGTGTTTGGATTTTCCGTTCTCCATCTGCTGTTTCAATTGTATTCCCTCTTGTCATTTTCACCTGTTTTTTTTTGTTTTTTTTGTTTTTTCTGTATTCTCAGATTTGCTCAGTGTGTCACTCATTTTCCGACATCATTTTGGGTAAGTTCCTTATAACCTTCAAATGTGATTTTTTTTTTTATTGTTTATTTTTGACACAGAGAGAGACAGAGCATGAGTGGGGGAGGGGCAGAGAGAGAGGGAGACACAGAATCCGAAGCAGGCTCCAGGCTCTGAGCCGTCAGCACAGAGCCTGATGCGGGGCTCAAACTCACAGACTGCGAGATCATGACCTGAGCTGAAGTTGGATGCTCAGCCAACTGAGCCACCCAGGCGCCCCTTAAATGTGATTTTAAGTTCAGCATTTATAGTCATTTGAGTCCTTTCAAGGATTTATATCTGGGGCACCTGGGTGGCTCATCTGTTGAGTGTCCAACTCTTGGTTTGGGCTCAGGTCATGATCTCATGGTTTATGGGATCGAGCCCCACATAAGGGCCCATGCTGACAGTGCAGAGCCTGCTTGGGAGTCTCTCACTCTCTGCCCCTCCCCCCACCTCTCTTGCAAAATAAATAAATAAACTTAAAAAAAAAAAAAGGATCTAAATCCTTCCCGATCTTGTACATTTCTGCGGTTCTCGTCTAGGTGGCTTTGCATCATCTCCTCATGGTTTTTGTCCCCTGACACTTAGAAGCCCTGTCTTTATGCATGCTGCTGAGAATACCATGCGACTTCGGGAAATTTTCTTTGGGCTACTGCCGGTGATGGTTTCCAGAGCCATTCTCGTCCCCTGCCTCATCTGGATATGCTGCTCTCTTTGCTTGGTTCTGCTCAACTTTTTCCATAGGTCCTCTCTTTCCTCCTTTCCCAGCTGGCTGGATTCCATCGCTTCCACGGGCAGTCTGCATGGGTCTCCCCGCTCATTTCTTTGGTAGGTAAGACCCCTCTCAGAATCACGGCCAGAGGTAAGGTTGGTATGCAGGCACCTGGTCCAAGTCCCATTCCCAGTAGCCTCTCCTCACCCCACCCTCCACCTCCTACCCCCTCCCCAGCCCAGCTCACCACCCTCTCTACAGTTGCTCACCCCCTCTACTTCTACCTTCTGGTCTCCGGACGTCCACGGCAATGCCTGTGTGCAACCCATGGGCCCCAGAATGCACTGCTCTCAGGGCACCTCCTCCTTTTGTAAAGGGGTCCCCCTCACTTGTCTCGAAGTGATTCCCCGGAAAGTAAAAAATGGCCCTGACAGCTGGTAGCTAGCAGCTAACAGCTAGGCTGAAGCAAAGTGTTCCCAAATGAACATAAACAGCTTTCACAGAATATAAACAATAATCAGGCAAGGCCACTCCATGCCTGAAACAAGGCAGAGACGGGGCCATACCACAACCACAAAAAGAAACCCTTTTCTTCACTTGCTGATAAGAATAACCGCTGCTTCTTCACCAGTGACAAGCTCTCCAGCTCTGCTTCGGTCCTTCCACCCCCAGGATAAAAATGACTGAGACACCCCGTCGCCAGATTGCCGGCACTTTCCGCCTCCACCCCCCACCAGCTTTATCGAGATATAATTGACATATAACCCTGGGTAAGTTTAAGGTGTTGGTCTGCCACACATATGTTGCCAAATGATTACCGCGAGGACGTTAGCTACCACCATTCTGTCACATAATTACTGTGTGTGTGTGTGTGTGTGTGTGTGTGTGGTGAGAACATTTGAGATCTACTCTCATAGCAATTTTCTGACAGGCATGGCACCAGGGCCACTACTTACTGACATATCCCATCCAAACCCAACTGCCAACCTCCCTCAACCCTCCTAAGAATCACTCAGCACAAGTCCGAAACCTATAAGAACTTCTTCACAAGCCGTCCTGTGGGTCCCCCCCCGCCCCCCGCCCCGTGTGCTCTCTCCCTTTGCTACAACAAGCTAAATAAACCTAACTTTGACCACAGGTATAGTCCTGGTGGTCTTTGGTTGGTGAGGCTCGACATCCTGTAAGACTAAGTCACTTCTGTCATCATAAGCAGCTGATGTACAGTTTCAAATATTTTTAGGTATCAGCAAGGGATAATTACCGGTAATCAACCTGCTAGTAATTTGGCATGTTGTAAGAGTGTCCTGAGGATGTGAAGCTGATGTTCTCCGAAATGTGGCTCAGGCAGCTGGTAAATGCAGAGTTCCACCCTCGTATGGAGCAGAGGCAGACTTCCCCGTCTGCATATCATCAATATTGGAAGTGACTAACAGGAAAGTGTTCAGAGTTGGCTTGGCTGCCTGGAGGCCGGGGGAAGCCTCAGCTCTCCCGGACCCCTTTGAGCCTCCGGTTGGTTAGCCCCGATTTTTTTCTCACTTCCTCTCTAGCCTAGCGGCCAAAGCAAGTCCCAGGACTAGCCCTGTATTCACAGTGGGTGGAAGCTACAAAGTCCTAGGACAAAAGGCGTGGATACAGGGTGGCCATTAATTGAAGCCATTGACACTATTGTTTAACATCTCTGTGTCTTGTCTGCAGAATGGAGAAAATAAAACCTACCTCACAGTGTTTTCTTGCGAAAAAAATATAGAAAATAAATATAATGTGTAAAATAATCTACATGTATATCATATATATGTATATGATATATAAAAATGTATAATATATATGTATATAAATATATGAAATTTATCTAAAAGGAGTTAACATATTGAAAATGTTGGGGTAACTGTCTGGCACCCGGTGGGTACTATACAAACATTTTTTATTGTTGTCTTGAGTTGATTGTAGTTTCATATTAAGGGTCTCTCGTTTTATACATTTTCCTTGGTTTTATTCAATCATCTATTTTTTGTGGTTGCCTGGTTAACCCTACAGTCGACAGGGGTGCATATTTTCATCAATAGTATTTTTGGCCTACTGTTTTCCACAATCAGAGCTTACGACGTATATGCATCTGGGCTCGTGTGAAACCATCCAGTTTCTTATTGCGAAAGTAGATATAATGTAATTTCCCTTGAATTCTCTTGATCAGTCTCACATTATTAGATGTGCTTCCCCTGAACTTGTGTTATTTGACTAACTTCCAAACAAAATCTCAAGGTATGTGTAATATAATCATTGGGTTATTTTTAAGTGCCTAGAGCATAGTTTCATAATATAAAATCTGATATAAGCTTAAATTGCAACTTTGAGGGTTTTTTCCCTCTCCAATCCTTGGTAGAGTTCTCTTCTCCACTGACAACTGGGATCGGGAGGGAGAGATTGTCCGAGGGGTCTGTGAAAGGCATCCCTTGGGATTGCACAGTATACAACCTGTGCGATCAAACACAGTGTCTCTGGGACTGTCCCCCCAGTGGACATGAGCTTTGGTCAAAAAAGTTGAAGAAACACCCGTAAAGAGCCACTTCTAGTGTAATTCTCACTGTGCTGTTTTCCTGAGTCCATTTCACTGGTTTGTCTCTGTTGTTTTTCATAAATCGAGGCAAATGCTGTTAACACAGGCTTTTTAGGGTAAGCCAGCATCGTACAGAGACCAAAACGCCTTTTAGATAGTTGCCTCTCAGTGTTGACTTGATTACATTTCACAGAGCTTGGCCAGCTCCAGCCAGCTTTCTTACAGGGATCTTCACAACCTACAGGGTTATCAACAGACACGTCAGACTTTGAATGGCATGGTCAAGGTCAAGGTCAGGCAGTAGTGTGTCACAGCACTCCCATGCAGCCCAGCCCCTGACTCCAGGCCTACACAGTGCCCACCATACTGTATCCTCTCTTTTTTAAAAACTGAAAAAAAGGGAAGAAACAAAGAAAGCAGAGCACTGAAATCAACAACAGGTTCTTTCTAAAGACAAAAGCACCATCTGGGGACAGATGGGATGTAAATATTAAACCTCCCCCCCAAAAACACTCAGAGTTACTGTCTGGTAAGAAACAGGCTTTTAAATTGGTTTTCAAATAGAGAGAGTGTTTTTATTCATCCTTATATAACTGCAAAAATGACTGAACACTTTGGACTATACATTTTTTCAATCTTTCCCAAATGAAATCACCTTTGGTAGAGAACCAAGCATGGAAAATTTCAGCTCAAAAAAAAAAATGACTCTGTAAAATCATGGAGCAATTTAGAAAAAGTGGTGGAAAGAAAACATGTGTTTAGCCAGAGATAGTAACACTGGTTGGTCCGAAGTGGTTGAGAATGGACGCTTCTGAATAAACAAATTTCTATACAACCGAAGCATAATCTGTTATTGTTTTGCATGGAAATTCATCAATTTCTTTTCCATTGTTAGCTGTTGAAAATAAGGCAGTGCCAATATTTTTAAAAAGAATCATTAAACAAATTTGGGGCCACAGTTTCATGTTTAATATCTTTGTCATACAAATGGAAAAGAAATACGGGTGGTAGGATTCCAGAGGTTTGGAATGTTTAAAAAAAATCTTTCAATAAATATGACAGAAATGTTTAGGTCTACTTTATGCTTCCTAAAATAACTAGCCAAAATTTTAAAAATAGAATGTCTTCTCAGAAAAAAATAGAAAGTACTGATAAAAAGGAAGAAAATAAAAACCACCAATGGCCAGTGACCGGAGATAGCCAATGTTACCGTTTGTTTTTATCCTCAGCATTTGTGTGTGTGTACAAATTTAACTTTAGTTCTTCTTGCAAACATGGGGTTAAACTTCACAAATTATTTCATAACTTTCTTTACACTTAATAACGTATTGTGTAATATAAGACTTTAGCATTGTTTTCAAATAAATCCAAGTCCCAAAACTGTGTATTTCCCCCTATAACTGTGGCTATCACTTTTTAATGCTCTTTGATCAGTTCATTTGATCATTTTATTTTGCTACATTGACTATCATTCTACCAGGAATAAATCATTTAAATCACTAATTTTTTTTAAGTTTATTCATTTATTTTGAGACAGCAAGTGAGTGGGACAGGGGCAGAGAGAGAGGGGGAGAGAGAGAATCTCAAGCGGGCCTCTCACTGTCAGTGCACAGCCTGACATGGGGCTAGAACTCATGAACCATAAGATCATGGCATTAACCAAGGCCAGACGCTTAACTGACTGAAGCACTCAGGTGCCTCTGAATTACTAAATTTTTATATTATCTTAATTTTTAGGATAAATGAAATCTTTCTAACTCTTTTTTTTTTTTTTTTTTTTTTTTGCTATTCTTTTCTGATGTTCTTTTAAAGGACTTCCAGATCGTTTTGTTGAGAAGTAATGAAGAAGATTTTGGATTGGAGAAAGCTTAAATTTATAGGTTAATTTGGGAGAGAATCCTTACAACGTTATCTGCCCATTTCAGAATATTATATATATAGATCCCTTCCTTTATTGACTTCTCTTTTTTAATATCCTTTGGTAAAGTTTGTAGGTGTATTTGTATGCCGGTGCTGCCTATTTGTGGTGCATTTGCTCTGATGGATTTAGCATTTTGCTTCTTTTATTTTTTTTTTAATTTTTTTTAATGTTTATTTTTGAGACAGAGAGAGACAGAGCATGAACGGGGGAGGGTCAGAGAGAGGGAGACACAGAATCGGAAACTGGCTCCAGGCTCTGAGCCATCAGCCCAGAGCCTGACGCGGGGCTCGAACTCACGGACCGCGAGATGGTGACCTGAGCCGAAGTCGGCCGCTCAACTGACTGAGCCACCCAGGCGCCCCATTTTGCTTCTTTTAAAAGTGGGATGTATTTACTATTTTTTCTTTGATTAAGAAAAACTTTTTTTAATAATTTTTTTTTTTTTTTGAGATAGAGACAGAGTGAGAAATGGGGGAGGGGCAGAGAGAGAGGGAGACACAGAATCTGAAATAGGCTCCAGGCTCTGAGCTGTCTGCACAGAGCCCAACATAAGCCTCGAGTTCATGAACTGTGAGATCGTGACCTGAGCTGAAGTTGGATGCTTAACCAACTGAGCCACCCAGGCGCCCTAATATTTTCTTTGATTTTAAAGCGACACGTGCACATATTTTTAGAGGAATATAGGAGTGCTTATTTGCCTAACGGAACCCTCAGTCCCATTCCTGAAAAGCAAAAACATTTAGGTTTGTTTGCTGTTTTCATGGTGTTAAATTCTATAAATCCAAAGAATATAGATTTTTTATTCTTGGTATAGTAACTCTGAACTATGTTTATTTTTTTTAAATTTAAAAAAAATGTTGATTTATTTTGAGACAACGCGAGAGACAGAGTGCAAGCAGCAGAGGGGCAGACAGAGGGAGACACAGAATCTGAAACAGGCTCCAGGCTCTGAGCTGTCAGCCCAGAGCCCGACACGGGGCTCGAACTCACGAACCGTGAGGTCATGACCTGAGCTGAAGTCAGACGCTTAACCAACTGAGCCACTCAGGTGCCCCTGAACTATGTTTATTAATTGACTGTCATCTTCATACCCTTCCTTTAATCCACCCAATATTTGATCTATTACTTTTAGTTGGTGGACCATGTAAGTTTTCTCTTCTGTGAAATGCCTGTTATTGCTTCTTGTCCAGCCTGTTTTCTTACTGAGTTGCATGTTACATTCTTACAGATGGTGGAAATTCTGTATGTATTCTAGATACTAATCCCTTTGTTACAAATGAGTTACAACATCTTATCCCAGCTTTTGGCAGTTTTATCACTCTAGAGTGCTTTTTAAAAGATTTTTTAAAATATTTATTTTAGAGAGGGAGAGAGAGAAAGAGAGAGAACACGAGTAGGGAAGGGCAGAACAGAGAGGGTCTGGAGCCTGCTCTGTGCCAACAGCAGAGCCCAATGTGGGGCTCAAACTCAAACCATGAGATCCTGACCTGAGCCGAAGCCCAATGCTTAACCAACTGAGCCACCCAGGCGCCCCACTCTATAGTGCTTTTTAATGGAAAGAAGCTCTTAGTTTTGATACAGATGAATTCCTCTATCTTTTCATTTAGTGTTTGTGCTTTCTGTGGTTTTTATTTAAGAAATTCTTCTCCACTCCCAGATCATAAAATTTTTTTCCTGTATGGTTTGTAAAAGTTGTACCATGCACATGTGAGGTTTAATTCTACTTGGAACCGATCTTTATGCCTGGTTGGGGGGGGGGGGGGGTAGAAATCCAATTTCACATTTCCCACATGGAAAAGCCAAGGAATGCCTAGAAATTCCAACTTTCCCCACAGCTCTGCCGTGCTCACTGCGGTCTGATCGGGACTCCATGTTACTGCATATACATTTTAGAATCATCTTGTCAAAGTCCGTGAAGTAAATTGTATCAAGTCTATAGAAGAATCTGGAGAGAATTTTGGTCTTTGTGACATTAAGTCTTTTCATCTATAAACATAACACACTCTCCATTTATTTAGGTTAATATGCTAATATCTTTAATAAAGTTTTGTACTTTCCCCCGTGTTTTTGCACATAGTTTGTTAGCTCTATTCAGAATTGGTGTTGGCTTTCAAAATTGACCTTTTTGGTGTTTTGACTTCATATTCGGAATCTTTCCAAATACTCTCACTATTTCTAATAATCTGTTCTATGAAGACCCTTTTATTTTTTCACCACAGACAATGTTAAATACAATGTTTTTTCCATTCCAGTTATACGTTTTATTTATTTTTCTTGAGTCACTTCACTGCCTAAGACTTCCAGTATAGTATTAAACAGAAGGGGAGAGATAGGACATCCTTGCTTCACCATTTTATAGATGCTTTTTATCAGGTTAAGATAGTTCTTTCTATTCTTAGTTTGCTGAGAACTTTTAACAATGAATAGATTTATAGTTTTACGAATTGCCTTTCTTGCATCTATTGAGATGATCACGTGGTCTTTATCCTTTCATTTGTTAAGAGATTTTCCTATGTTTAACCTTCCTGTACCCCTGGAATAAAACCAACTTGCTCATGATGATATTCTCTGAATTTGACTTGATAATTTTTTGTTTAAGATTTTATAAATAAGTTCCTGGATGAGATTAGTCAGTTTCCTGCCTTTAATTCTCTTTGCCTGGTTTCGGTATCAAAACTACACTAGCATCATAAATTAATTGGGAAGTATTCTCTATCTTTCTATCATCTGGAAGAGTTTGCATATATGGGAATTACCTATTACTTGGATGCTTGCTAAAACTTGACTTTAATACTACCAGAGCCTAGTATATTGTGGAAGGAAAATTTTAAACTGCAAGTTCAAATTCTTCGAAAGTTAGTTATAGAATATCAGAGTTTCTTTTTTCTCTAGTCTGTTTTGTTAAGTGGTATTTTTAAAGAAATTTATCTATGGGGGGTGGGAGGGAAGGGAAAGTGGGTGATGGGCACGGAGGAGGGCACCTGTTGAGATGAGCACTGGGTGTTGTATGGAAACCAATTTGACAACAAATTCCATATTTAAAAAAATGAAATAAAATAAAATAAAAAAAGAAATGTATCCATTTCGTATGTGTTTCCAATTTATTATTTAATAAACTACTCCTAAGAACACTTCCTCTGTTTTTAATTTTTCTGTATCTTAGTTTTGCATCTTTTTTTTCTCGTATTTAATTTTGTTTTTTATCTTTTTTATTGATTAATCTTGCCAAGGTTTGACTATTCACATATTCTAAAAACATACTTTTAGCTTGTTAATGCTCTCAACTGTGTATTTCTTAAATAATGAATGTCTGCTTTTATCTTGTTTCCTTCTTTCTACTTCTTAGGATTTATTTTGCTGTTCTTTTTATAGCTTCTTAAATTGCCCGCTAAGTAAATGAGTCCTAGCCTTTCTCCTTTTCTAATATAAGCATTTAAAATATTAACTTTCATTAAGTGTACCTCTTTAACTACAAGTATAACCACAAGTGTTGATATGTGATTTGTTTTTGTTTTAGTTCAATTACAAAGAATGTTTCTAATTGCCATTATGGTTTCTTCTTTGCTTTATGAATTGTTTAGAATATTTCACTTAGAAGAATATTTAAAATATGCAAACACAAGGGAAAAAAAAAAAACCAACAAAGAGGCAGATACAGTTCCAAGCACTAAGCCTGTTTCCTTTGTCAGAACAAGAGACATGGCATGATGCTGTCAGCAAGGGCCTAGACCCAGGAACATTGTGACCCTAAGGGGGAGGAAAGACAGAAACAGAAGATTGAGATTTAAAAAATAACAATTCAGGGGCGCCAGGGTGGCTCAGTCAGTTAAGCATCCAACTTCGGCTCAGGTCATAATCTCACCGTCTGTGAGTTCGAGCCCCGAGTCGGGCTCTGTGTGGACAGCTCAGAGTCTGGAGCCTGTTTCCGATTCTGTGTCTCCCTCTTTCTCTCTCCTCCCCCGCTCATGCTCTGACTCTCTCTTCTCAAAAACAAATAAGTGTTAAAAAATAAAAATAAAAAAATAACAATTAAATTTGATGCCCATTCTGCCACTGAATAAACGAGCCCCATCCCCTTATTTGTAAAGGGAAAATAATAAAAATAGCTGCCAAGGGGTTTTCAAATGTATCCTGTTAGTGACCACGATATTCCTGACCAGTGGGAATTTTTACTCTCTTTTTCACAGGTGAGGAAAAACTATGGCTTTAAGACATTACATGATTCTTACTGTACAATGAAGTGTTTAACCTTGCTCAAAGAGCTTTCTAGACTTTGCTATACAATGGAGCAAAGATGATCTTTTCAACAAATGGCGCTGGGGGGTGTCTGGGGGGGCTCAGTTGGTTGAGCATCCAACTTTGGCTCAGGTCATGATCTCACAGTCCGTGGGTTCAAGCCCCACATCGGGCTCTCTGCTGACAGCTCAGAGCCTGAAGCCTGTTTCAGATTCTGTGTCTCCCTCTCTCTCTGCCCCTCCCCCACTCACGCTCTGTCTCTCTCTGTCTCTCAAAAATAAATTTAAAGGGGCGCCTGGGTGGCGCAGTCGGTTAAGCGTCCGACTTCAGCCAGGTCACGATCTCGCGGTCTGTGAGTTCGAGCCCCGCGTCAGGCTCTGGGCTGATGGCTCGGAGCCTGGAGCCTGTTTCCGATTCTGTGTCTCCCTCTCTCTCTGCCCCTCCCCCATTCATGCTCTGTCTCTCTCTGTCCCCCAAAAAATAAAAATAAACGTTGAAAAAAAAATTAAAAAAAAATAAATTTAAAAAGTTAAAAATTAAAAATCAACGACGCTGGAACAACTGAACATCCATATGCAAAAAACAAACAAACAAACAAACAAACAAAAAAAAACAAAACGAATCTAGGCACAAACCTTACAACCTTCACAAAAATGAATTCAAAGTAGATCACAGACAGAAATGAAATGCAAAGTGCAAAATGTGCCACTTCTAGAGGACAGCATAGGAGAAAGTCTGGATGAGACTGGGTTTGGTGATGACTTTTTAGATACGACCCCAAAGACGCGATCCATTGAAAGAAAAAAATTGATAAAGTGAACTTCGTTAAAATTAAAAACTTCTGTTCTGCAAAAGGCACTGTGGAGAGAATGAGAAGACAAGTCCCAGGCCAGGAGAAAATATTTGCCTGGTGAAGATCTGGTAAGATGCTGTTCCCCAAAATATACAAAGAACCTTTAAAATTCAACGATATGAAAGCAAGCAACCTGATTTGAGAATGAGCCAGACATCAACAGCCACTTCGCATAAAAAGATGCACAGATGGCAAATAAGCATGTGAAAAGATGTTCCTGTCCTAAGTGTTCAGGAGGACCGCAAAAGAAAACCACAATGAGACAGCACTACATGCCTATTAGAAGGGCCCAGGGGCACCTGGGTGGCTCAGCCGGTTAAGCGTCCGACTTCGGCTCAGGTCACGATCTCGCGGTCCTTGAGTTCGAGCCCCGCGTCGGGCTCTGTGCTGACCGCTCAGAGCCTGGAGCCTGTTTCAGATTCTGCATCTCCGTCTCTCTCTGACCCTCCCCCGTTCATGCTCTGTCTCTCTCTGTCTCAAAAATAAATAAACGTTAAAAAAAATTAAAAAAAAAAAAAAAAGAAGGGCCCAAATCCCAAAACACACCAATTCTTGGTGAGGCTATGGAGCAACAAGGATTTTTTTTTAGTAGTTTATTTATTTATTTTGAGACAGAGAGAGAGAATGGGGAAGGAGAGAGAGAGATTGAGAATCGAGAATCCTAAGCAAGGCTCTGAACTGTTCGCACAGAGCCCAACATGGGGCTCACACTCACAAACTGTGAGATGGGACCAGAGCCAAATGAAGTCGAGAGTCAGATGCTTAATCTACTGAGCCATGCAGGCACCCCAAGAACTCTTACTGCTGGCGTGAACGCAGAGTGGTACAGTCACTTTGGAAGACAGTTTGGCGATTTCTTACAAAACTCAATATTCCTCCCGTGTGATCTAGCAATCGTGTTCTTTGGTACTTACCCAAAGAAGGTAAAGAAAACGTTAAGTCCACGCAAAAACCTGCACACAATGTTTGGAACAGCCTTATTCATAATTGCCCAAACTTGGAAGCAAGCAAGATGTCCTTCAGTAACTAAATGGACAAATTAACTGGTCCGTCCGAACAATGGAATACTATTCAGCGCTAAAAAGAAAAGAGCTATGAAGCCATAAAAAGACACCGAGAAACTTAAATGCATATTACTGAGGGATAAAAGCCTATCTGAAAAGGCTACATACTGTATAATTCCAATTATATGATTTTCTGGGAAACGCAGAACTATGGAGACAGTAAAAGGATCAGTGGTTGCAAGGGGTTATGGGGGAGAGAGGGATGAAAAGGCAGAACACAGAGGAGTTTTAAGGCAGTGAAACTACCCAATGATGCCATAATGGTAGATGCATATTATAGAACGTACAACAGCAGGGCGCCTGGGTGGCTCAGTTGGTTAAGCATCTGACTTTGGCTCGGGTCATGATCTCACAGTTCGTGGGTTCAAGTCCCATGCTGGGTTCTGTGCTAACAGCTCGGAGCCTGGAGCCTCTTTCAGATTCTGTGTGTGTGTGTGTGTGTGTGTGTGTCTCTCTCTGCCCATTCCCTGCTTGTGCTCTGTCTCTCTCAGTCTCTCAAAAATAAGTAAATCTTAAAAAAAAAAAAAAAAAAGAACTATACAATACTAAGAATGAACGCTAATGTAAACTCAGGACTTGGATGACCAATTATGTATCCATGCAGATTCATCATCCACGTAGGTAATATGAAAACACCCTTCTGGTACAGGATTTTGATAATGGGTGAAGGCTGTACGTGGGGAAAGGAGGTATATGGGAAATCTCTGTACTTTCTGCTCAGTTGTCTTGTGAAACTTAAACTGCTCTAAAAATAAAGCCTATTTAAAAACAAAAAAAAAACGACTGAACAGAGTCCTGCTAAGGTCTGCCTCCCAGAGGCGCATCCTGCCTAAGACCCCACAAGAGGCAACCTTTAAACCTAAACAAAGAAGTCAGGGTTCCTCTTCCTGGATGTCCGCAGACACCAGCACCAAAAAGTCTTTCTCTGCCCCTTTGAGGGTCCCCCAAACCCTGCATGTGAGAGCATCTCATATGCCACAGAACATCTACTGAGCTGCGGAATCCCCTCCGGGTGAATGAGTTTGTCAGAGTCTTTTCTGAGAGCCAAGGTCAGACACCTAAATAGGGGCTTCAGACCCACGACACATCTCTATGTGTCTATAGGAATATAGAGACCACGTCTCTAGGTCTGGGCTCACCACTGCTCCCAGATAAAGCACTAATCTCCAGATCTCAGATCTGCACATTTACACTCGCTTTCTGTGGAAATTCTTCATTCTTATGGGGGGACTGCAGGCAGCACATCAGGGGGCACAAGGCCAAGTTTGGGGAGTGCCCAGCCTTTTTGTGATTTTGAAGCCACACTCTATTAAGCGCTACTTTGCTCATGTGAGCTGGTTCCGAACACAAATCCCCTACCAATTCCACCTGCACCAGGAGACCAGGGGTTGCCATTAGGGGTGAGAGGGATGGGAAAAGTTATCAAAGCCACTGGAGGGAAGAAGGGGTCAGGAGTAAGGGAGAAAAAAGACAAGAAAGGAAGGGGCTCCTCCCAACTGTAAATCCCACTGGAAAAGATGTGAGGACCAAATCCAGAACCCCATGGAGTTCACTCCAAGTGCATTATGGTGGGACCAGCCGCCATTTCCAACCCTCCACCTGAGGTGGCTTTGCACGCGTGTTTGCTCTGGCTCAAAGCCCCCCAGCCCTTTTCGCCAGCCACCCCCAAGTCTGAACTTACAGAGCAGAGCATGGGCACGAGTTCTATCTTTGGAAGTTCTTCCTCTCTCTCACCACTAAAAATAAACCATCGCAGCTGTCCAATGTGGTTTGCAACAGACCCTCCCAGTGACCCTACTCCTCCAACCAAGGAAAACAGAGATGATGTATTGAGGGTGACATGGCTCCCCAGCCACGACTTCATTCTCCCCTCCCTTCAGCCCACTTCTCTCTGTCCAAGACTTCTTGGAAACGTTTGACTTCAGGAAAAAGTCATGAGGTTATTAAGCCCCATGCGGTGTGAAATGACAAAGACAGCCCTTCGATGCCACCTAGGATTTGGGGTTCAGAAATAAGAGCAAGCAGGCAGGAACACAAAGCCAGAATTGGTGGGAAATACCAGGAGAGTGTTTTCCATAGGAACAAGGAACGGGGCCATTATGACCGGGATAAAAACAAACAAACAAAAAATAATTAATTGTGACCTTGAACCGTGCTCGCAAGTGGTCATATCTTTCCACGGTCAACTTTTCTAAGCAAGAACGACTTGAGTGCGTGTGATTCATTTCCGCAAATTTGTTCTAACCTGAGCTTTTAATTTTAGACCAGGGATCCAAGTTAAATATTTCATGTGAATAGACCAAGAATAGAAGATGAGAAAAAAAGAAAGGAAGAAAGAAAACCCTTCCTTCGACAAATTGCAATGCGTATTCAATCAGCATCCGTGGAGTGTCAGTGATCAATCAGGCACGATGCTCCAGATATTTCTACATCCACTCAGAGTCCTCACCTCGTCATGCTATTTAAACTCATGACATCTTGGGTTCCATTTCCTCTGCAAGGAGATTACTTGTCCAATTATGCATGCAAAGTTGTCCTGAGTGGAGTTACTTCTCCTCGAAGGCCATTTGGCCCTGCCACGCCTAACTCCAAAGGAATGAATTTCTCAAAGTGAAGAAGCCCTGGATGGGCTAGGAAGAGCTATCTGGGATAGCCAGCTGCTTGTGGCTATCTGAAAGTCCTATCAAGGAGAGCTCACTGGCCTATCTCGGCCCATTTCTCTGAGGGAGTTTGCCTAAGATCTTATCTCCCAGGATCTGATGGTACTCTCCTCTTCTGTCCCGTCTACGAAGGGACAAGGCAGCAAGTGCACTGTCAGTTCTGAACCATCGTCTCTTCTCATCCTGACTCTGAGAGCCGCCCAAGATGTGGTTTGGGAAGCGGGGGGCGCCTCATAGAATAGGCATGGACCCCATATATTGCCTTTCTCCAAACCTCCTGTTCCCATGTCCTGACTGGGGCCTCCCAGGGGAACAGACAACTCCCCACGGTTTCTCCGTGTTGGGGTGGGAACGACCTGGAGGCTTGGCCTCCCGGAGTCTGCTCCCAGCTCCAGAGCCCTGTCCATAAACGGCTGCAGCTTGATAAATGGGCTTTATTTTCTTCTCATAAGACTTTCTACCATTTATATTACGACCTTAAATTTTCACTCTTCATCCAGCGTCCTTTGATCTTCAGGAGCTTTTAGTGTTGGGCATTGTGTCGGGCCAATAGCCTCCATGGAAGGTAAACCCCTCACTTCTCCTTCACCTGCCCAGGGACAAGAAAGCCAAGTGCTGCAAAATACCATTCCAACTCCTGGCACCAGATTACCTCCTATCCTAAAAGGCTCCTCTGGAATCAGCTCCTGCCTAGCCCCTGGAGCATTGCTGGAGCAAGGCCCCTGCAAATTGATTAATGTTTCCTGGGCCAGACAGGTTCCTCTGCAACTATTTTTACCCACTCACTCACTCAGGGTTTTAGACAAATTCCATGGTCAGGCCAATGCTTTTGCCGCCTACCACCCACAGCTTATATATCCCACCACTGAAATCCAAGTCTTATTTATAGTGTGAGCTCAATTCTGCAAAGTGCAATTGTGCATTAAGCCCACACGGATCGCCCCATGCCTGAGAGAGGCCAGTGAGCCTGAAACACAAAGGGCAGAAATAGTTTGGTTGGAAGGCCTCAGCGGCAGGCTTTTCCTCCCTTCCTTCAGGCTGGGCAGAGATGTGAACCGAGACCTTCCGGAAATAATCCAGGGTAACATTCAGGTGGCTGCTCAGGGCTTCAGAGGCAAGTTGTATCTGGGTAGCAAAGAAAGGGCGTGAGGGAAGAGAAGTCTTTAATTTTATACTTGCTGTGCTCTAGGAACCGTAAATGTGTGATTCTGTCTCTGAAAACAGCCCTATTATATACACATGAGAGAAGTCTTACAGAGTCAAGACTTTGCTCATGGAATCCAGGTGGTGGATCCAGGTTTCTAGGATGTTGTGAGCTCACGGCGACGCCTCAGCAAAGCTATAGGCATGGCCAGCTTTGTCTCGAGAGCTCCAGACCTCCCTTTTCTTTCTCTTGGTCATTAACTGGCCACCGAAGTCTCACAGCCTCGTGGTCATCATCCCTGAATGGTTTAGCCACCAGGGTGCTGTGAGCCTCACAACAGCGGGAGATGAAACATGTAGAAGAGCATTTTAAACCCATGACAAGGGAGGGGATTCGGAGCCTCCTTGATCTCTCTGCACATTGGGAGCCCCCACCACGGCTCTGAGCATCTGGGGAGACCCTGGCTCCTTCTGAGGGTAAACCACCATTGTCAGGGCCCTTAGGGGCCAACTAGAACTGAACTGGCTTGTGCGTGAGTCAAGGCCTTTGAGGCTCTTCCAATAATGCCTCTCGTCTCCATAAAGCCTGGAGTCCTTAAAAGGCAATTCTCTCCCTGACCCACACGTTCACCTACACTATCCCTTCCCACCCACTCCTGCCTCCAGCCCTGTCCTCATTCTCCAACCACTTGGCCTCCAGCCTGTGGTTCTTCCTCTTCATGCCGTTTCCTGACGTTGTCCTGGGAGATCCCAATGTCCAGGTAGGTGGCCACCCCTCCCATTTTGTTTTTGCCTCTCAACTCTTCCTCTCTTGCTTCTACTTTGTCTCAGCCTGTCATGTCCAGAGCTGAACCCTGAATCTGCTCCACTCCAGTCTTAACGCTCCAATGCCCTGCTCACTGCACTGACAACTACCCTCCCACGTGGCTCCTACCGCTCCTGTTTTGCCACCCTCCCGGAGGTCCTATCCCTTGGCACACCCGCCCCCATTAAATAGGATATCAGCTGCATCCTGGCCCGGCTTCTTTTTTCTCCAGACTGAATGCTTTTTGTTGGATTGTTCTCTCACCAGAAACTTCCATTTCCTTGTACACTCATCCTTCTGCTCACCTGGCCTGCAAAATGTCCTTCCAGAATCAAGACTCCAATCTCCTTTCTCCACCTATGATGCCAAATGCTGCTGGAGAAAACCAATCGCTACAAATTCAAGTTCCCAAACTTGGCTTGACCCTAGGTGCCCTGAATTAAGCAATTCTCTTACTCTGGGGAGGCAGCTTATTTCTCACTGTCCGCAACGACTATTCCAACCTTCTTTGTCCTCATAAGGCCCTTACTAAACCCTTTCCCCATTTCTCACTCTCAGCAAAAGACTCTGCCTTCTACTTGAACGAGAAAGAAAAGTAGGTCATCAGACCTGAGCCCCCCCGTGCTGCTCACACCCCCTTTTACACTTATCTACATCCCCAGCCATCTTCACTTTCCCGTACAAGGCAAGGCCTTTGACCCAGTCATCCTCTTTCCCTTACACCTGACCTTTGTCTTCCTCTGCTGGTAACCTCCTCTCAGACTGTAAACAATAATGTTTATTTCAGGTTGCCCTCTCTCTGTTCTGTGACCCCCCCCCCCCACTCATCCACACCTCCCAGAAGACTGTTTACTGCTTTACTCGTGAAATCAGAACCATACCTATTCCAACCATCTTCCCACAGAAGTCACCCGTTTCCTCTACCCCGTGCTCAGTCCAAATCCTGCTGGAGTTCTTTGCATCTTCAGTGTTCCCACCTCATTGAAATGTTATATTCCCTTCCCTTCCATATCACTGCCTTCTTCTGGTGTCTTTGTGGGCCTCCCTTCTCCATTTGGGGGTCCTCCTTTTCTCCACCTGCCCCTTGAAGATCAGCCCAAACCCACTGTTCTTGTTCTCCTGCAATGACCTTATCCTTTTCAGTTTTTTAAAAAAATTTTTTTAATGTTTATTTACTTTTGAGAGAGAGAAACAGAGCATAAGTGGGGGAGGGGCAGACACACACACACACACACACACACACACACAGAATCCGAAGCAGGCTCCAGGCTCTGAGCTGTCAGCACAGAGCCCGATGTGGGGCACGAATCCATGAACCGTGAGATCATGACCTGAGCCGAAGTCGGACACCCAACGGACTGAGCCACCCAGGCGCCCCTCCTTTTTCAGTGTTAACTCCCACCCATATGCTAATAACTTCTGGATCCAACCCTCCAGTCCTGACCCTCATCAACTCAAACAGATTCACAGTCACTGAACATTTCCACTTCATGCCCCATGGGCACCTTGAATTCAACAGATTTAAGTGGTTCTCATCTTCCCACCTCCAAACTGTTCTTTGTTCTAGATTGTCTATCTCAACCAGTGGCCCTGCCACACACCCGGTCAACATTAGAGACTTGAGGGTCATCCTTGAGCCCTTAATATTCCCAACTCTATACATTTATTATCTGACCCCAGTCTATCTGTTTGACTTCCTCAAATAGGTTCTACTAAACAGTAGCATGAAGGCATTTAAGCATTTATGGGATTTTCAAATACAGCACCTTCCTAGTAAACTAAATGAGTCCCATATCGCCAACCAAGAAGAGTGCAAGATGAAATTAATGTGGTTTCTTTCTAAATGTAGAGAAAGGTGTGAACCTATAGAGACAATATTCAAAATTGCATCCTTGATACAAAAAAAAAGGTCACACAATTACCAAGAAGCTGAGAAAATCAGCTGCAAGGCTATTTACAAAAATGATGCTCAGAAAGGGAGTAGAAGGAAATTTTACCAAGTGTCACTTTGAGTATCACTTTGGGATGTAAGGTGAAAGGTGAATTTCTCTCCCCTGACGTTCTCTGTTGGGATCTAACCAACGGTCTACGCACAGAGCAGCGCAGATATTCTTGAAAAGCTCATATGCCATCGATGTGATATGAGGGAGATGGTTTAAGTAATGTTTCATTCTCTTTACTCTGAAAACCCAGCCTATAAGAGAAGAGATTTTTTTCATACAGTAAATGACTATTTTGAAAGCCACTGGACAGACTAGAAGCAGTCAAGTGTTCAGGAAGAAAGGGTGTGACCACACAAAGAATGTCCTTGAACGATTGGCCTTGACTGGGTGTTGAGTTAGGGTTTCCTTGTCTGTGCTCCCATTTGCCCCACACACATCTCTATCACTGCCCCCATCACACCGAATGAGAATTCTCCATGTCTGTTCCTTTATTAGATGGTGAGCTCTCAGCAGTCAGTTTGTAGCAGGATTCTCGCACACAGGGTCATGACACCGAGGCTTTTTTTTTTCTTTCCAGGAAGCAACTTTATTTGTGCCGGCACGGCTCAGTTGGGTTTGTACCTGAAGAACTGAGCCCCAAACGCCACGTGGCATAGCTTTTTATACATTTTTTATTTTTTTGTTTCCCTTACCTGGTAACATACAAAACACGTAGTCTGATTAAGTGGTCTCATGTTACAAGGTCGTGAGGGATGTTGTCACGCACGCGTATAGCCAGGTTGCCTTGTGGTGTTTTTTTTGTCCTTAGGGAGGGGATCCTACCACCAGTTCACTGACTGGCCCATAGTAGGTGCTCAATAAAGATTGCTAAATGAATGAACAAGGAAGTCAATCAAGATTCATGGAATTGAAAGTGAGGTGGGTTATGTCTTCATAAACTGAACACTGGACACATTTTTCACACTTCCCTGGGCAACATGTCTCATGCCACGTCTTTATCTCACAAAGAGAATTTAAATCACAACACTCTGGGGGGAGAAGCGGATCATTGAAGTGGGTGGACTCTGGTCTGGACACAATTCACAAGAAGCAGAACTCTGGGAGGCAGCTCCCATCCTGAATAAGGCAGCAGGGAAAAGGGCAGGCAGGTCCCTGGGGAAGTTTCTCTCCCTCAGCTCCTGAACCTGCTTCTGAGCAGAGTTCTGGATCAAAAGAGAAATGAACGCGGTCCGTGTTCGATATTATTACCAACATTACACCTAACACTGCAAGTTCTACCCATGCTTCCAAAGCCACCCCTTCAGGAAGTGGTTTTCCTTATCTGCCCTCTCCCTAGTCCCTTGTCCTTTCCATGACATTTTAACATTGCTCTGTGCATGCACCATCACAGGCATTCAGTAATATAGATGAGGCATAAGTGGGCCACAATATTTTCAGCACTTGTTTCTGTCTAAGAAATATTTTTCTTAATTGCTTTGTGTATGGGTCATCCCTCCAAGGAGAGTTGCCCTGAAGAAAGGGGTCTTCTTTTCTTCCCACCGTGCCTAGCATGGGACAGGTATCTTAGCATGGGATTGGGTTCTCCAAAAGTGTTTTCCTAAGATGGTAATACACAAGTAAGCATCTTATAAAGGAAGTCGTCTCTGGGGAGACCAGTAAGATAGTGGGGCGGGGGGAGGGCGGGAAGCAGAAAGGGGAAGGAGCCAAGTATACAGTCTTGGCCTTGGCCTGATCTGGACTGATCACACTTGAGTTTGTCCGACCTCAAGGCAAAGGGCTTTCAGACTGCTGCCTCAGTAGTCTTTGGCCACAGGCACTTCAGTCTGTCCCCAAGTCTGGGCAGAGTGGCTCCAAGGGTTGGTTCAGTTCTTTGAAGAATGCTGGGAATTCAGCGCATTAGGAATGAAACACACAAGAGCTTGGGGTTGGCGCACAAACCTGTAACACAGTCCATGGAAGGGATTTGATTAGAGCAACGACAACGTGCACGACAGCCAAACACATTATAGTTGTGCATAGGCTGCATGTTGTATCACTGATTTTAAATTCTGAGAGGTGGGGAGCCTGGGTGGCTCCGTTGGTGGGGTGTCCAACTTTGGCTCAGGTCATGATCTCACAGTTCATGAGTTCCAGCCCCACATGGGGCTCTCTGCTGTCAGCACGGAGCCTGCCTCGGATCCTCTGTTCCCCCCCCCCCCACTCTGCCCCTCCCCTGCACTCTCTGTCTCAAGAATAAACATTTTTTTTTTAATTGGAGGGTGATGAATTTCCAGATGGTTACATAAACTTTTAGCTCTTTAAAATGGTTTGGCATTTTGTAGTCAATGTCTGAGTCCTCGAGGGTTGAGTGTTAGCAAAAGCAGGTCCCAGGGAGATGGAATCACCTTCTTTCGGCTTTAACAAGTAAAGACAATATCTCTGAGCTCTTCCATTGTTTCCCCGTAAGTTCTCCCCTATGTTACCAGTGGGTGCTGTGCAGGGGCATCCGTGTTCCATCACCCCAGCTCCTGTGCCAGGTGTGGGTAGGATTTCAGACAGCCCGTTGCCAATTAGAAAGCAGCCCGAAATAACTGGGCAGGAAGTGCAAAGAGGGATAAAAGGTAAACATCTACCCACCCCTCCCTAGGGTCACTGGGACTCCTGATTCTGAGGGCAATTTCTCACTGGATTGGGAAAAACACAGCATAAGAAGACCAAAGCCAGAAGTGTCCTTTTCATGCAGGGCTAGTCTATACATGAGAGATGGCCTGGTCCCCCAAGAATAAAAACCCACACCCCCCCTCATCCTCCAGTGATGACCAACATCACTGCCCACAGCCAGGACCATTTGTGAGTCCTTCCTCTGACTAAGTGATGACTCAGCATTCATTTCCTCGCGTTTCTTTTCCAACACAACTGATTTTCTTCTTTCAGAACCTGCATCTCTCCCCATAATCAGATGCGGGGGATCCAGAAGAGAGGGTGATTGTGGTCTGAAAAGAACGTGAAATTAACTGAACTCAAAAGCACGTAAAACTCCAAGGGCACAGACTTTTTCGTTTCTCACCCCCCCACCCCGCCCCCACCACCAATGATGAGCTTGGAAAAACCCTGCTTGCATTTTGCCCCAGCTTCTAGCTTGTTTGTTTTAGAAAGTCCATGAGGCTTTGAGGGGAAATATAATCCATATGTTTGACGTCTGTTAGTTTAATTCATCTTCAGCTTGTTTACAGGAGAGATTTATTGTCTATGAAAATTTTATAGACCTCTTGGATAAAACTCCCTCCCTCATATATAGATGTGATGTGCTTTTCAAAGAGCAGGTTGGTGCTATGTGTATACACTGTCAGTTTCATCCCAACAGAAAAGGAGAATGTCAGCTCGTGTACACACAAGTAAAAGAAATTCACCTTTCACATTGCATCCCAGAGTGATACCCAGAGTGACGCTCATTCTAGTCTGTTTCTGAGCATCATCTCTGTGAATAACTCTGCAGCTGGTTTCACCAACTTCTTGGTACAGAGGAGCAATACTTATTCTGCAAGAAGACATTTACACTTATTCTGCAAGAAGACAGAAGCACAATAGAAAGGGTATCTGTGGTGTGGAGATGGGCCTGAGGAGAGGAGGTAAAAAGGGGAATGTATTAATGGAGAGTTAACAGAACGAGATGTTAGGTTTTAAAAAGGGAAGATAAAACCCCTGCTAATCAATTTAAGCCTCTCATTGTACAGATGAGGCTGCTGGGGCCTGAAGTCACACAGTGACAGATCCCAGGTCGGAACTTGGGTCTGTGAACGGCCATGTAGTGCCCCTCACATCATCCCAGGCTTTCTCAGTAGGGCTTATTTTCCTTGCTGTTTTCAGAGTGTGCACTGGGTCACCCCAACTAGACCCCGAGGTTGCTCAGGGGCTGAGCTGTCCCTTCTCCCTTTGTACCCCATCTCCAATGTGCCACTGCCCTGCCCCGAGCAATCTGAATAGACCTACAGTCTCTCAAAACCCACAGTCTTAGACTAGGGTTTGGTCATTTGCTTCTCTCGCCTACACATTTTCCCAGGAGTCATCACTTCCTCCATCATTTTATAGACAGCGAATATTTAGACACAGAAGGAGCCGAGGAGATTGCCTTGTGGACCCGCTCCTTCATTTTGTGAGTAATAGACATTTGGAGAAGGCCACTTCCACACTGAGACATTCTGATGTGGTTTAAAGAATGGACCATTAAATTCCTACCTTAAGAAAAAAATCTTCCTGGGGGCTCCTGGGTGGCTCAGTTGGTTAAGTGTCCGAGTCTTGATTTTGGCTCAGGTCATGATCTCTTGGTTCATGAATTCAAGCCCCGTGTCAGTGCAGAGCCTGCTTGGGATTCTATCTCTCTGTGCCGCCCACCCCCCCAAAATAAATAAACATTAAAAAGAAAGAAAAGAAAAGAAAAGAAAAGAAAAGAAAAGAAAAGAAAAATCTGCCCAATAACACAAACCACCACAGACACCCTCATGAATTCCTCCAAAGAGCAAGTCAACGATAGGAGGAGAAAGGCGACAAGGCTCAGGGAGGTCTTCAGTGAACGTGCATAGAACAAAGTTTTATACATTGATGGGTCATTTTTTTAAAGGAGCTTCCTAGTTTTAGCTTTTACATTTTTGGTCTATGATTCATCTTGAATTAATTGTTATATATGGCGGAGGTAGGAGTTACTGTGTTTGTTTTTTTCCCATACACGTATTCCATGTTCTAGGACTCTTTCTTGAAGACTTTCCATTTTCCATTGGATTGTTTCCATGTCTTTGTTGAAAATTAAAGGACTATATGAGTGCGGGTCCATTTCTGAGCCCCTTCTGTTTCATACATCTCTCTATTGATTCTTATGCTGGTTGAGTATCGTGACTTCATAGTTAGTCTTGAAATCATGCCTTGTAAGTTCTCCACTTTGCTCTTCCCTTTCAAGATTGTTTTAATATTCTAAGTTCTTTGCATCTCCATACACATTTCAGAATCAGCTTGTGAGTTTCTGGAAGGAAAAAAAAAACCCTACTGAAATTCTAACCAGATGATGCAGCATTTTTGTGAGCTTGTCAAAACTCCTGCTTCAAATACCACATGCTTTCACTCGTATGCAGAATCTAAAAAACAAAACAAATAAACGAACAAACCGCAGAAACAGACCCATAAGTATAGAGAACAAACTGGTGGTTGTCAGAGGGGCTGGTGTGGGAGCATGGGCAAAATGGGTGAAGGGGAGTGGGAGGTACAGGCTTCCAGTTATGGAATGAGTAAGCCACAGGGATAAAAGGTACAGCACCAGAAATATAGTCAATGGTATTGTAACGGCGTTGCGGGTAGCTGCACTTGTAGTGAGCACAGCATAATGTACAGACTTGTCGAATCACTATGCTGTGCACCTGAAACTTAGGTAACATTGTGTGTTACTTCATTGTGTCAATACTTCAATTAAAAAAAGAAACACCCCTGTTCTAAATTTTCAGCTATGCGTTTAATTAACGATGAAACTGAGACCTACAGGAAATCAGGAGACTTGCCGGAGGCCACAAGTCATACGGGGGCCAAGGGGGGCTCTGGGTGTCTCCACTGCCAGCCTGTTTACTTGACTCCTCATAGCGTTTTGTCCAAAAATCACTCAGCATCATCCAACGCGTGGACCAACACCCACAGGGATAAAGGACTATAGCTGATAAAAGCCTCAGTCAGGGCCACCTTCTCTACACACTGAATGGTTTTCCTATAGGGAAAAAATGCCATTCGTTTTCAAAGTGACAAAGTCTTATCTTGTCACCATGGTAACCCATCTTCTTCGGGCATCCTGACTGGCCTCTTTCTTGAAATAGCTTTTCTTTCAAGCCTCCCAGGCCTGAAAAGCGGAGCCTGACTGTTCGTTCTGATGCCCGCTGGAGGGGGCCAGCACAGGATAGAACAAGGATCCATGTCTTATGACTTCCCCCACACAGGGACCTGTTTGGGAGAGGAAAGTGTCCAAGATGACACTCCAAGGAGGCTGTGGACGGCAGGGGTTAACTTCTCAGAGTCTAGAGGGTGGACTGACTGGGTGCTGATGTGCATTGGTTCAAAGCCATAATTCTTGGCTTCAAGGACCTTTTGTCTACTTAAGTAATTGGGACGGAAACAAAGCAAGCCAAATTGTCAAATAGACACATGTCCTTTTCTCTAGGAAATCTCAGAGCCTTTGATTGGTAGCTCTGCCTGTGGTTCCCAAAAGGAACATGGCATGAAGAATTTCCCAAACTTACTTGACCACAAAGCCGATCTAATAGAATGTTGTTACTTTTATCATTCTTTTTCCAAAGCCTTGGTACCCCTGATGACAAGTAGCCATCCCCTTTGATAAATTCCATAGGCTGAACACTTGTTTATTCATGAAATACTCTTTATTAATACTTCCTATAGGAACAGGTCACAGTATTACTCCGCTCAGTGCTACCCCAAAGGCCCACAATGACCCTTACGTGGTATGGATTTTGGTGATATTGTCCTACAGGCCCACATCCCTTAATATCAAACGTTTATTTGAACTCACACAATAAAAGTATATCAAAGATGTCCTAGGTATTTAGACAGATGCTTTATATCCTGGCTAGAACTAATCTGAGCTAGAACAGAAATTGGATTGTGAAGGGGGAGAGAAGCCCTTGACAAAGAACCCATGGGGTAGTGTGTTTGGGGGGATGGGAGGGCATCCACTGAGGGAGATCTAAGAGAGACATCAAGGCTGGGGCCACGAGGACATTTCCCATATCATGTGGTCTAGAAGCCAGAAGGAGAGCCCCTTTCTTACATTTGTCCTGGGTTTTGAGAGTACAGGCTATTGGATTTTGAAGAAAGTGCAGTTGGGACCCCATTTAGGCAAGAGGTAGAAAATCCTAACCTGACAAGAGTAACTTATCCACTTAGAATTTTGACTGAGGCCTAAAAGAAACAAAAAGCAAACTTGTTGGGTTAGAAACACCCACAGAGCAAGTCGAACTTCCCTGAATCCACACAAGTCCACCCCAGCAGCCTTGCTGGTAATTGTTCACCACTCTGATCTCCTGTCCCTGCTCTGATCCCTGGGCTATCCTCTGGTGCCAGAACATTCCCTATATGTAGCAGCTCTAGAATGGAACAAGTCAAACCCAAAGTCTCTAACTCCATTTGATAACCAGTCAGGATATGCAGGTCTTTATTTGGAAACTGCCCCTAGTGCCAAAAGGTGCCAAGATCTTTTAACTCTTCATAGGGCCAAGATACCCGGCCAGGGCTCTCTACCTAAGAAACCAGAACAACAGGAAAGAAGCTTGGGTTATACACCAGGCATTTGCGTTGAAATTGTACATCCTATATTCCTTCAGCCAACCTGATTTCCATCAGAAGAGAATAGTTTTGGGCATCTAAGCAGTTATCCCAGAGACTGAGAACACCCTTTGCTGAAAACACCCCTCCAGAGAGCCCTCCCCGGTTATCCCAGCCTGCAACATTCCCATATCAGACGCCCTACAAAATGTTCTAGGCCCAGTGCTAGGCCTTAGACCTTTATCCCAACTCCTCATTCTTAGTGTGGACAGGTAGGGAGGAGAATCAATTCACCCTAGAGTTGGAATAGCATATATATGACACTCTTACCCCCACTCCCATCCTGGCCTGCGACAGACAATATTAATCAACCACTTGTTCTTTTCTTCTGAGCCCAGATATGTTCTCAAAATCCTTCTGCACAGTAATTGATAGGAACTAGAATCTAAGATGAACTACATTCTTCATTCCTGTTCTAGAGATTGCAGTGTGCTATTAAGAATGTACCATGAAAGAGATACAGGTTAGAATTGTTCAGAGGAAGGAAAGAATGTTTCATGCCTTTCTTTGATTTATCAGATATCTATTGAGCATTTACTCTGTACCAGGCTCTAGGCTCAGATGATCGAAAGCGCCATGAGAGTACAGAATAGGGGTGACCAAATCAGACTGGGGGGGTCAGAGGAGGCTTAACAAGAAGGAAAATTTTTAAGGAAGTAAAGAAACTAGATAAATTTGGAGGCAGAGTGGGGGAAAGCATAGCAGACAGTAAGAACAATTTATGTCAAGGCACAGATGTACAACAGCTACACAGAAGTTTGATGACTAAAGTAAAGGGTATCACAGTGAAACAACAGGAAGTGAGTTTTTTATGTGTATTTCTCAGAACTGTGTGACTCAGGGTGTGGTTTGTGGACCAGCAGCATCAGCATCACCTGGCAGCTTGTTAAAAATGCAAAATTTCAGGCCCAATCCCAGGCCCACTGAATCAGAAACTCTAAAGAGAAAGCCAAGGGAGGTGGGGTTTAATGCACCTTCCAGCCCAACATCCAGAAGCACTGCTCCAAAATGATGATCAGTGCCATTGCAAATCATTGACTTCACCTCCGTGTCCCTTGGGGACACCCACCATCCCAACTGGGCCCAGCATTTCCCCCACGGCACTCAGGGTCGCTTCCTCCCGTTTGACCTGACTCCGTGGAAGCTGGTGCCACCCGGGGTTTCAGACTCTACGTGTTAGTATGACTTTGATTCCCTCCCCCACACCATCTGACACATCCCATCTGCCCTCATGTCCTGGGAGCTTGTTAGTCTGACTAATAACCTGAATCCACTCAATATGGATAAAATGTCAAGAGACGAGATGACAGTGGGCATTGCAAAGGAGGCCATGTCAATCTCTTCAACCAGATGGACCTTTCTTCCTCAACCCCCCACTAGGCAAGGATGGAGGGCCCAGGCTCCCATCCTGACTTCTCCTCTTTCTTGCTGTGTGACTTTGGGTGAGCTGTTTAAGACCTCTGTGCTTCGGGCCCTTCAGATGTGAAACAGAGGTAGTATTGGTATTTATCTCATAGGGTTGTTGTGGGGATGAATGAGTTCATACAGGTATAATAATTATTAATTTGTTAAAGTTATAATAAATAAAAGTATTAAATCATTTCAAAATTATTAAATGAATAAGAAAGGTTAATAAAATTAAAGATTATTTAGAATTGAAATTATTGAAATAATAATATTTTAAAATACTAAGTGTTATTATCATCATCATTATTATTAATTATTATTATAGCCATTACATTATTCACCCATTGCCATAGCCTCCCGTCCTCCAGTCTCTCTTCATTGCTCTTGGCCTTACAACCTAGCCCACTGCATATCGTGAGCATGGCAGCTTTGTATTGAACAGGTTATTCCCCTCCTCAAAAGTCTTTAGAGGCTCCCCTTGCCCATCTTTATCATGAATTCTGCATTTTTTTGGTAGAGTAATGGAACCCATTGCTTCCAATGGACTCTTACAGATAGTAGCAGACCTTCTTTGGTTGAAGTCAGGGGGTTGGAATGCCCTTCCAGCTTCTCCCTTTGCCTTTCCTTGCCCACCAAGAGACATCCCCGTGGAACTCTGGGATCCAAGGAATGCAGCACAGAGAATTTGGCTTATGAAATCCAAACAGCAATCATTTTGCCCATTTGCTCCAGGATTATGGTCTCCTTCCCAGGAAAGAAAAACACCATGTGCAATCACACCTCACAGCTTTACTCCAACTGTTCTCCTGGTCCACCCATCAGGATGTTGGGCCTGAATTTCCCCCCTAAGTCTGGTCTCACTCTGCTATGTGTCCTCCCGGTCAGCCCAGCCCTGAGGGACTGTTCCTTCCTCTTGACCCTGGTCTCTCTTGTACTTGTCAGACACCCTCCCGCAGGCAGGGAACAACAGACCCTGGGGAGCTCTGAGAACAGAGGAGCCTAGGAGGAGCTATTTCCAACTCAGAATGTTCTGGCCGGTTGCCCAGGCTTTGTTCCGATTTCTGATGTTCTTTAGAATCTTCTCATTACATCACCGGGAGAAGCACAATTAAGTGCTACCCTCTTCCTTTCTTTTTAATAACTCTTATTGTGTTTCCTGATTACCAATGTAATATATGGCCAATGTATTGGAAGAAATTTGTAAAATACAAACACAATTCTTTAAAAAAGAAAAGAAAGATAAACTTCATTAGATTTGAGAAACAGTTGTTTTAGAAGGAATTTCTGCATGTTGGGAAGAGGAGGGCTGGTAGGTAGAATGATGAGCCTGAGAACTTTCCACACCTTAATCCCTGGGGTTGTGGATATACTGAGATCTCATGCCTGTGACTATGTTACCTTGCAGGGCCAAAGGGATTTTGCAGATGTAAATGTAATTATGTTCATTTCTTAGGCTGTGTAACAAAGTACCACAAACCGACTGGCTTAAAAGAATAGAAAAGTCCTAGATCAAGGTATTGGCAGGCCCATGCTCTCTCTCCTAGCTTACAGTTGTTACCAGCAACCCTTGGCATCCCTTAGTTTATGGTTACTTATCTTCAGTCTCTTCCTCTGTCATCGCATGGCTGTCTTTCCTCTGGGTCCACAGGACATTCTCTTCTCTCTGTTTCATTGTCTCTGGGTCTCTTTTTATTAGGACACCAGTCATATTGGATTAAGGGTCCACCTTACTCCTCATCTGACCTCATCTTGAATAGACATGCAGAGACCGTGCTTCCAAATAAGGTCATATTCACAGGTATCAAGGGTTAAAGCTTCAATATATTTTGGGGGGAGACACAGTTTAACTCACAACAGCGTTACTGGTGAGTTGACCTTCAAATAGGGAGATTATCCTGGATTATCTTGGAACGCCCAATATAATCACATGCATGCGTATAGGCAGAGAACTTTCTCCTGCCAGAGTCAGTGAGATGCAACACCAGGGAAAGACAGAAAGATTCCAAGCTTGAGAAAGTTTCCACATGCTGTTGCTCGTTCTGACATGTAGGGAGCCACGTGCAAGGAACAAAGAAAGGCCTCCAGGAGCTGATGATGGCGCCTGGCCGACGCCAGAGAGGAAATGGGGACCTCGTTCTTCCCACCGCAAGGAAGGGGATTCATCCAACAACCTAAGTGGGCCTGGAAGTATATGGTTCCCCAGAGCCTCCAGAAAGGAATTCAGACTTGCCGATACCAGGTCTGCCTTGGGAGACGTGGAGACCTGGCGACCTGGAGACCTGGAGTGGAGCAACCAGCAGGGTTTCGCCGTGCCTAGTTTATCACCTATGGAAACTGAGAGATGATAAACGGGGTTAAGACCCTACATTTGCCGTAATCTGTTAAGCAGCGACAGGAAAGGAGAATATAAGGAATAACTCCAGCTTTCTGTCTTGAGCACCCAGGTAGGTACGGTTGTCTCTGGTGGGGAAAACCCGAGAGAAGCAGTGAGGTGGGTGAGGCTGCCAAGAATGGCAGCGTTCACAAGATCTAGGAAAAAGCGCTGGGAGCACAGCAGGGTCACAGCTGGACTCATGAGCCCAAGGTTTAGCAGAGGCCGGGGGTAGAGTTACAAATGTGGAAGTTGTGGCCCAGAGACAGTGTTCACAGTGTTCACCGTGATCACCCAGAAGAAGGGAAGGCGGTGAGCCCAGATGGAGCCTGGGAACTTCCAACCCTGGCTGAAACTGAGTTGAGGAGAGGAAGGGCAACCAACAAAGAGACTGGAAGAAGTGGCCTCGCAGGAGAGGAGAGGTCAACGTGGTGGTCAACAGGATGCATGATGGGAGACATCTAGTAAAATGAGGACTCAAAAAATCCATTTCAGCATCCCATACAACAAGCATACACCCACCATTTGACACACCAACCCCATTCATTGGGTTCTACCCGGAGAAATGAAAACGTATGTTCCCTCAAACACCTGTATATAAATGTTTAAAGCAGATTATTTATTTATTTATTTATTTATCTATCTATTTATTTATTTATTTAGAGAGAGAGGGACAGGTGCAGAGAGAGGACAGCAGAGAGAGGAGTGCAAAGTAGGATCTGCACTGTCAGTACAGATCAGTCCGGATGCAAGGCTTGAACTCACGAACCATGAGATCATGACCTGAGCCACCCAGGCACCTTATTGTAGCTTTATTTTAATCACCCAAACCTGGAAACAACCCAAAAGTCCTTTGACAGGTGAATGAACAAGCAAACCATGGTTCATCCATACAATGGAACACTACTCAGTCCTAAAAAGGAATGGACTATTGATACACCCAACAACTTAGATCCAAATCTGTGTGCTGTATGATTCTGTTTATGTGATATTCTCAAAAAGACAAACTACAGGTGCAGAAAGCAGACCAGTTGCTGCCAGGGTCCGAGAGAAACGATGATGACAAAGGGGTACCAGGAAGGAATTTTTTTTTGGGGGGGGTGTGGAACTATTTTATATCTTGATTATTGTGGTGATAGTTACATGACTCCATGCATTTCTCCAAGCAGAACTGTGCCCTTCAAAGTGTGAATTAACTTAAACTTAATTTTGTGGATGAAGGTAAATGTTAATTTAAAAAATACCCAAGGAATCTAGCCATTTGGAAGTCAGTGGTGACTTTCAGAAGAGCTGTTTGAGGGGACAGCAGGCTTGGAAACCAGCCCAAATAGGCACATGAGTGACTGGGGGGGGGTGGTGGCGGTGAAGGAGCAACCACCTGGATGCCAAAGGGAGGAGCAAGGGCAGAAGCTGGCAGGAGACCAAAGACTGAGGAAGGGGCATTTCTCATCCTCAGGAGCCAAGGGTTGAGTTGACCATGGCCCTTGGTTCATGACCCGCTCTCATCATCAGTTTGTGCAAGGCCCATCTCTGTAATTTCCCTTTAGTCTCTGATGCCCAAAGGCTCCCAGGCTAATGTGTTTGTTTCATGCTTGAATATGTATGTATGCATCTGTAAAATATGAAATGTTCCCCTACTTGTCTTGTATTTGTGCTTTTCATTTACATAAATGGCATTATGCAATTGGCCTCGTTCTGTTTCTCCTTGTTTTAAAAAAAGATCTCATGGCTCTACTGCACTGGCTTATTGCTCTGAGAGCAGTGTAGTATTCCTCAATGCGTGTCCTCTGTACTGCACCTTCCATTCTCCTAGCAATGGACTTAAGCTTGCCTGTAGCTGCTCTGGTGGACATTTTTGTGCACATCCCCATGTGACTGTGAACCAATTTACTTGCAGTATGTCCTCAAGAGTGAGATTGCTGGGTGAGAGTGTACTAAGCCTCAGTCATAACTGCAGACTCCTTCCCTGATCACTCTACCCATTTATACTGCCACCAACAGCATAGGGGCACTAAGAAAGGGACCAGGTTTTTCACATAGGATTGTGGGTAGATGGAATCTTTTCTTCCTCCATGCCTCAAGTTCCCACAGACAGAGGCAACTCCTACTCTTTTCCCCAGGAGAGAAATGTACTTGGAGACTGATTCTCCTCTCTCTGCCTTCCATTTCCAGAAGGAGTGGTTTGTGAGATTGATAGATTCATGAGTATTCAGAGTGTGTGTGCAAGGCCTGCATCTCCTGGGTGTTTTCTCTTTGGGATTCCCAACCAGAAGATAAGTCTCTGGGACTCCTCTCCTCCATACGGTTTACTTATACGAGCCAGCTCTACCCCATGTTGTGGGAGGCCTACAGTTCTACTGTCAAGGGAATGATGTATCAGGAAGCCCAGTTGGTCAAATCTTCATCCTCAAATGTAACTGCAGCAATCAAGCCGATATTTTGATTTCTCTTTGCTTTAATCCTATGGTCATCTCCCAGTTAGCATCAAACTCAGAGCTACAGTAAAACCTTGGTTTGCAAGCATAATTTCTTCCAGAAACATGCTTGCAATCCAAAGCACTTGCATATCAAAGCGAATTTCAAGAACCATTGGCTCAGTTGCGGTCACCATGTGATGCTGGGCATCACATATGACTTGTATTGCAAGACATCGTTCATTTATCAAGTTAAAATTTTTTAGAAATGTCTGTTCATCTTGCGGAACACAATCCAAGGTGTTACTGTATATGGGGGACAGGGTATGATTTGCCTTAAATCCTCAACGCATTGGTGCAAAGGCCTGAAGCCTTGAAGAATGGGTGTAGGGCCAAGCACTGGGGATTTAAGTGATTAAGGCTTGGACCTTGGGCTCATTATAAGACAAGGTCTCACAGTCCTTTGACTTCAGCAGACATGTTAAAATATGTTCCACAAACATGACATTCATTGCTGACTCTGCTCCCCCCTCCCACTATGGGGGACTTGGCCAGACAGAATCCACGGAAGTACTAGTAACCCGAGTTTGAAAAACAAAGAGGAGCCGGGGAAGAAATGAGGAAGAAGGCATTCATGCCCATCAAACACGGCTGACCCTCCATGTGGAGTAGATGCACAGGGACCCAGTTAAGAAACAGGTCCAAATGCTAAAACTCACCCAAGACGGTCTGATAAAAGGCAGAGGGAGACGAATACTGGAGGGTCACATGAATGTTGCAGCACAGTGGCAGGAAAGAGATTTGCAGCTGCCATCCAAGTGGCACACGTTCAAGGCTCTGGGAAAAATCAGACAACAGAGTTGGTTCTTACCAGGTCCCTGGTAGCTCAGGACCCAGTGTACTTCCTGCAGCTCCAGGTCTGGAATCTCACAGGGAGCTATTCCAGCGGAAGCAAACACGGGGACGAGGGGGCACCCCTCCCTTGAGGTAGGTTTCATGGGCTTGAGGAATGTAATACGGCTGCTCACAAGAGGTGTCAGAGGCTCTGTCTCTAAACGGCGTCCTTACTGAGTTCATCTTTAAATGTCAGGAGTATAAAATTCAAAATGGTTTTCTACCTGCAGGATATTAAAAAAAAGGAATACCTCAAATGACACTTGGTGACAGGCTAGGTTCATTCCATATAGTTAAAAATTTTGCTGAAAAATCAAAGCATCTGAAAAGCCACCCCATGGTAGAGAAGCAGTATATACAATGGACTTCTCCCACAGGTCTAAGGTTGGGGGCCCCAGAAGCAGAGCCTGAGACAAGGATTTTGGTCCCAGGAAACACGAGTAGGACACGAAAAGTGGAGTCGGGAAGGGAAGAAAATCAACAAAGGGATGCTGCTATGGGCAACTGAGACTCTCAGGGACTGGTTGTGTCCACTCGAGCCATGAGGAAGCTGGAGGGTTTACCCACCAACTCCTCCTGTCCGTCATTTAATTAAAGGCACTGCTTCTGAGGGTTTCAGCTCAATGGTACTTCTGGACAGCCCCATATGTGGTCTGAGCGCACTCCCACAACCAGAGAAAGCCCTCAGCTGGAGAGTCTCGGGTGCTTGCAAGAGGAAGTCATCAACATCACAGTCATCGTGAACGCTAAGAGGATGCAAAAAGGGCACCAACTACATTTGGAAAAACAACGTGTTCTAGTCAGCCTCTTGATGAGAAAATTTCTCCCAGCTGAGGGTCATTCTCATGACACGTAGCCTGCGTAGCCTGAGGCTGGCATCAGGAAGCTGAAGCCCAGATTTTTTTTTCCCTCTACCCTCCCTCAGACACTGCTGAATCGATACTGTTTCAGCAGGGGTAGTGTATATTTGGATTAATGTAAATAATGGGTTCTGCTTGTGATAACACAAAAGGCTTTCTGAATTTCCTGAGCATACATCAATGCCGTAACAGTCCTGTGCATCCTCTAAAGTTTCTTTGCCGTAAAGTGTGAGCACTAGACGTTGGGTTGCATGAATCAACTCAGATGTCCTGAAGGAACTGCATCCTGTCCAATGAAAGTTGCCCCCCAAACTATGACAGCAGAGGGGCTTAGACTCTACACAGGCACCTGAGTGAGACCCCTAATGGCTGAGGCCACAGAGTGAACATTGACAAGGGTGATTTAGGATTTTAATTTTTGTGAAGCTCTTAACAATTTTTATTTCCAGTGTCTCAGATGATGTTTACAAGCAGGTGTTTGGGTATTGGATAATGGAAGCTTGAACTGAATCCCATCATTCAAGTGTAGGACAGTTTTCTCTCACCACCATTATAATAAGAGAGGTTTTAAAATCTATCATCTGAGCTCATTTCATGACCTCAGCTGAGCCATTTGTACAATGAGGCATCCCCTGAGATGGGAACGCCAAGGGAGTGAACCCCCCCGTATAGGATGTAGGTCTTAGAGTTGATTTAGTTAATGTATGGTGCTGATGCATTTCAGAGCCTTTAGGGAAAGCACTAAATTGCCCACCCTTGTGTTTTAGAAGATTCTTTTGATGTCAAGACACAACACAATGACACTCGGATAGATGAAAGGCAGAACTCTTTGTTACTTACAGCTCCGAATGAAAGAAGGCTTCCAGAATGAAAGAGCCCTACACACGGCAGGTTCACCCAAGCCAAGGTAACAGCAGGTCTGAGCTGAGGGGGCAGCTTATGCCTGGCAAGCGGTGTGGGGATGGCTCGGTTACTTGGGCTCTCTGTGGATTGTTTAATTTGAATAATCTCCTGGGCACCGGGGCATAGGTACTGTCCCTACTTGTCTGGGACCTGTCCCCAGAGCACTCAGGGCTGGTACATATGGCCTGGAGGATGAAAGCCTGATAAAGGAAGAGGTCAGGAGCGTGGGCTTAATCGGCTGCTCAAAACAGGGGAACTGACCAGCCTCCAGCCAGGGCTTCAAGACTGGGTCAGAACAGCATAAACAAATAAGTCAAACAACCTATATGACTCCTGGTCTCAAGGTGGTGAAAAAAAAATAGCGGCTGGTGTCGGGGAGTGGCTACATGACTGCGGCACCGAGCACTCCCTGATAGACTGACTGCTCATCTCCTCCCCTGAAGAGGTGGCCACACCCCTGGTGGACCATGAGTTTAGACCCAGTGTCAGTGGACAAGACTCGGATATGTCAGAGGGTGCCATCTTCTCCCTGCTTTCCTGCCGTTACACCAGGACGGATCCTCACGCTTGTGAAGAGACCAGCACATCCTTGGGAAGGGGTAGGGGTAGGATTAGGGTTAGGGATAGGGTTAGGGTTAAGGTGGAAGCCTCATGATAGCAATAGTGCCCGTATAGAAAAAGAAAGCAAAGAGCTTTCTTCCTCTGTCTCTGGTTCTCTGTCTCTCTGTCTCTCTCTCTCTCCCATGTAAGGATATAACAGAAGCCAGGTATCCGCTGGCCAGGAAGAGGGCTCTCCCCTAACCCTGGATCTGCCAGCTCCTTGACCATGGATTTTCTGGCCTCCAAACTGGAATAGAAAATGTTTGTTGTTGAACCTCTCGGTCTAAGACTTTTTCATTACAGCAGGCTGAAGTGACTCTGACGCCATGAAATTCCCTTTGTTGGCGTGTTCGTTCTATCTCTAGCATAGCCACGTCCTCAAAGCTTGATTCGTTCTCCAGCCCTGCTCATGCTCCTACCCACACCACAGTGCTAGAAGTTCCTTCCTCTTCCTCTTCCTGCTCACCTCACTGTACATTTCTATCCATCTCTATACCTCATAGGTGTTCAGGGGGAGATTGTTGTCTGTCTTCCCCTTGTATCTCCACGGCCTGGCATCGTGTGTGACCCCTGTTAGGTGGTCAACAAACGAGGGAATGGTTACTCGGCCAGCGTAAGAAAGCAAAGGGCGAACTTGACTCACAGGTGTTGGGAAAGATGCATTCACTTGGTGTGCCCAATGTAATTACAGGTCCTGGGTGATTTAAAGGCTGTTTCTGCAGGAGCCAATAAATCTTTTATGAAGGCCTTGTCGTCCAGCATAATTGCCCAGCTTGTCTTTGGCTGTTTAAATGCACCAGGTTATACCATCTGAGACTCTGGAAGTCCAACCAATGATCCTGCACAGCCGGGAACACTCAGGCACGGGGTGGAGGGGACAAGGCCCACTGTGGAGCCTTGGCAGAGGCTCTCATGGGAGGAGGGGGTCCACACAGGCTACGAAAACTCAGGGGTCAGAGAGGGGGAGTGTGGCAGATTGCATTAATTGCCCCGATGCTTACCCCTCCCTGAATCCAAGTCGTTTGCCATGTGGCTTAGTGAGTGTATATTCCCACCTCCACCCTCCAGGGAAGGAGGCAGGAGCAGAAGTCCAAGGAATTTTCCTTGGCTCATGCTTCCTGTCTGGAGCTTGTTCTTATCAGCGCCTGAGAGCAGAAGGCATCCAGCCACTCCCATCAGGTACAACATCCGGGCTCTGGGCAGCTGCTGGCTGGGGAGCAGGAAAGCTGGGTCCTAGCTGCAGAGGGTCTGCAAGGTGTCCTGGTGCAGGCAGTCCCTGCTCCTGTCTAAACGTCAATGTCCCCAGCAACAAAGCAGGGCATTGCACGAACGTCCGTATCCTTCAGGATGGGCTAAGTTATGCAAAAATAACAGCCCCCCTTCTTCAAATTTCAATTGCCTTCAACACAAGCCAAAAAGGTTGAGGTTTATTGGTGTTATCCTCACCGAGGACCCAGGGTGACAGAGTGGCCGCGCTCATTGTTGCTAGTCACCGAGGCAGGGGACAAAGAAGGGGCAAGGCATGCACACTGGTCCTTGCAGCTCCTGCCTCGAAGGGACCTGCTTCCACTCACTTTTCACGGACCAAGGCATGTCCATGACCAAATTCAACCTCAAACGGGCAGGGAGATACAATTTTACCCTGCGTCTGGAAGGAGAAAGACAGGGAACATTTGCAAACAGGTCTGATGGCTACTTTGCTCTCCAGACAGCCTGATACTTTTAGTGTCTTAAAATATTAAATGTATGGGGCGCCTGGGTGGCTCAGCTCCTTAAGGGTCCAACTCTTGATTTCAGCTCAGGTCAGGTCTTGATCTCACTGAAGCCCCACATCAGACTCTGCGCTGATAGCCCAGAGCCTGCTTGGGATTCTCTCTCTGCCCCTCCCCTGCTGTCTCGTTCTCTCTCTCTCTCTCAAGGATAAATAAACGTTTAAAAAATGAAATGTATCATTCTTCCAGCTGCAATCATCATAACTGTCCCTTCGTCTATCTCTCCTATAAGGTGGCTTCTCAATTATGTGTTTGTAATCCACATACTGACTGGGGCCACCTGCCTTCAAGATTTAAATTAAACTGGCTGAATCCCTGTCTCTCTTCCGGTGGCAAGTCCAATGCCCTTCTCCAAGCCTTCTGTGAATTGCAAGGCCACCTCCAGCAAGTCTCATCCTCACTTGCATGTCACCCGCAGTAGCTTTCCTCTCCTCCCTTCTCCATTCTGACATGGAAAAAAAAACAAAAAAGCCCCCTTTTCCTTGATCTCCCCTGAATTGATTCACGCAGACTTGGCTGAAGGTTGGTGCGGGGGAAGGATTACATCACGGAACACGAGCACCCCCCACCCCCTGCCAAATGAATATCAGACGTTCCTGTTCTCCTGAGACTTCAGGTCACCCTGCCACTGGGAATTTCTCTCTGGGCTTCGCTCTGCAGGAGAAACTCTTTGCCGTTGGTTATATCCCCTCTCCTGACAGCTTCTACCCACTCTTTCTTATGCACAGCAACATAGCCCCCTACCCTCCGCTAGGTTCCACGGGTATGTTACACACAGAACACTCAGAAGCGTCTGCTAACCAAAGCACATCTACGGTGGGTCCTGGGCCGTTGGGAAGACCAGGGTCGAGGCTCTGAAATTCCAGTCCCCACCCGCAGCCCTGGTCCCCTCCATAAGGGGAAGGGAGCAGTATAGAGATTTATGTGTCCGCGGATCCCGGCATTGCTGCCTTCCCTTCGCTCCGTCCCTTAAAAGGCAGAAGTTGCTGAAGTCCGTTTCGGTTTTAAATAACTCTCTCTCTCTCTCTCTCTCTCTGTTAAATACAGACTCACTTGTTTTTATGAAGCACTCGTATGTGAATGCCAGGTCGCGCGCCCCACCCCCACCCGTGCGGAAGGTCCCAGGCTTCTCATCAGGGTACAGATAAGGGAACGGACGAGAAGCCCTTGCCTGGGTCTCCCGCGCGGCGCCCACGTGGAGCTCAAACCTGGGTCTGTAGCACAAACCCCCCTTTCTCCTCCGTCAAACTGCATCTTTCTGACCTCCTACCCTTTACAAGGAAAGCCTCTGCTTAAAGGAATTCAAGGCCTCTGCTTAAAGGAAGTCAAGAGGTGAATTTCAGGAGTGTTTCCTGCCATCACCCGCCTCTTTGCTTCATCTTGAAATACATGTTTCAGCCAGTGAAGGGGACGTCCACCCCCATGTGCCAAGCTCCGCCGTCTGCACCGGGGGAGAGCAGGGAGGATGGGGAAGGGCTTGTAGTTGAGCCATGGAGGGTACCGCTGTGCCGGAAACAGGGTTTCCTGACGCCCACCAGTGGCCCCCGGGCTCCCTGGGGAGGGTCCCGCGGGGAGGTCGGTGGGGGCTGAAGGCCGGGTATGGGCTGGACTGTTCACAGTCGCTTCAAGGAGAGCTTGCCAAGTTTCACCTGTCCATAGGGGCAGTTAATAAACATTCCCTTACATTTTCCTCTCATTCCCCCAGAAACTTGGGCCCCATCCTACTGCAAAGTTTGATAGCGTCTCACGGGCAGGCTAGGGGCAAACTGCTGGCCTGGTGGTGTAGGACTGATCCCTTCCACTGGACCTCACACCTTGAGAAATGCTCAAATATCCCCATTTCACACATGGGGAAATGGGGAATCCCAGGAATAAAGGACTCACCCTAGATCTCCCAATTCCTTGGTGACAATGGTGAGACTCGGTCTGCACGTCACCAGCAATCCAGTCCTGAAATGCTCCTGGACCCCAAGCCTGCCCCACGGGACCCCAAGTCGCCCGGATGTGGCAGCCAATTGCAACTCCAGCAGACGTCACAGTCAGAGCCGGGCGCGGGCAGACCCGATGCTTTTGGCAGGGTCTCATTAATGAGGGTCGGGTTGCATTTCTCCCTGTGGGTATCTGGGACCGGCAACAATTTTACCACAAAATAATGTCATTCTCTACTTCTCGGAGAGGGCATAATGCTTCCCATTGTGAACTAGTGGTGTCCTTGTTTCTGCAGATAATTTATATAGGGAAAATTCCTGGTCTGGTGCCGTATCCTCGCTACCAGGACGCCCTAATAAATTATACTGGAGCTGAAAATACCATGTGTTTTCCGCACCACATTTACTCTCCGAGTCCTGCATTTTCTAAGAACATAAAAGAATGTACTTCAGAAAAAGCTGGATGCTAAAGAAAGGGAAACCGCTCCAAGATGGTAACACCCTGCAGTTTCGAAGGGGCTAATGCTGGTGGTGACCGCTGAGAAGTGGCTTTCAACGCTCTCGTTTTCAAAGCATCTCCTTCCCGGTCAGCTCACGGCCAGTCTCCCTGCGGCTGCGGGAAGCAGAAGGTTCGTGATTTCCCCTGTGCTGTGAGTGGGAAGACAAATCCACGGTGGTGCGGCAGTTCACGGCGGGTTTCTGCTTCCCGGGCTTGGCACAGGTCACTGCGGTGAATCTCGGGCAAACCGTCCTCCTCCTTTGCTTTCCTGATCACAGGCATTACCCTGTTGCAGTGTAATGGAAAGAGCTCTGAAGCTTTGGATTCAAATCCTGCCTCTGTCGCTTAATGCAGAGGGATCAGGGCACTTTGCCCCCCTTCTTTGAGGCTCAGCTTCCTCATCCATACAAGGAAGACAGTGGAACCAAGGCCAAGAATAGAGGAGAAAAATATGGATTCATTTTCATAATGAGGACATTTGATCCTACGTGAACTACTTCCGAAGGACTTGTCTCTAAAGGGGGACCTGTCTCTAAAGCCACTTTGCCTGCCCAGAGTCCATCCAAAGGAAGGGTGGGAGGCAACCCCACTTCCTGCTGTGGGAATTGGGGAAATATTTCTTTTTCCATGTCTCCTGACAGCAAAATATGGGTTCACGGCCTAAGCATGGCCAATCAGGTCTTCAAGCCCAGGATTTTGACTCTAAAGAGAGTGACACAAAGGGGTAGGGTCCGTTGGAGGTTTTTTCCACGTGACTGGCTGGAATAGAGGATGTCAGAGACGGCATCATGCAGGCTGTGGTGGGGGTGCCCACTGCGGCAGGGACCGAGTGTCCCGCAACGGAGGTCTCACGGGCAGACATTTTCTATGGTCTCACGTCTTCTGTGAGCTGCCCAAAGCCCTTCCGATGAACTCCACGCAGGCCTAAGTTAAGCGGAAGCGGTTCCCGTTGCTTCTAGCCAATAGTTCTGACTCCCAGATTCTGTCAAATGCTCTACTGAGAGCATAGGGTAAACGTGACACTTAAAACGTGAACTGTTTCTCAGTTGTAGGCTAAGTAGGAAATGGACAGTTTAGTTTTGTCAGACTTTGCCATGATTCCCAGGTCTTTCAGCCAAGGGTCTCACTCAGAGGAGAATTTCTCCTGGTTATTTGCTGCCAAGTGGTCAGCATTCATTACTAATCAGTTCACATTCATTGGGCTCCTACTGTGTGCAAGAGATTCAGATCCGAATTAAGACTCAAAGAGCACACAGGTAAAGTCGGGCTTTTCTTTCAGTCACTGGAGCTTTCCAGTTACCCCCAATTCAGCTCCTAACGGATGGTAGCATGTCTGCTGAATTCTTCCCTTCAATTACCAATTTGCAAAACAGCTATTTCAAAATGTGATGAATGCGGGGTTTTTTGTTTTTTGTTTTTTTTCCTGCTCTCTCCTTCTCTCTCTCTCTCTCTCTCTCTCTCCTCTCTCTCTCTCTCTCTCTCTTTCCTCTCATGCTCTCTCTTTTTAAGATAAACCAGCAGTAAATGACATGATTGGGTCATATGGGAATGTTTGAACATGGTCTGGATATCGATGATACAAAAATGTGCTCTAATAGAAAGTACAGATTGTAACCCCAAAAAAGCACATTAACAAAACTCTGTGATTTCATTTATTACCTGTATGTGTGACACATACACAAAGGAAAGATCTGGAAGGGTATACACCAGCATGCTTCAGTGGATCCCCTGGTGGTGAGAATGTCTTAATTTTTAAGTGCTTGCTTATCTATATTTTCTGATTTTGTACAATTTACCTGTACTGCTTGGGTACTAATGAAAGGCTATTTTTAAAAAGAAAAGAAAAGGGAAATAAACAATCTAGCACAATACCCAGCAAATGCTAGGCACTCCAGAAATAGAAGCTATTAAGAAAGGTCTCCTTACTAAGACAACTATATATAAATATTCTGGTAGTTACCAATTACTTAGAAAAAAACGATGCACCATCTAGAGCAAATTTGGAGACAATAAATATTTGGATACAACCAGATACTTAACTGTCCCAACCACTGCTTAGTCTAACTTTGTTTTGCTCGCCTCTGATTTATAACCGGTAACTTTTTCTTCACAATATTTTCTGGCTGTCCTTCAATAAATGGAAATATACAGCCTCATATTTAATAGATAAAAAGGTTTTCATTCTATGAATGTGCCATCATTTATTTCAAGGTTTCTCAGCCTCAGAACTTGCCGGTATTTGGGGCGGACAGTGGTCTGTCGACCCATACCTCGTGGAGTGCCTACCAGCACCCTTGACCTCTACTCACACGATGCCAGTAGCACTCATTTCTCCCCCAGGGTATCAATCCAAAGTGTCTCCGGACATTGCCAAACATCCCTTGGTGAGAAAACCCACATACGTATATCTGTGTTTGACAACCACTGCTTTAACCACTTCCCTCTTGGTGGATAGATAGGCTGTTACACATTTTCCGCATCACAAGCAATGCTATGCCAAACCTACCTTGTATGTTTACATCTTTGCCCATTTGTCTGATTATCTTAGAATATGTTCCTAGTGGGACACGTGGGTGGCTCCATGGCTTAAGCATCTGACTTCAGCTCAGGTCATGATCTCACAGTTTGTGAGTTCAAGCCCTGCGTTGGGCTCTGCGCGGACCGCTCGAAGCCTGGAGCCTGCTTCAGATTCTGTCTCCCTCTCTCTGCCCCTTCTCCCCTCACACTCTGTCTCTCTCTCTGTGTCTCTCAAAAATAAACGTTAAAATTTTTTAAAAAAATTATATGTTCCTAGAAATAAAACATCTGGGCAAAATATACGGACACAATCAGATTAAACTGATCTGATTATACCTATACTCCCACCTATCGGCATATAGACACCACACCCAAGAGTATTTTATTCTTGCTAACATTTGCCAATCCAAACACTTAATAATAGTTTATAGATATCATTTTCCATACAAAGGATAACATTTTTGTGTGTTATTAGTTACTTGTATTTCTTCTTTTTTGAACTGTTTAAGGCATTTACCCATTTTTCTTTTAAAGTACTCATCTGGGGGTGCCTGGATGGCTCAGTTGGTTAAAGGTCCGACTCTTGGTTTCCGCCCAGGTCATGACCTTGAGGCTTTGTGGGTTTGAGCCCTGCACAGAGCCTGCTTGGGATTCTCTCTCTCTCCTCATTCTCTGCCCCTCCCTTGCTCGCTCTGTCTCTGTCTCAAAATGAGTAAACTTAAAAAAAATAAAGTGCTCATCTGGATATTTATACATTAATGATGCTAATTAACCTTTTGTTTATTACCCATACTGAAAAACCTTTTCTAGCTTACTAATTGTATTTTAAGTCTGTCATTTTTGTTACCGTACTGAAAATGTTTTTAACTCACAGAATCTTACCAGTTTTCCACTTGGGGTTTCTGGACATGGTGTCTGATTAGAAAGGGTCTTCGGTACTCAAAGATTATTAAATGGTCAGTTATTTGTGCCTACACAATATTTTGTCTAATGATTTAAAATACCAACATCACTATATGCCAAATTCTGTGTCTGGATGTGCTAATCTATTTCATTGATCTATCCATTTTGTCCTACCACGTTCTTATTATTAACTTGGCTTTAAAATATCTTTTAATATCTGGCAAGGCGAGTCTCTTTATATCAATTTTCTTTTAAAAATCGGATGTTCTCGTACAGTGACTATCATTACACTTTTTCAGAATAACAGTTTACTCGCATTTTTTACTTTTAAGGAAAAAATGGTACTTTTTTTAAGGTTTCAATAATAGCAAAGACACCTTGCTTTACAAAATCGTTAGAAACGAGAGAAAGGATGTTTTTGAAGGAATAAATCCATGGAAATACCAGGGGACAAAGAGTGCCAGGTGGACCAGAAATTAGGAGGCATCCCTGAATTATATAAAAGACAGATGGAATTGGATTGAAATGTGGAATGTGGATTGAACACGGCCCAAAATGTGTTCAGAGAAACTTACTGCCAAGGTAGGAGTTCCCATAGATGTGCCAAGCTAAAGAGGCAATACGTGAAATGAGCAGATCAAAGACACACGGAAGGAAAATTCTGTGGGGATCACCTCCATATTCTTCCTGTCCCTCTCCCTCTCCATGGTACTGTAGCGCTGAGTGCCAGTGTTTTTATCTGTGAGGCTGGTGACTCCCAAAAGGAGCAGGGAGCCACCAAGCCCAGGAAATAGCTCATCACGACTGCCCGCGTATCCATCCTTGCCCCCACTGGAGGCAAGCTACAACGGCAAATGCACCCTTTACAAAGAGACTAACAGGAAAAGACAAACAAATAGGTACACAAATCAGAGTAGCCAAACACTTGAGTCAAACTTAACACCATTCACCAAAGGAACCCAACTCAACAAAGAAGAAGAGCCAGCACCTGGGGAAAGAGAGTTCATGTCGCAAGGAGAAAGAAACATCTACTGAACAAAAACATGCTCTCTGATAACAGAACCAGTTGGGGAGAACGGGTGAGAACTGGGAGAAAGAGCCAATGTACCTTCTAGTAAAGATGTCCAGCTGACTATAGGCAAGAATCACCTGCACTACTCCAATATGCAGACGTGCTACGGACACGGTGTGATGTTTAAATACATATCACTGAACTCAGGTTAAAATGGAAACACTTCCAGGTGTCAAAAATGAAGGGAGAACCTATGGTCATAGCAGTGAGTGAAAATGGATCCACACTCTCCCTCAGTGAATTGAGGATAGGGACTAAGATGGGGATTCATGATTCATGATGAGGAACTTGAACCTCACATCCTGTGCATCACAGGGAGCCGGGAAAATAATGATCTATGAATGAGGACAGAAAATCGTTGCCTGTTTATCCTTCCCAAGCCATATGATGAAATAGAAATAGAGTCACTGGTGAGTGACCAGAACGTGGATTTGTGCCAAGCTTGGGCATAAGCCTAATTCCCATACTCCTGGCAGTACAGGGGGAAAGATAGGTGTGTGGTTGGGGGGAGGGGGGAATGAGCATTTAACGTGTACACATTAAAAAAACATGGTTCTAATGACTCATTCCTTGAAGAAAAATTCAGCATGAAAATCAGGAAATACCTAGGATGAATGAGTGTGAAAGAAGGCAAAATTTATGGAATGCAGCAAAACGTATTAAAGGAGAATATGTCTATTAGATGTTGGAGCTCCTAGACTGATTCTCTGTGATATTTATCTGTTCTCCTTATCAAACGGTAAAAAGATAGATCTTTTTCCTCTCCATTTGGAGAAATTTCCTTGACATTAACTGCCAGCTCATTTTTTCCCCCACTTAGATATTTAATTTCCAAGAAGTTCTTTCTTGTTCTTTGATTATTCCCTTTTGTAACAACCTATACCTCCTTTATTGACGCCATGTCTTGACAAATATATCCGTTAATTGCGGGGATGTTTCACAGTCCATTTTGTTTACTGAACTCTTTGTGTCCTCAGGAGTCTGTTACCAACGAAATGACATGTTCTCAACTGCCTGCAATTTGCCAGGCACTGCTCCAGGCACTCCAGGCAAGAAAACAAAGCGTTGCTGCCCCTGTGGAGCTTACGTTCCATTTGGGAGAGGCAGAAAATAAACTTATAAACAAATAAAGAAGTTAATTCCAGGTATTGATAACAGTTACGAGAAAGACACGTAAAAACTGGTTCCGAAGCTATGACTCCAGTAGGGCTTGGTCAACAGCCATGGGGAATAACCAACCAGGGCACAGCACAGAGAAATAAACAGATGGAGATACAAAAAGAGAGATTGGACTTGAACATAATGGATTAAGAAGCAGCAACATATTGCTAGATAGGAGTTCCTTTGCCTGTCCACATACATTTTATGTTTTTATTTTATTTTTTTAAATGTTTATTTGTTTATTTTGAGAGAGAGAGTGCGAGTGGGGCAGGGCAGAGGGAGGGGGGGGGGGGGGAGGGAGCCCAAACAGGTTCCACACTGTCAGAACAGAGCCCCACGCAAGGCTCAGACTCACAGACTGCGAGATCATGACTTGAGGCAAAATCAGGAGTCAGACACTCAACCGACTGAACCACCCAGATGCCCCTCCATGTAAATTTTAGAATAATCTTGTCCATATATACAATACAAAAAAAAAATCTTGCTGGGATTTTGATAGATATTGTGTTAAACTTGTATATCAATTGGGATTTCATCACTTATTTATATTTTCTTTGACTTCTTTCATCAGTGTTTGTAATTTTCAGCCTAAGTCTTCTTTGTTTTGTCATATTTAAGCCTAATTTAATCATTTCATTTTTTGAGCAATTGTAAGTGGTATGACATCTAAAATTTTTGTTTTCCGTATACACATTGCAAGGATATGGAAATTAAATTGATTTTTGGGTGTCGATCTTGTATCTTGTGAAATTACCACATTTACTTATTAGGTCTCGGAGGTCTTTGGAGATTCCCTGCGATTAAGATTTATTTAGACCGTCATGCCATCTGCAAAGAGAAGCAGTTGTATTTCTTCCTTTCTGATATTTCATGCCCTTTATTTCTTTTTCTGCCCTTATTGTAGTGGCTTAAAATTCCAGGATAATGTTAAATGGCAATAGTTTATGTCTTGCCAAACTGGGACATTTTCGGCCATTATGTCTTTGGATACTTTTTCAGCCCCACTCTGTGCCTCCTCCCTGCTGGGACTCCCCTGACACGGATACCACACCTTTCGTGATAATCCCACATCTCCTTGGGGCTCTGTTCATTATTGTCAGTCTATCTTCTCTCTCTAATTCATTTTGGGTCATTACTCTTGTCCTGTCTTCAGTTGCAACCAATCATCCCACTGCTTTCTGCATTCTTCTATCAAGCCCAACTATTACGTTTTCATTTCAGCTGTAGTAAATTTCAGTTGTGAAATTTCCAATTTGTTTTCTTGGTTTTTCTGACTAACTACTTGTTTTCATTTGCTTCAAACATGTCCATAATTGCTCATGAAGCATTTTTATGATAGCAAATAACCAGATAATTCCATCTAATCATTTGTGTTATTTCAGAACTGGGATCCATTGATTGACTTTTCTCATTCAGTTTGAGCTATTCTTTTTTTTTTTTTTTTTTTAAGTTCACGTACCTGTTTTCATTTTTTTTTTTTAATGTTTTATTTATTTTTGAGAGAGACAGAACACATGCATGCAGGAGCACGGGAGGGGCAGGGGGACAGGACAGAGGATCCAAAGCAGGCTCTGCGCTGACAACAGAGACCCCAATGCAGGGCCCGAACTGTGAGATCGTTACCTGAGCCAAAGTCGGTCGGACATTCAACTGACTGAACCACCCAGGTGCCCCTGTTTGAGATATTCTTGATTCCTAGTGTGATATATGTGATTTTTTTTCATTGATCCTGAACATTTTGAGTACTATTTTTTGAGACTAGATTTTATTTAAATCTCATGTTTTAGCAGGTCTCTGACGACAGAGCTCTTGTGGGCGAATGGGGTGCCATCTCCTTACTCCCAGTCGGGTTTAGAAATCCAGGTTCTCCAGTCAGCCTCCAATGACACCCAGGTT